>NW_024412412.1:383625-523606 GCF_014898765.1 Herpailurus yagouaroundi
TTTTTTTTTTTTTTTTTTTTTTTTTCAGGTTTGTTTTTCTTTCTCAGCATTGCTTTGAGCCTTTTGTGGTATTTTGTGGTTCCATACCAATTTTGGTATTATTTGTTCTGGTTTGTGAAAAATGCTTTCATCTTCTGATAGGGATTGCGTTGATTCTGTAGATTGCATTGGGTGTTATGGACTTTTTACCAGTATTAGTTCTTCCAGTCCATGAGCATTGGATGTCTTTCCATTCTTGTCACCATGTTTCTTCATCAGTGTTTTATAACTTTCAAAGTATAGGTCTTTCACCTCTTTGGTTAAGTTTGTTCCTAGGAATTTTATTTTTTGGGGGGTGCAATTGTCCGTGAGATTGTTTTATTTCTATTTCTGCTACTTCATTATTAGAGTATAGAAACTCAACAGATTTCTGTATGTTAACTTTGTGTCCTGCAACTTTGTTGAATTCTTTAATTCCATGGTTTTTGGTGGAGTCCTTAGGGTTTGCTATGTAAGTCATCTGCAAATAGCGGAAGTTTAACTTTTCCTTACCAATTTGAATGCCTTTTATGCCTTTTTGTTGTCTGGTTGCTGTGGCTAGAACTTCCAGTACTGTGTTGAATAAAAGTGGTGAGAGTGGGAATCTTTGTCTTGTTCCTGATTTTAGAGGAAAAGCCTCCAGTTTTTCGCCATTGAGTGTGATATTGGCTCTGGGTTCGTCATAGATGGCCTTTATAACATTCAGGTGTGTTTTCTCTAAACCAACTTTGTTGAGAGATTTTTTTTTTTTAAATCGTGAACAGATGTTGAATTTTGTCAATTTTTTTTCCTGCATCCCATGAGGTGGTCATGTATTTCTTTTATCCTTTATTTTATTAATGTGTTGTATCACACTGATTGATTTGAGGATATTGAACCATTCTTGCAACCCTAGAATAATCTTACTGGATTGTGGTGAATGACCCTTTTCATGTATTGTTGGATTCAAGTCTCGGTGTTCTTTAGTGTTACTTCTGGGCGGATATGGCCCAATTTATTTATAAGGAAGCTTTCTCTGTAGGAAAATGGGGGCATTCAATGCCTGGGAAGAAAAAAGTTATTTAAGTCGTCAGTATGTTCAGTAAACATTTCCTTGTAGGAAAGAAGAGTCAAGAATATCTGTGAGATAGCAGGTGTCACTGAAGGTCTTCATAAATTATGGGCAGGTCTGTGAGGAGTGAGAAGTTCTAGGTGAGGCAACCCCAGAGGAATAGGGAGGGTGGAAGGTGCTCACAAAATTGAAGGGAGTCACAGAGAGAGAATAGAGGAGATTACTACTTAGTGCAGTCAGCATATGAGCCCAGAAGCTTCTTTGAGATCTTTGTTCATCTGTTCAAATATTGTAGGCATAAAGAATTTATCGATGCACCAGATGGAGATTTACCAGTTTTTAAACATGGTTGTGTGACCTCTAAGATGATCCAAGATAATAAAATGAGATAAATAATCGTTATTTTCCTTGAGGTATCTATAGATGAGTGATGGAGAAAGCATGGCAAGTTGTAGGGTCTGCTGCAAATGAGGGACAGTGGCCCTGTCCGTGTGACTGTGAGGGGGGTGGGCATTGCAGGGCTCCTGAGAGCCAGAGCTATGGAGACAGTATAGACTTTGATTCCCTGTTTAAAGTGATGCCCCAGTAACAGCCTTCATTGTTTCCAGCCCTCTTCCTGAGGGGCGGGCTCAGTGCCCCAGTGAGCTGCTGCCCTCAATCCCTGGTGCTGGGAGGAGATGGTCCTGAGCTATGGCACGAGTGCGTCAGGAGCAGGTGGGCTGGTCCCACAGGAATTTCCGAGCCAGCTCTTGGCGGCAGTGTCTGAATGATACGTCCAAGCTCTCCTGGGGCCCCGATGGATGTCTACCGTAGCGAGCTGCCAGCTCCACCTGCAAACACTTGTGGAGTTTCCCCAAGTTGCAGCTCCACTGGACTTTGGCACCTTTCACTGTATCTTAAAGGGAAAGATATCTCCTTAAGTAGCAGAGAATCACACGTTCAGGAGGATGGCCATTGCACACCAAAGAAACTTTCAGTGTGGATTTCTGCGTGTCTCAGCTCTCTTTGTGTGTGTGTGGAAGCCTTTCATGGAGGATCGAGTGAACAGAGGTTAGAAACCAGGGCTGCAGTATTCGCAGTCTCTGTTCCCAGAGAAGGGAATACTCAGCAATTCGATGTCTGCAGCCACAGAGTGGACACATGTCTTTGCCAGCAGGATATGTATTTTTATTCCGTCTGGTAAATCTTCCTAGCAGTTTGTAATAATCTGGAGAATTTAGGCTGAATTTCTAGACATTTGGTGATTATGTGGTCCTTTGGAAAGTATTTTCTGGTGCATGTCTGGTGGGTACAAGAGAGAACATTACAGTCTATGCATTCATTTGATGTGGTGATTTCTGAACTCCAATGGGCCAAGCGCCGTGCTCAGCATTATGTGTATTTTAGTCAACAGGACAGCTCTTGCTGGAGTAAAGGTCTGTGGAGGGAGGTGAATGTTAAATAAATATATAACAATTCCTAGGAGTGTATCTGCAATTACAGTTGCAAGTCTACCCTGGGGACTGCTCTGAAGGAGAAGCATTGGTTGATGTTTGGTGGCCTGGAGCCTGGGGGCAGAAGCGGCATTTCAGGCGGGTTCTGAAGACCAAGTAGGAATTAGGAGCACTGTTAGGGTGGCAGAGGTAATTGTCTTCTGGCCCAAGGAAAGGATGTGCAGGGAGCATCAAGGACTCTCTGTGGCTTCTGCCTGAGCCAGTGGAAGATGGTGCCATCCTGGGCCATGTCGAGGGTCTGGTAAGGTTGGAACCATTAACCCCCTACTTGCGAACGTTCCCTCATCTGCTCTGAGGTAGTGGGATGCAGTCGTATAGTTAGGCTCCTAGGAGAGTACTAAATGCAAGAACTCAGTTTGCCAAACTGGTCTCATTGTTTAGCTGTGGCTCGGGGTTTGCTTTTCTTTCTTCCCCCTGATCCCCGTTCCTATCCAGCCCACTTGCAGATCTTACCTTTTGGATCGTCTAGAACGTATTGGATCTCAAAGTGCTCTAGATGAAACGTCTGGCCAAGCCTCCTATTTTACAGATGGAGAAACTGAGGATGGCCTTTCCATAGGAGTGCTCTTTCCCTCCGCCAGGCTCTGCACCCTGACCACACCCTCCCCCCACTGTGCTTGAATTAGTAGAACGTTCTCTTAGCAGGTCTCCGCCTCCAGTCTCCCTCGGCTTGAAACCATCCTACACACAGCTGCTGGGATCATCTTTCTAAGGCCATTTTTATCATGTCACTTCTCTGCATGCTGTTTTCTGTTGCCTTTTGTCAAATCCAGATTTCTCCCATCTGGCTCTCAGAGCCTCTTTCCTACAGTATTCCACATGAGGCTTTATGGAGCATTTGCACAGGGTGCTGCTCCTGTGGGATTCCTGTTCATGTTTTACTGTTGCTTGCCACTGGGTCTTTGCACATGCCATATCACCCACCTGGAAAATTCCGTATCAGCCTGTTTCTTGTGTTACATTTCTCCCTTGATCTGTGTCCGTTTCTCTTTGCTATCTGACTCTGAGACCCTTCTTATCCTGGAACTCCTATGCTTCCCTCCTCCACCTTCAGTCTTTCCTGTCCTCTGTGGTTCCCTTTCGCAATTATTTATTCAGCTTATAACCTGCAGAAGATGTCCTATGCAAGATACCTTAATCTGCAAACCAGGCATCATATAACGGCTAGCTAGATTTGTAAAATTATACAGGGTGATACCCCACAATGAGCTTGCTTTAAATAAGTTGTTTCCATTATGCATTGTCAATGGTGCAGTGACATGAGATTTATTTCACACCAGGTTTTAAGGGATGTGAGTTATAGCTGTGTTTTCCTGGCTGACAGGATGTTCCAGCACCCTCCTCAGAATGAGGTCGTGGCTAATCTGGGCCTGGGAGTGTCTCCTTCAGCATCCTGTGCTGTTCTTGTCAATTGGGAAATGGTGCTGATTCCCAGGCTGTGTGGTCCGTGGACCCCACACTACTGTGTCTAAGATCAGATGTCTTTGATTTTTCCATTTTAGAGTCGTATTTCAGCAGAGCGCAGATAGTGCTGAACGTGGTGGGAAGCTGTGTGCCTTTCCCCAGAAACTCTGTGAAATTCACTATGTAATCAGAGGCCGAGTCTGTTCTCTTTGTGGATTTCAAAGCCGTCAGACCATCTATACCAGGTGCTCTCCGGAGCGGGTGGCCCGCAGCTCTATTACGTTCATGAGTGTGGGGTGACCACGGGGCATGGTGGGGAGTGGGTGAGGTCGGCAGTGGCTCTGATGCTTCCTGGCCTCCTGGCTGAGCGCACTTGGCCCCCATCACGGTGTCTCTGAGCTTCAGTCATCTTCTCCGTGGAATGGGGGTGAGGATGGCTTCATCCTTTCTGCACACGTGCATGGAGAGCAGAGCGAAACTGAGGGTCCCGAGGTCCGAGGAGCCTGGATGACCAGCCAGAGGTTCAGTGCAGCCTGGACTGACATCCCTCCCTGCGTCTTTGCACCTGACTGAAACCTTCTGTGTCCCTCCTCATGTAGCATCCTGGCCAGCTCCGTTTGCACACAGGCAACGAAGGTGGATTAACCACAAATTACTCATACTGCCTTAGATTGGTCGCCCCAGATGCTGTGTGTGTGCCTGGTATAAACTTCATCCATGTGCAGAGGGATGGAGCAGGCGGGGGGCAGCCTCGGCTTGTCCACGCTAACCTCATGTCACGTCTGTCTGGTTCCTTCAGCTTTGTTGTCACGCGGTCTTTTCCAGGTGAGTCCCCAGCTACACCTGATCACAGGTCGGCCCCTCTCGGCCATGTGCCACTGTGCAGACAGTCCACACTGTTTTCCTGACAGTCTCTCTGAGTCATAGCGAAGTCCTGCTGGGTGTCCCCTGAGAATTGAGTCACTCGACTTGTCCACCTGATAGTCATGCCTCTTTTATGCCTACAGGTCATTCTCCTATAATGCATTCATTGATGACTTTACTGGTCGCTGACTTTAGCACTAAATCCCCATTCCTTTTGCTGTTGCCTCTTCGGCCAAACAGCCATGATTATGTGCACATCAGCCTTAGCTCTGCGGTCCCCATTTCTAAGTATGTGGAACTGGATTAGATAATTTCTACAGTTCAGTTCTGAACATCAATTTCTCTACTTCTGTATTTATTTGGGTTTAATTGTTCAGGATTTTATTTGGTTTACTTATAGATTTGACCCTTGCACAACATAGATTTGAACTGCATGGTCTGCTAATATGTTATTATTATTTTTTTTTACAATACTGTAAATATATTTTTCTTTGATTTTCATAGCATTTTTTTCTAGCTTACCTTATTTTAGGAATATAGTATATTATACATACAGCATGCAGAATATGTTAATGGACTGTTTGTGTTATTGGTAAGACTTCCTTTTGGTCAAAAGTAGGCTATTAGTAGCTGTGTTTCTGGGGAGGCAGAAGTTACATGCGAATTTTATTTATTAATTATTTATTAAATTTTTTTAATACTCATTTTTCAGCGAGAGAGAGAGAGAGAGAGAGACAGAGTGTAAGTGGGGGACGGGCAGAGAGACAGGGAGACACAGAATCCGAAACAGGCTCCAGACTCTGAGCTGTCAGCACAGAGCTCGACGCGGGGCTCGAACTCACAAACTGTGAGATCGTGACCTGAGCCAAAGTGGGACGTCCAACTGACTGAGCCACCCAGGCGCCCCTAATTTTTATTTTTGTAAACATTTTATTTACTTTTGAGAGACAGAATACAAGCAGGGGAGGGGCAGAGAGAGAGGGAGACACAGAATCTGAGACAGGCTCCAGGCTCTGAGCTGTCAGCACAGAGCCCAACGTGGGACTTGAACCCACGGACTGTGAGATCATGACCTGAGCTGAAGTTGGACGCCTAACCAACTGAGCCACCCAGGCTTCCCTACATGTGAATTTTAGACTGCACAGGGGGACTGGTTCCCCTAATCACTGTGGTTTTAAAGGGCCACCTTACCCTGACCATTAAAGATAGTAGAGGTTAAGCTACCATTTCCTGAGCAAGTGCACCAGGCATGGTGCTAGATGCTGTGTAGACAGCAGCTCGCTGAGTTCCATGATGTCGTTGTGAGAGCCGTCCTGCTGTTGACAAACCCTTAGCTAGACTAACAGAGAGAAAGACTCAAGTAAATCAGAGATGAAAGAGAACACCTTATCCTGGAAGTCCAGAAATAAGAGGGTCATGTGGGAGTATCATATGTGATGACATGCCGGCACTTTGGGTAGCCTGGAGGAAATGGATAAATTCCTGGACATACAGCCTATCATGCCTGAGTCAAGGAGAAAGCCAGAAGAGACCAATTACAAGGAGATTGAAATAGCAATCAAAGTCTCCCAACAAAGAAAAGCCTGGGACCAGATGGCTTCACATCTGAGTTCTACCACATATTCAAAGAAGAATTAATACCAGTTCTTCTTAAACTCTTCCAAAAAGCGGAGGCAGAGAGAACACTTCCAAACTCATTTTATGAGGCTAGCATCACCCTTACACCAAAGCCAGACGAGATCCCACAGGAAAAGAGAGCCACAGGCTGTATCTCTGTGATCAGTCTGGTTCAACCGTGAGGGAACCAGAGCCACAGACTATCACTGCCCAAAGGTTCAAAGCAGATTGGGGTGAATGGGGTCTGCCCTGCTCTGAGGATGTGGGAGCTGGGAGGGGTGGGGAGGCAGGATGCCGTACTGAGGTTGGCTGTACTGAAGGCCTGCCAAGTGTTTCCTTCATAAAAATCATCTGTGTCTTGGTACTTTCTGCATAAACCTTGAAACAATAATGAAGGCCTTTCTTTAGGTCAGGAAAAACCTTAACACTTGTTTCTTTTGTTTGATATGAAAACTTTAATGTTAATGTACATCTTTGCATATACTTTGAAGTAACATTTGCACATAATTAAAAAAAACTCAGCACGGAAGGAATGACTGAAAGCAATAGCATCTTGCTCCGCTTCTCCCTGTAACCAGGCCCGGCAGAATCACGAGTAACTCAGAATTGTTGAATAGACTTTGTTTTTTGGGTGCAGTTTTAGGTTCGTGGCAAAGTAGACAGGAAGATGCTGAGATTTCTCATGGACCCCATGGCCGCCTCCCCCCATTGTCAGTATCAACCTCTGTTGACAGTAGTTACCCCGAGGTAATCTGCACTGATACATCCTTATCACCCAGAGTCCACAGTGGACCTTGGGGTCACTCCTGGTGTGGTGTGTTCTCTGGGTCTGGTGAATGGGGTGGGCGCATATCCACCATTGTGGTGTCCCCCAGAGTATTTTCACCGTGTGACTCGCTTTTAGCTGTTGCTGTGTTTTCAGGGCTTTGCAGGGTGATTTCCTTGGGTCCTGACTAATCCACTTTAGACATTACTCACCACGCACCACATCTGCCCCTTCTCTCAGCTTAAGGAAGTTACTCCTTTTAGATTCTTCTCTTAGCTCGCTCATTTGCTTAATTAACAGCTTCCACTTTTACTTCTTACCCTGTCAACTCTAGGTTGCCAGATCGACAGCCTGGTTTGTAACGAGGAGATACTTCCTTCCTTTCTCGTTTCACTTAGCCGACACGTGTCCATCACTGACACCATTAAATTGTGTTAAGTGATCATGGTTACGTCTGGTGCTTTTCAGTAGGTTGAAAATAAAGGAGTGTGTGTTGTTATCTGAATGGAGATATTATTCAGGGCAGGGCTGCCTGGTGCACGTCGATTATTTTCTTTCTCAGGTGGTTGCTTGTTCTGCCTGAAGTTTCTGATGGTGTTCACTTTTCTTGCATTTTCTTTCTTTATTGCCTTTACAGTTGTTCCAAATGCTCACGGGGTACTGTCCATTTTTCTCCTGAAACCACCTCATTTCCCCCATCTATAAGGGCTACTTCCTGAAGCTCTGCTCACTCAGAACTCATTGCCTTCCAGCCATGAGGGTGAGCCTCACCCTTTGTCTCTTTCATTTCTCTCCTGGCTAGACCTATTGCTCGGTAAATTTCTTGCCTTTTTCTGTCTCTATTTTCACCCTCACTTTGTTAATGTGCATCTTCGAGTAATTTCCTAAGAAAATAAAAGTACAAGGTAAATTTTTTGATCTTGCCTGTCTGCCCTTGTATGTGTGAAAGTTTGGCTGGGTATAGAATTCTACACTCTAAATAATTTTGCGTATGACTTTTGAAGGCATTTTTCCTTTGTTTTAATTCAGTGTTGTTGCTGGCAAGCCTGATTCTTGTTCGTTTGTTGTTTAAGTGATTTCTTCTCTCTGCAAATAGATTTTTCTCTTTATCTTTGTGTTCTAAAAAAACCATGAAGATGTATGCAGGTGTAGGTTTTTTTCCCCTCTCAGTCAAGGTGCCTGTGTGGACTCTTCTGGTTAAAAGTTATGTGCCTTTGGCTTTTGTAAACTCTCATGTAGTGTTTGTTTGATAATCTCTTCCCATCTGCTTTTTTTTCTCCTGCTGGTTTGTTTGTTTTTTCCCTCCAAATTCTTGTTATTTAGATATGGAACTCATCCTAGATCTATTCTTTCTGATTTGTGTGTTTTGTTACATGTTTTTAGGTCTCTTTTATATTTTTTTGTTCTACTTTCTGGCAGATTTTCTCAACATTGTTTTCTAACATTTCTAATCAAATTTTAATCTTTACAATTTATTTTTATTTTCCAAAACATCTCTATTTCTGTTTTTATAGAAACATTTTTTGAATGACCCAATATCTATCTACTCAGGTTACTGTTTTATAAAATGTTTTATTTATTTTTTGAGAGACACAGAGCATGTTCGTGCAAGTTGGGGAGGGGCACAGAGAGAGGGAGAGAGGATCTGAAGCGGGTTCTAGGCCAACAGCAATGAGCCCGACGTGGAGCTCAAACCTGTGAACCGTGAGATCATGACCTGAGCCGAAGTGGGATGCTCAACCAATTGAGACACCCAGGCGCCCATCTCAGGTTTCTTTGTGGAGACTAATTTGCCTTCTTTTTGGGGGGTGGGCATTCAGATAGCTACTTTATCCTCTGAACTTCCTCCTTTGCCCTGGGCTGCTCATTCTGTTAATTTTGGCTCTAGCTCTCAGTTTGCAAACAGAACTCATCACCCAGGCCTTCTCCTGAGGGTGATGGGCAGAAGTGGGCCATGTTTCTGGAGAACCCCTAAATTCTAGAATTCAGGTCTTCATTTAGAGTAAATTAATTTTATTTTTGAAAAAGAATGGCCCTGTTTTGTGAGTTTGGTTGCTAGGCTGATAGGCATTTTATGTGAAGGGATATGAGGTCCCTAGTGATGCTTTAAGCTTTGCCTGGTGCTCGCTGTGTTCCAGGCGTGCTGTGAACTGTTCACGTGGGTTCCTTAAATACTGGCCTTCCTCCATCGCTCTGGGAGGTCTGTGCCCACATTCTGTAAGATCATCATTTTTTTAAAAATTTCTCCAGGGCATTGTTTACGAAAATCTGTGGATCTTAGTATTTCACAAGTAGACACGGACATACTTGAAAAATCAGTGTTGATGGCTTTGAGCTAGAGAAGCAGTAAGTCCTGTGTGTGTGTCTGCCGTGGGGAGTGTTTCCGTGTCATATTTGAAAGCAGGCGTTTTCGCAAGCCCGGGGGGCAGAGACTTCCTTCTGCGTATATGAGCCCGTGTTACACGTCAGCGAGGGTCCTGCATCACAGAACAGAGCTCAGCAAGACGTACAACATTCCCCATTCCCATGTTGTCTCTGCGCCTTAGCAGTAATGCTTGAGAAGGAGCCTCGGGTGGAGGAGTCCATCGTCACAGTGTTCTTGTCACACGTCCCCACCTGCCCCTGGTGGGCACATCTGTGGGGAACTCAGAACACTGGTGTGAGAAGTGACAGAGTCCATGGTTCTAAGGACCAGGTAAGGTCTTGGTGTGTATCAGGTTCTGAATTCTGTTTTCAACAAAACTGAAGGAGAACCTAATCATATTGCCATTTGGTGGATCACTGAGAACAGGTGAGAGATCGCTGTCAGCTTTGGCATGTGACATCATGGGAATCCATGGCCGGGGTGACATTACTATAATAAACCGCTGTCTCTGCGAAAATAGTTTCTCATGCTTACTTCAAAAACCCCAAATCTGTGTAAACACCTGGACCCCATGGGCATGGGATGTCTTAAAATGTACACTTTAATTCGCTCACATAGAATCTTTGCTATAGGGACAGATGAAACAGTAGTCAGTAAAAACTTTCATGCGTAAAATATATTAGTTGAGGATGAAATTCTCTGGGGTCAATGGAGTAGAATTAAGAGTCGAGGAGTAAAAGTAACAATGTACGATTTCTTTTTTTTTTTTTAATTTTTTTTTTCAGCGTTTATTTAGTTTTGGGACAGAGAGAGACAGAGCATGAACGGGCGAGGGGCAGAGAGAGAGGGAGACACAGAATCGGAAACAGGCTCCAGGCTCTGAGCCATCAGCCCAGAGCCCGACGCGGGGCTCGAACTCACGGACCGCGAGATCGTGACCTGGCTGAAGTCGGACGCCCAACCGACTGTGCCACCCAGGCGCCCCAACAATGTACGATTTCTAACTGCTTGGTTCACTATTTAAGGAGGGTTGATTCTTAGTTGCTACCTCGCCAGCAGCCCCGGGGCACTGTCCAATCTCCTCGGCCTTGAGGGTGGGGGCCTCCCGTGGACATGGCCATCTCCAGGCCGCTGGGTACACTTAAGAGAACAGGCTAATGGTTTAGTTTAAAATGGCAGTTGTTACAATATTCCAGGAATTCAATCATTTGCAATGCTTTGGTAGTTATTCAAAATTCTTCAAAGGGCCCCTTGAGTGGGGAAACAAATGTGAAAGAACCGCTAGTTTAGGCAATGTGGAATCAGGAAATCCGGCTGTTTCAGGAATCTGAGGATGAGGATAGGAGGGAACAGCAGGAAATCCAGCTCAGGCTGGTCATGCCTGGGGACAAGGGTGGAGAGTCAGTGGTGCAGCGAGGGTGATGGCCTCAGCACCCCAGGCCCGGGCTTAACACCCACTTGTCTTTGCGTGCTCTTAGGATACTTACGTGAGACACTTAAGTTTTAAGGAGTGGTATCTCATTTAAGCAGAGTACAGTATTACCCTCTTAAGTAATAGTTTTGTTATCTAGATAAGTGTTCTCTGCTCAGGTGTCGTTGGAGAAATCGCCTGAATCTGAAGGGCTGTACTCGACCCTCTGGAGTACACTGCTGTCCTATTAGGGATTGTTCAGAAGGGAACGTCGGAAAGGAATGGCATACAAGTGGCATCTTGAAATGGAGTCTTATGGCGTGATTCCCACATTATAGACCATTCCCAGTAGAATTTGCTTCAAAGGATCTATGGAGAATAGGAGTTAAGGAGTGACCATTTATAACGATACACATCGGGGCGCCTGGGTGGCTCAGTCGGTTGGGCGACTGACTTCAGCTCAGGTCACGATCATAAGTTCGTGAGTTCGAGCCCCACGTTGGGTTCTGTGCTGACAGCTCAGAGCCTGGAGCCTGCTTCGGATTCTGTGTCCCCCCTCTCTCTACCCCTCCCATGCTCACACTCTGTGTCTGTCTCTCAATAATAAATAAACGTTAAAAAAATTTATAATGATATGAATCCATGGTGAATGTCAGAGATGATTTAGGCACATGAGCCGATGGTGGCTGGTCAGTAGCAATCCAAAGACAGGATGCTGGTTAAGAACAGGTGCTTACTTAGCAGACTGTTTGGTATATGCTTTCAAAGAGAGACAGATGTGCTCTTGCAGGGGAAAATCCATGCTGACCATGCTGCCTTGTGCGCCTGTAGGGCACAAAGAACTCAAGACTCATTAGCTGGATTTAAAGAGAGTAAGAAGAATCAGGGACATTGAAATAAGAAAATTCTTTCTAATTGAAGTTTTGAACTTTAACTGATAATTTCCTTATGTAAAACAACATTGAGAATTAAACAAAAATGACGGTCTCATAAAGTAAATGAAGTGGTTTTGGAATGTTAGGATTTATACCTTATTTGGCCGTGCTTCCAGCTTTTAAGTGGAAAGCTTCACTTTTGAGAGCCTGAGAGTTCATTCCAATAGGACATTGATGTCTTACAGCTTCCTAATCTATAAACAGATTTAGTTCTTATGGTTTAAATATATTGGCAAGATACTGAGTCATGATCCCTTCTTCCAGAAATCCTGACATGGTGTCTAAATAGAGTTCTAGGGCTCATTGTTCTCTGCAGGCAGTCGCCATCCATTCGCTTCATCTTGACAAAGACGAGTCAGAGGTGTGGATTAAGGTTACAGTGTTGAAAGGGTTCTCTCTGCAGAAAAATGAGCAAGTGAGTGGTGCAAGATTTTTATTTTAGCTTCTGTTTAGAGAATTACTTCTAATCACAATGCCTTTTGAATCCTTAAATTTTTTTTTTTCTTCCTATGAGTTAGTCCATCTGGGAAAAGATATGACATCAAAGGTCCGTAAACATGTACCATATACTTTTGCCATGCTGGTGTTTAAAGAAAGAACTGTGAGTTTTTTTCTAAAAATATTAGCATGTCCCCTGACAGAAGAATGACTAGGAAGTGACTGCTGGAGCCTCTGGGCTGCCCCGGTGCTGTTGAGGCCTGGTGTCGCTACCTGAGTACAGCTTTTTCTGTTTTTGTTGTTAGGCAGTAATGCTAGCCACATGCTGTTGGCCGGTTACTTTTCCAGTTCCACACAGGGTGACCTGTCCCACATGCTCCATAGTATAGGGCCCTGACACACAGCCTGTTGGTAACCGTAGGTCAGTGACCAGTGCTGTCTGCTCAGCAGGTGAGTCTGGTGCAGACACATCACAGATCCCCTCGGAGATAGGAGCATGACCCAGACAGTGAGCAGTTCCTCTGTCACCAGTACAATACACAGAACTTGAAAAGAAATAGTATTAAAATCCACCTATAGGTCTAGATATTTGGTGATTTAACCTATTCAGAGTGAAGCTTTAGAAGGGAAAAAATACTTCTCAGTAACCAGAGTAGATGAAGTAAAGTTTGTGGCTGTTACTAATGCACTAGTGACTAGGGGTGGTGAGCAGGTGTCATGGGAGTGTTTGAGCATTGCACACGGGACTTAGGAATCAAGGGGGAGCCCCAGTGGGTAGGTGCTCCAGCCTCCTTACCTAGATTTCACTGTGAACGTCTCTGCTTTTATCTGTATTTTCTATGACGGGGGGTGGGGGGGTTGTGTACTAGTTTATTTAAAATATAATTCAGTGGCAAAAAACAAGTGGTAACATGAACAGTATGATTTTCAAGCATCCTTCTAGGACTAAGATGATATGATAATAGATAAATTTCAAGTACTATTTTTGGTAAAGACCTTGTTTTCCTTTTGTATGTATATAGATCGTTGAGAATATTCTTAGATCTGTTACAGAGTGGATAGAAAAAGGAAAGAAATCCCTCACCAAGTGATTCCAATACTGTGGGTCCCATCATTGGTAGAGGTAGTGTCTGTTAATTTTTGTGCTAGGAACAAATAATTATTTGCCAAAATACATGACATTGGGTGAATTGCCATGCCATTGACCTCGCAATAAACTAGCAGGGGCGTGCCTGGTGGCTCAGCTGGTTAAGCCTCGGACTTTGGCCTTACATGGGGCTCTCTGCTGTCAGCACAAAGCCTGCTTTGGCTCCTCTGTCCGCCCGCCCCCACCCCTCCCCTGCTTGTTCTTCATCTCTCTCTCAAAATAAATAAATAAAAACATTAAAAAAAAAAAAAAGGAAAGAAACCAGCAGTTAGGAGCAGATGAATATTCATCTAGATGAGGTTCTAACATATCCAAAAAAGATAATGAAATAGTGACTTACAGAGTGATTAATTTTTCCATAATGTAAGCAAGGGCCACACTGGGGCTATGCTGGGCTCTGTAAGAGTTCCCTCATCATCAAGTATACGGGCTTATGTGTTCTTGCTCTGCTATCCTGAACTTGTGTTTTTATCTCATGGGCTGGGTTGGACGCTGGAGCTCCAGCCACCTTACCTGCTTTCTAAGCAAAGTCAGAGGGAACTAAGATGTGCACGCCCCCTATCGCTGAGCACATATCTCAGGAGTCGCACACAACGTTTCTGCTGACATCTTACTGTTCGGAACTTAGTCCGGGGGCTCTTCCTGTCTTCAGGTAATGGGAGAGGTAGTTTTTATCCTAGAGCAAGGGCACACTCGTGGTTTCTGTACGAGGTCAGATGATAAATATTTTATGCTTTGCAGGCCACATGGCCTCTTCAGCACTCAGGCCTGCCATTTTCACGTGAAAGCAATCCCAGACAGCATGTAACTGAGCGTTGCCGTATTTCAGTAAAATATGATGGACGCTGAAATTTGAATTCCGTATGATTTCCACGTGTCATGTCGTATTATTATTTTTAATGTTTTTTTTCAAGCATTTAACAACATAAACGTTTTCGGCTTGAGAGTCCTATGAAAACAGGCTGTAACAATTGTCCTGCTGGTCAGAGTTTGTTGGGCTCTCGTTCTAGAGCGCCATGAATCCCGTTGAAACCCAACGGGTCTAGAGACGAAGGAGGACATGACATATTGTAAAAGGTTCAGTCCTTCAAAAAGGGTAATAATTATAAACATACAGGCAACTAACAACAGATCCCCAAAATATATGAAGACTACGTGACAGAATTAAACGTATATTCTGTTGTGGAGAAATAAGCAGTTTTACCACAATACTTGGAGACGTCAGTGACCCTTTTTCCGCACAGCAAACACGCAGGAGGGCGGTACGGGGCCAGGGCCCTGAGTGACACTGAACACCAGGAGGCCTGACAGACGTGTGCAGAGCCGCCATCCGGTAGCAACCGCAGCCTCTTCAGGTGTATATGTGACTCTCTCCAGATGCACCAAATGTAGGGCCACAGCACGAGCCTCAGTAAATTTCAACATGTTGAAATAACATGAGTAACTTCTGGCCACAGAGGAATGAAACTAGAGATCAGTAATGGAAGGGAAATAAAGGAAAGACCACAGTGTGGAAATTAAGCAACAGACTCCTAAGTAACGAATGAGTCAAAGAAGAAATTGCAAGGGAAGTCCGAAGCCAGGAGACAAATGAATAGAAAACCACAGTATGCCCAGACTCATCGGATGCAGGGGAAGTAGCACTCAGAGAGGAACTTACTGCTTCAAATGCCTACATTTCACAATGAAAATGATCTCAAATCGGTCACCTAGTTGTCCATCGACACACGATGTTACATTAGTTTCAGGCGTACAGCATAGTGATCAAGTCACCATGAGTGTAGCTGCTGTCTGTCACCACACAGGGCCATTACAGCCCCACTGACTGTTCCCTGCTGTTCCTTTCATCCTGTGGCTTCTTCATGGCTTAACTGGAAGCCTGGACCTCTTGCTTCCCTTCACCCATTCTGCACCCCCCCCCCCCCCGCCACCTGGCGACTGTCAGTTCTTTGTATTTATAGGTCTGATTTTGCTTTTTGTTTTTTTTATTCTAGTCATTTCACTTAATATTATATCCTCTAGGTCCATCCATGTTGTCTCAAACGGCAAGATGTCATCCCTTTTTTATGGTGAGTAGTATTCCATTGTGTATACGTATCACTCCTTCTTTATCCATCATCTATGGATGGACACTTGGGCTGCCTCCGTAGCTTGATGTTGCCAGTAATACTTCAGTAAACACAGGGGCACATATATCTTTCAAAGTAGTGTTTTTGTTTTCTTTGGGCAAATACCCAGTGGTGGAATTGCTGGATCACATGGTAATCGTATTTTAAATATTTGATGAGCTTCCACGCTATTCTCCATGGTGGCTGCACCGATTCACGTTCCCAGCGGTAGTGCACAAGGGTTCCTTTTTCTCCACGTCCTCGCCAACACTTGTGATTTCTTGTCCTTTTTATTCTAGCCGTTGTGGCAGGTATCAGGTGATCTCCGATTTGCATCTCCCTGATAACTCTCACCGTACGTGTTAGGAAACAAGAAAGAGAAGAGCAGACGAAACCTGTAGTAGGCAGAAGGAAGGAGATAATGACAATTAGGGTGCAGATAAACACAGGGAGAATAGAAAATCAATAGAGAAAATCAATGAAATAAAAAGCTGGTCCTTTGAAAATACAAACAAAATGGATAAACTTTTAGTTGGCTTGACTAAGAAAAACACAGACTCAAGTTACTAGAATCAGAAATTGAATGTCAGTGGCTTAACAGAAGTAAAAAGAATTGTAAGATAACATAACTATGAGCAACTGTCCCGTCTTCCTTGACTTAAGGTGGAATTCTATCCCAACAAACCCCTTGTAAGTTTGAAATATAACTTGACGTTCATTTGGTTTCAACTGAATGGATCTTAGTTTCTCACTATTTTTCATAAAGTCAAAAAGTTATACGTTGAACCATCATAAATCAGGAACTATCTGTATGCCAAAAAATTGGATAACCCAGATGTACCAATTTCTAGAAATACGTAACCTCTCAAGACTGAATGTAAAGAGGTAGGAAACCTAAATAGACCTGTAAGAAGTAAGGAGATGGAATCAGTAAAACCTTCCAACAACAACAACAAAAGCATGGGAACAGATGGCTTCACTGGTAAATTCCACCAAAAATTTAAAGAAGAGTTAACATCAAATTTTTCCAAAAAATTGAAGAGGAGAGAACACTTCTGTCTCATTCTATGTGGTCAACATTAACCTGACACTACAGTCAGACAAGAATACTTCAGGAAAACTATATGTAACTATTCCTGGAGAATATCTATGCAAATATACTCCACAGAATACTAGCAAACGAGAATTCCTTGGCACAGTAAGAGAATTTTACACCATGACCGGATGAGATTTATCCCAGGAATGCAAGTGTGGTTCAAGATGTGAAAATTCATCAATGTAATACTCCACATTAATAGAATGAAGAAAAAGCCCAATGATCATCTTGATGCAGAAAAAGCATTTAAATAATCCAATACTCTTTCATGATAAAAGCACTCATTAAGCTAAGAATAGAATGGAGCTTCCTGAACATGATAAAAGTCACATATGAAAAGTTGTAGCTAACAAGTTGGTGGCAGAAGACTGAAAATTTCCCCTAAGACCAGGGGCAAATCAAGAGTACCTGCTTCCATCATTTCTGTTGAGTGTTCAAATCAGAAAGGAATAAATCTATTTCTAGATGACGTGATGCTGCATGTAGAAATCTAAAGGGGAACCTGGGTGGCTCAGTCGGTTAAGTTTCCGACTTTGGCTTAGGTCATGATCTCACAGTTTGTGGGTTCGAGCCCTGACTCAGGCTTTGTACTGACAGCTCAGAGCCTGAAGCCTGCTTCAGATTCTATGTCTCCCTCTTTCTCTGCCCCTCCCCTGCTTGTGCTGTGTTTCTCTGTGTCTCTCAAAAGGAAATAAATGTTAAAAAAATTTTAAAGAAGAAATCTAAAGAACCTACATACCGAAAACTGCTGGAGCTGATAAACCTAGGAAAATAAACTTAGCAGAGTTTCAGTGTGTAAAATTAACATACAGAGATCAGTTGTATTTTCTGTGCACTAACAATGAAGAATCTAAAAAGGAAATTAAAACAATTGTATTTATGTAACATCAAAGAAAATGAAGTATTCAGGAATTAAGTTAACTAAACAAAAGACTTGTTCATTCAAAACTACAAGACATGGGTAAAACAGATAAAGACACAAGTAGATGGAAAGATATCCTGTGTTTGTGGGTTGGAAGGCTTAATATTATTATAACAACAACACTACGCAAAGCAATCTACAGATTCAGTGAAATACCTACTAAAATTTCAGCAGCCTTTTTGCGGAAATAGAAAAATCTATCTTAAAATTCATATAGAATTTCAGTGATGCCCACATATCTAAGATACATGACTTAAAAAAGAACAAAGTTGGAGGACTATACTGTCTGTTTCAAAACTTGCTATAAAACTGTTATGAAAGCAACATGGTGGTGGTATATGGATAGACATGTACATCAATGGGATAGAACTGCAAGTTCAGAAATAAACCCTGATGTTTACTGCCAATTAATTTTTGACAAGGGTGCCAAGTTTATTCAATGGGGGAAGAATTGGACCTTCAAAAAGTGTTGCTGATAGATTGCATGTCCTCATGCAAAGGAATGAATTTTGACCCCTACCTCACGCCATATACAAACATTGTCTCAATATGGATCAGTACCATTGTAAGAGCTGAAAACTCTTAGAAGGAAACACAAGGGCAGATCTTTACGACCTTGGATTTGACAACAGTGGTTTCTTCATGTTGACACCAAAAGCACAGGCAACAAAGTAAAAGATAAATTGGGCTTTGTTTCCTGCACAAAGGGCACTATTGAGATAAAAAGTCCATGAATAAGAGAAAATATTTCCAAATCACATATCTGGTATGGGTTTAATATCCAGAATGTATAAATCCTACAACCAACCACAAAAGGAAAACAACACAATTAAAAACGGGTAAAAGACATTAACAGATACTTCTCTAAAAGTGATATACAAATGGTGAGCACACACATGAAGAGATGCTCGATATTGTTAGTCCTTAGGGAAATGCAAATCAAGACCATAATGAAATATCACTTCACACCTACCAAGATGTCAAAAACAAGCAAAAAAAAAAAAAAGCCCCGAAAACAACAGCAAAGGAAGGTAACAAGTTTTGGTTAAGAGAAATTGGAACCCTTATACATTGCTGGTGAGAATCTTAAGATGGTTCACCTTTTACGGCAAAAAGGTTTGGAAGTTCTTCTAAAAGTTAGTGGAAGTACCCTATGACCCTGCACTTCTACTCCTAAGTATATGCCCAAAAGATTTAAAAATAGCAACTCAAACAGATATCTGTATGCAAATGTTAACAGATGCTTATTCACAGTAGTCAGAAGGTAGAAACACCCCAGTGTCCATCCATGCAAGAGTGGATAAATACAGTGTGGTCTGTCCACACAGTGGAATATTATTCAGTCTTGAAAAAGAGTGAAGTTCTGGCACATTTTGCACAACATGATGAACCTCGAAAGCATTATGTGGGGCTCCTGGGTGGCTCTGTCGGCTAAGCGCCGATTTCAGTTCAGGTCGTGATCTCACGGTTTGTGGGTTTGAGCCGTATGTCAGGCTCTGTGCTGATGGCTCAGAGCCTGGAGCCTGCTTTGGATTCTGTGTCTCCCTCTCTCTGCCCCTCCCCCACTTATGCTCGCTCTCTCTCTCTCTCTCTCTCTCTCAAAAATAAATAATTTTTTAAAAAAAGGAAGCATTATGCTAAGTGAAATAAGTCAGTGAAATACAAGTATTTCCAGTACAATTCCAGTTACGTGAAATGCATAGAACAGGAAAATACATAAAGACAGTATAACAGGCACTGTCAGGAGATGGGGAAGGGCATGGGGACTCACTTCATATTAGGTACAGAGTTTCTGTTGGGGGTGTTGGAAAATTTTGGATTTCATGCTGGTGGCCGCACAGTATTGTGAATGTAATGATTTTACCTAAAAATCATTAAAATGGTTAAAATGGCAAATTTTATGTTACCTACATTTTGCCACCAGCACAATGAAGAAGTTAAACTCGGGTTGTGTTACTAAGGACAAAAAGAGAGTGGGTGCTAGGGGACAAGTGTCTGTGCCTCCACAAATTCCTATCCCCCCATGGCCACTCAGCAGTCTTCTGATAATGTCTGCCCTATGAGTATTTATTTAGATGAAATACTAAATATTTCTGAATAATACTGAAATACTAAATAAATAAATATTTATTTATATTAGTATTTATTTAGGTGTGTCAGTTCCTTTTGAATAGCAGCATACAATGACGACGTTAGAAAGTTTAGAGCCTTGGATGATAATAGCTATGCTTTTACTATTCATTCTTGAAAAACCCAAGTGTCGGGGCGCTTGGGTGGCTCAGTCGGCTGAGCGTCCGACTTCGGCTCAGGTCATGATCTCGCGGTCCGTGGGTTCGAGCCCTGCATCGGGCTCTGTGCTGACGGCTCAGAGCCTGGAGCCTGCTTCAGATTCTGTGTCTCCCTCTCTCTCTGCCCCTCCCCTGTTCATGCTCTGTCTCTCTGTGTCTCAAAAATAAATAAACGTTGAAAAAAAAATTAAAAAAAACAAAAAAAACCCAAATGTCCTGTTAGTTTGGCGATACTTTTAAATGTGTGTGTTTGTTTTTTTTTTTTGCATATTTGCATCATACACATTTTTTTAAAGAATAAAAAAAGATACAAGGTACATACGCAAAGGAGATAAAATCACTGTCCCATGGAGGTATTCACACTCCCCTGGTCACTGCAGCATTATTTACAGCGGCCAAGACATGGACACGACAATGTGTCTACCGACGGACCGATGATTAAGAAGGGCGTGCACACAACAGAATAGCGAGCAGCCGCTAGAAGGAAGGACCCCTGCCATTTCTGACAGTGCACCCAGGAGGATGGACCCTGGCGCACTATGCTAAGTGAGGTAAGGCAGGCAGAGGATGGTCTCGCTTGTATGTGGACGCGAAAGCTGTGAACTCCAGAGGATTGTAATTACCAGGGCTGGGGGGCTGGGGAGGTGCTGGTCTGAGGGAACCGACACGCGGTTACAGGTGAATGAGTCCAGCGTGGTGACCATGGTCGGCAGTACTAATATGGTTGGCCTAACACGTGTCGTGTGCTTGAACGGCATTGAAGGCTGTGCTAGCTCACCTTATTGTGGCACAAAGTTCACAGGGTACACGCATACTGAATGATCACACTGTGTGCAAATTTGCACAGTGTGCTAGGTCCGGTATATGTCAGTAAAGCTGGGAGAGGAGGATGTGTTTAGAAGAAAACCAGAGCTTGCTGGTCTGTGGCCTCCAGTCGCGTGGGACGTGAGACTCTTAAGGACGCTGGTGTCCTAGCGCTGCTTTGCCACAGGTGTGTAACTGCCAGGTGGTACCTTTCTGTGTCGTTGGGAATGCATTGATGCTCATCAGTACATACAGTGGATTGTAGGAGGAAAACATGTTTCTAAGGCCGTTGAGAGTGTGGCCTGGGTACAGCGGTATGTCCTGGTCAGACCAGGAGACGTGGAGAACTTGGGTGAGGTAGGGACTCGGTCTTCACACATTTTCGTCGCAGCCATGGGGCCTGTAGACGAGCAGAGACATGACGTAGAAACCAGAGTAAAGCCAAGCAGTGTGGGGGAGCGGGGTGGGCAGCAGGCGGGGTCACGGAGCTGGCACGAAGGGCCTGGCTGTTTTGAGCAGGCTCAGTGCTACCTGTTTTGCAGTTCCGGTTCGAGCGACCGTGAGAGGCTAGGCTTGCACTGAGGTGCTGCACACTGAGCCCCTGTGACAGGTCAGCTCGGGTGGGGGGGATGTTCATGCAGACAGGTCACATGCAGGCTGGACATGGTCTGGGGTCCCGATGGGGCTTTCTGAATCCACACTGGGTGCAGTCCCTGTGATCTTAACAGAAATGGAGGTGCTTAGGATTGTACCTGATGTGTTCTTATTCCTGTGTGTGCCGAACCTCTTTGCCACTAATACCTTAAAAAGTACGTAAGTAGTGGAGAAGGTTGTACAATGCTGTGAATGTCCTTAGTGCCACCCAATGGTAGACTTAACAGGGTTAAGATGGGGTGCAGGCAGCTGCTCAGTTGATAGGGCCCATGACTCTCAATCAGACCCCATGTTGGGTGTGGAGCCCACTTAAAAAAAATGGAGATAAAATTGTGTGTGTGTGTGTGTGTGTGTGTGTGTATGTGTGTATATATGTGTGTGTGTATATGTATATATACACACACACACATATATATACGCACATACATATACATATGTAAAAGGTTAAGATGGTAATTTTATGTTATATATGTTTAAAAAATTTTTTTGAATTTTTATTTACTTTTGAGAGAGAGAGAGCCTGCGTGTGCAAGCAGGCAAGGGGTAGAGAGAGGGAGACACAGAATTCGAAGCAGGCTTCAGGCTCTGAGCTGTCAGCACAGAGCCTAACGTGGGGCATGAACTCACGAACCGTGAGATCATGACCTGAGCCAAAGTCGGACACCCAACCCACGGAGCCACCCAGGCACCACTATGTTATGTCTGTTTTACCACAATACAAAGCGTGTAGATAGATGTTGAGTGTATGGTTTCCCGAATAATAGACTTTCTTTTTAAACTGATACCAGAAAAGCCAACATAGTAATGCTTTCTCTTTCTTGAAGATAGTACTTTGCACCTGTCATTTATAATAACTGTAGCAATTTTTTGATGACAGGTGGAGATTTTTGAAGAGGCTATGTGAGTGGGACACTTAATGTTTCCTATTATGTCTTAGGTTTTAAAGGATTAAAATACAGAATTGTTGGTATATTGGAACTCCTCAAATAAGTTTTCTTTACGTGATCTTGCAGCTTAATGACGTACGTGCATTTTAGGGACCTTCCGCATTTAATTATGAAAATAATTTTAAAAAATGTATGCTTTGTAGTCTCTAAGTACTTTTTCACACACAGTACATCACACAGCATCACACTGAACGTGTGTTATCACAGATGGGTTTGTGGGTCCTTCTTGCCTGGAGATCCAGAAATAATGTGGGCCTCATTAAGATGCTGTGTGCTGCAGGCCGAGGGGAACAGTAATCCCAGCTCGTCCACCGCAGTGCAGAATGTAAAGTGAGTATGAGGGCAGGCAACTCTTGCCACATAGACTTTTCCTGTTATATTTAAAAATAAAGTGGAAAAGGATCTGTCTGTGCCCTAAAGTGGAGAACGAGCATCCCCCAGCATCTTGGTTTCTGTTTGCAGACGCCTTCCCTGGAGATTCTCCCCTCCCCTTCCCAGACAGTCTCTTGTCCCACCACTTCTAACCCCATTCAGCGGTCAGAGCCTGTGGGCCGGGGACCCTCTGTAGACCTGTTTTGGTCAGTGACGCACTGTGTCTTCGTGCCGTATAAGCTCTTGGGAAGAAGAGTGGTGAACATGGGCATAAACCATGTAAATCAGATTCAGATTTGCTGAATTTAGGTTTAATTCAGATTTACTAAGTTCAGATTTACAGATTACTGCCTTAAGAGCCTGGTGTAAGTCACTTAATTTAAACATTGGTTTCCCTGCTTGCAAAGGACCCTAATCCTACTCACTTCACAGGCTATAGCGAGAGATGAAAAGAACTGGGTGTTCGGTCCTCCGCATGGGCTCCAAAACGGGCCCCTCATTTTTCCTTCCATCTCTCCCTTCTCCAGCTCACAGCATCGCTGTGTTGAGGCCATAGCACTCATTTGCCATGTTCTGTTACGTCTGTCTGGTTGGCTTATTATTATTATTATTTTCTTTGAGAGAGAGAGAGAGAGAGAGAGAGGGCACACGTGAGTGAGGGGCGGAGGGAGAGAGAGAGGAGAGGAGAGGATCCCATGAGGGTGAGTGAGAGAGAGAGAGAGAGAGAGAGAGAGAGAGAGAGAGAGAGAGAAGCACAGCTCATGCTCACCCAACGTGGGGCTTGAACTCATGAACTGTGAGATCATGACCTGAGCTGAAATCAGATGCTTAAGCCTGAGCCATCCAGGCGCCCTGCTTGTTTATTTTCGAAGAGAAGCTAGAAATCAGCTCTTTGTTTCTGGATCATGTGTGAGACGGTGCACAGCTTTCCTCATTGACACCTTGGTACGCTCTCGCTAAACGCTCCGTGGTCAGTGCGTGTCGTAGCAGGGGCCAGAAGCGTCCCAGGCATGGCCACCACGACAGTGTCTGCTGTGATGCTGGGGAAGACGGATTGTCAGAAGCGCGTTCTGGAGGGAGAACGAGCTGCCTGGAAATGAGGTACATTCAGACCTTCCTCAAACAACGTGTCATCTTTCACCCTCAAGAACACAACGGCGTATGTGCTGACAAGGTGCTCAACTTTGTTTCATCATAATTGCAGCTTCTTAGATTTAAATTATATCAGAAATGGGACATAATGTAGAACGTGAATACAGAAGTGTCATATGCAAATTATCTTTCCTAGACATAGGGTGTTAACATCATGAAACACTATTCATTCCACTTAAGAACTGACTTTCTAAACTCTAAATTATTACCAACATCAGGTCAGACCAGGAGGTAATGTGATCAAACCATACACAGCAGGGTGACCCTGACCCTACCCCCACCTCCAGGTGACCCGGAGAAGCCCCTGCCCACATGCTGCCTGGGTCAGGAGCCACCAGTGCCCCCTCCCCCCCAGCTCATCTTCAGTGCACCTCTCACCTCCGGTGGGAGCAACGTGTCCACGAGCCACACTGACTAATAAGCAGGGGTGGGTGGAGCGTGTCCCTGTTTCTTCCCCCGCTGCCCCAGGTATAGGAAGGGTTGGCTTTGGTGCAGGCGACACCCTCACTATGGACACCACAGGGGACATCTCTTCTGGGCCCTGCTGGGGCCGATTGTTCACCATCAGGCCCCCGTTAGCCCACCGAGGAAAGGAAGCCTGGAGACAGGGGGCATCTAAGGTGGCATTGTGCTCACGTCTCAGGACAGACACTGCATGGCCCCCCGTGTACGGGCTACCTAAACTGTCAGACCCATGGAATCTGACAGTGGGATGGTGGCTGCTGGGGCGGGAAATGAGGCAACGATGACTTATTGGTTGGTGGACGTGAGTTCCAGTTGAGGTGAGTACGCTCTGGAGAGCTCTGTACCGCATCGTGCCCGTAGTTGGCAGTGCTATGTCGCACCTACCAATTTGTGAAGAGAGATCCCGTGGTAAGTGTTCTTGCCACCGTACAATTGAAAACGAGTGGCATCCGTCACTCTATTTGGATTAAGCCACATTTCAGAAATACCAATTCCACGTTTTCATTTTTAACATACACTAACTCATTATTTGCAAGTTATCTCTTTTCAAGTTTGGTACTTACTGAGTGATGCTTTGTGGCAACCTTGGAAATCCTGATAAATGACAACTCTTACCTACTGGACTGCATTGTCATTATTGTGGGTCAAGCTGCCCTTGAGTGCAGCTGGACCACCTGTGATCTTGGTGACAGTGCTGTGTAATCAGGGGCAGGGATGTCTGAGCTCCAGCAGGTGACCAGTGACATCTTGGTGCCCTCTACTGCCTAAAAGCAAGTTCCTCCAGGTCCCACCAGTGCAGGGAAAGGCCTCAACACTAAGATCAGCACTTAGCAATGGGCCTTGTCATTTTTTATGAGTGTAAAAAATAACTTTTTAAAAAAATGTATTTATTTAAATTCAAGTTAGTTAACATACAGTGTAGCATTGGTTTCAGGAGTAGAACCCGAAAATTCATCACTTACATACAACACCCAGTGCTCATCCCAACAAGTGCCCTCCTTAATGCCCATCACCCATTTACCCCAACCCCCACCCACCTCTCTTCCAGCAACCCTCAGTTTGTTCTCTGTGTTTAAGAGTCTCTTATGGTTTGTCTCCCTCTCTGTTTTTTGTATTTTTCCTTCCTTTCCCCGATGTTCATTTGTTTTCTTTCTTAAATTCCACATTTGAGTGAAATCATATGGTATTTGTCTTTTTCTGACTTATTTCAGTTAGCATAATACACTCTCGTTCCTTCCACGTTATTGCAAATGGCAAGATATCATTCTTTTTAATCACTGGGTAGTATTCCATTGTGTGTATGTATATACATGTATGTATGTGTGTGTGTGTGTGTGTGCATATGTGTATATATATGTGTATATATATATGTATATAGATAGATAGATACCACATCTTCTTTATCCATTCATCAGTTGATGGACATTTGGGCTTTTTTCCATAATTTGGCTATTGTTGATAGCATTGCCATAAACATTGGGGTGGATGTGCTCCTTCGAATCAGCATTTTTGTATCCTTTGGATAAATTTCTAGTAGTGCATTTTCTGGGTTGTAGGATAGTTCTATTTTTTTTTTTTTTTTTGAGTTTGTTTAAGACAGCACAAGTGGATGGGGCGCCTGGGTGGCTCAGTCGGTTAAGTGTCCGACTTCAGCTCAGGTCACGATCTCGCGGTCCTCGAGTTCCAGCCCCGCGTCGGGCTCTGGGCTGATGGCTCAGAGCCTGGAGCCTGCTTCCTATTCTGTGTCTCCCTCTCTCTCTGCCCCTCCCCCGTTCATGTTCTGTCTCTCTCTGTCTCAAAAATAAATAAACGTTAAAAGACAGCACAAGTGGGAGAGGGGCAGAGAGAGAGGAGAGAGAGAATCCCGAGCAGGCTCTGTGCTCGAACCCATGAAGCTGAGATCATGACCTGAGCTGAAACCAAGAGTCGGATGCTTAACCGACTGAACCACCCACATGCCCTGGAGTGGTTAATAACTTTTTGAGGAACCTCCATTCTGTTCTTTAGAGCAGCTGAACCAGTTTTCATTGTGCAAAAGTGTTCCCCTTTCTGTACATCCCCTCCAGCATCTTGTTTCCTGAGTTGTTAATTTTAGCCATTCTGACAGGTGTGAGGTGGTATCTCAGTGTGGTTTTGATTTGTATTTCCCTGAAGAGGAGTGATGTTGAACATTTTTTCCTGTGTCTGTTGGCCCTCTGGCTGTCTTCTTTGGAAAAATGTCTATTCATGTCTTCTGCCCATTTCTTCACTGGATTATTTCGTTTTTCGAGTAATGAGTTTGATAAGTCCTTTATAGATTGTGGGTACTAATCCTGTATCTGATGTCATTTGCAAATGTCTTCTCCCATTCTGTGGGCTGCCTTGTAGTTTTGCTGATAGTTTTCTCTGCTGTGCAGAAGCTTTTTATCTTGATGAAGTCCCAATAGTTCATTTCTGCTTTTGTTTCCCTTGCCTCTGGAGATGTGTCAAATAAGAAATTGCTGTGGCTGAGGTCAAGAGGCTGTTGGTTGTTTTCTCCTCTAGGATTTTGATGGCTTTCTGTCTTACATTTAGGTCTTTCATCCATTTTGAGTTTATTTTTGTATATGATGTAAGAAAGCGGTCCAGGTTCATTCTTCTGCGTGTCGCTGTCCAGTGTTCCCAGCACCACTTACTCAAGAGACGGTCTTTATTCCACTGGATATTCTTTCCTGCTTTGTCAAAGATCAGTTGACCATACAGTTGTGGGTCCATCTCTGTGTTCTCTATTCTGTTCCATTGATCTGAGTGTCTGTTTTTGTGCCAGTACCATACCGTCTTGATGATTACAGCTTTGTCATACAGCTTGAAGTCCGGGATTGTGATGCCTCCTGCTTTGGTTTTCTTTTTCAACATTACTTTGGCTATTTGGGGTCTTTTGTGGTTCCATACACATTTTAGGATTGTTTGTTCTAGCTCTGTGAAGATGCTGATGTTATTTTGATAGGGATTGTATTGGATGTGTAGCTTGCTTTGGATAGTGTCAACATTTTAACAATATTTGTTCTTCCAATTCATGAGCATGGGATGTTTTTCCATTTCTTTGTGTTTTCTTCATTTTCTTTCTTTACCAAAGAGGTAAAAGATCTATATGCTGAAACCTATAAAAGTTTATATAAAAAATATTGATAATTATTTTTAATAAAAAATTTTAATTAAAAAAATTTATATTTGAGAGAGAATGAGCTAGCAAGCGAGGGGCAGAGAGAGAGGGAGACACAGAATCTGAAGCAGTCTCCAGGCTGCAAACTGTCAGGACAGAGTCTGATTCGGGGCTTGAACCCACAAGCAGTGAGATCATATCTGAGCTGAAATCGAAAGTTCAACCAACTGAGCCACCCAGTGCCCCCAAAATATTTTTAATTCTTAATGCAAAACTGCACTTATTGGCCTAAGGTGTGAGGTTTCTTTTCAAGTGATCCTCAATCTATTTGCCTTATGGTGATTTGGGCACAGAATTTGAGAAAAAACTAATAATTGAGAACATGATAATAAAATTAATATTTTTTTCGAATAACAATTTCACTTTGTCCTTCCAGATTTCACTTGTTCTTAGTACATAATTGTTCGAAGCAGGGTGTTTCAGATTTCCCAGCACAGGGAGGTTACATAGGGGGTGTGTATTTGTGTATCTTTTATCTGGCTGTCTTAGCTTGGGGTGCCGTAACAAGATAGCCGCCTGGGGGCTTACACCACACGCATTTGTTTCTCACAGTTCTGGAGGCTGTGAGTCTGAGGGCAAAGTGCCAGCAGGGTTGGTGGCTGGGGAGGCCTCCTCCTGGATGGCAGACGGCTGCCTTCTCACTGAGTCCTCACGCAGCCTTTCCTCTGCACACTCTTGCTCCTGCTGTCTGTTCTTCTTCCTATAAAGACACCAGTCCCATCAGATTAGGGCCCCACTGTAATGACCTCATTTGACCTTAATTATCTCCTTAAAGGCCCCACTTCAAATACTGTCATACTGGCATTAGGGCTTCACTGTATGGATTGCGGGGACACAGTTCAGGCCATACTGCTGTTTACAACATCCACGTAAATCTTTTTGCAACTTAAATTGTTACTCAGTTCAATTGTGGATAAACAAGTATGTTCGTCATGGTCCACTTTGCTGAATCTTGTGTTTCAGCAGAAGTATTTATAAAATAATAGCACATGCACACATAGCAAAGTTCACAAGCAGTGGTGCCTTTATTTTTAAGTTTTTTGAATTTACAGGTGTTGTCTGGCTGAGTTAGCTGAGCTGTCGTAAGCATCATGCACATGATTAAAAAGGTTGGGAGGTGAGATGCCAGAGAGGCTAGTTCATTTCTGTGAGAAGATATTTCAAAACCGTAGACTGTGTCTCTAGCCTTGGATGTTACTCAGTATCTTCAAGGACAACCAAGCAGAGAGCTACTGTGTTTAGACTGTTCACTAACATGGCAGGTACCTGATGAGTCGCTCTGTTTGATGTCCGTCTGTCTCCCCCTCTTTATGGAAGAGGAACCAGTGCTTAGAGAGGTTGCCTCTTGTCCAAGCTCACCTAAGGGAGGTACCGTTGTGTGTTGATAGAAGACCCAATTTTAGTACCTTAAAATTAGCATCAGAAATACTGTAATTCAAGTGAATTCTTTTTATCTATTATGCATCTGTCTTTCACAATGTGGCACCTCTAGTCCTGTTCTGTACGTATCGTTCTGTTTGCACCTCTGTCTGGGTGTCAAGGAGAGGCGTGTTGCAGAATTTATGACAAACAAGACAAGCTTCTACAAGCTGTTGGTTTCCACGGAGACCAGGTAAGAGGATGCAGACGGCTGTGGGTAGTTTACGGTGTTCCTAGAACACAGCTCAAAGGGCAGATACCGCCGAGAGGTGGGAGACCTCACTCTTCTGCAAAACAACAGTGCATCCCTGTTATGAGGCATTAAGCAGTGGATGCTTATTTATTCAAAGCTTGATAAAAATAGATTCATGAATTCAAAGTGATATCTCAGTACTACCCAAGTCTCAGTAGGTTTACATTAAAAATTGATTGGAGAACAAATCTAAAAATTCTGCACATTCACTAGTGGCTGCGCCTGCGGTGGTGGGACACTTGGTGGCTCAGCAGACGAAGCCCGCTCGTGAGCCCTGTTCTCCTTTTCTGGGCGGCGCCTCTCTCGGGCACCTGCCTGCCATCAGGTCCCACGACGGGGTGCATGGCCACATCTCTTCTGCCTTGATTCTCTCCCTCCTCCTTGCCAACCCCTCCCCTCCCTGAAGTCGTTATAACTCTGGTTCAGAGCGAAGGCTTCTGGGGTCTAATTGGGTAAACTGTGGGTTCTCAAAATTCAACACCTGACGGTGGTTTACGGTGAAATTTCTGTTTCTTGGAGGTTTGGGTCTACTTATGGATTTCCTCTCTTTGTCTTAGCTTTTGATTTACTCCAGTGCTAATCTGTGCTCTCATTCAGAGCCTGTAACTTAGAGGCTGGAGGATAAAGGGCTGCCCCTCAGCCAAGTTTCCTGTACAGAAGATGCTGAGCAGCATGTGTGAGTGGTCTCACCGGGAATCTAGGTGAAGCAGGAGGAAGCAGGATGGGGGAGGTAGGGACCCTGCCTCCTGTAGGGACGTGTGGGGGGAAGACAGCCACTGAATGTAGGATCCCGTTACTTGTGGGAGGGGAGGCAGGTTCTCGTGACTCGGCCCAGAATCTCTGGAGGGTAGAGGATTTGAGGCCAGTGAAAGCCCACAGCTGACTCCCTGGAAGGAAGGAGTTGAGAGAAGTTCCTGTTGCCTCTTCAGAGTCGGTTCCAGGGGAAGACGACCAGAACTACTCCTGGTGAGGAAAGGGGTCCTGTGGGCATCCTGTGCGCATCCAGGCAAAGCTTCGGTGCTGCCTGAGCCTGGACGCGTCCTAGGGAGCAGCTGGTTGCCGTCAGTGTGGAAGTTATCAGGAGGCAGGGGCTCCCCTGAGAAATCAGGCAGCCACACTGCTGAGTATATCTGGAAGTGGGCAAGTCTCGGGGAAACCCAGGGAAACGAGTTTTTGGACCTCAGTCAGGAGAGGAGTATTCAAACGAAGGTCTTCTCTCTGGGGGAATTCAGGAGCCAGTGTGTTCATTAGAGAGGCAGGCAGCAAGGACCTGAGAAATGAAACACCCAGGGCAGCCCAAAGCCTGCACCACAGGAAACCTATTGAGGAAGCCTCAGCTATTGTAGAAGAGAAGTCTCTTAGGGTCCTCTGAGCATTGATTGGATATGACTGTCAAAGCAGAACTTCCTGGTTTCCACTTGCCTAGGACACACTGGGGTGTCACTGGCCCAGCTGGCAGGATTCCAGATGTGGTGGGCGGATGCCTACAGCTTCAGCCTCGGTCCTTTGGAAGGGTCAAGCTAAAAATTAGTTGTGTTTTGTGTGGGTCTTGGAGCCGCATTGAAAGTAGATTGTTAGATCCTGGCATCCATAGTGGGATTTCTCATCTTGAAATAAAGAGTTAAAGAATTTTTCTTTCTTTCTTTCTTTCTTTCTTTCTTTCTTTCTTTCTTTCTTTCTTTTCTTTTCTTTTCTTTTCTTTTCTTTTCTTTCTTTCTCTTCCTCCCTCTCTTCCTTCCTTCCCCCTTCCTTCCTTCCTTCCTTCCTTCCTTCCTTCCTTCCTTCCTTCCTCTTTCTCTTCTTTCTTTTCTTTCTTGTTAGTTGACATACAGTGTAGTCTTGGCTTCCGGAGTAGAACCCAGGGATTCATCTCTTACATACGACACCCAGTGCCCATCCCCGCCAGTGCCCTCCTTAATGCCCATCACTCATCTAGCCCATCCCTCACCCAACTCCCTGCATCAACCCTCAGTTTGTTCTCTGTATTCAAGAGTCTCTTATGGTTTTTCAACAAATATTGACACTGTGTGTTATAGATCAGAGAAAGGTTTTAGAAATTAGGCTAGTTCTGCCCTGACAAGGTGGCTTTGTCTTTTCAGGCTTTTATAATGCCATAGGTTAGGCATAGATATGGATCTGGAGTTCAAGATCAGGCAGTAGGAGATTCTGTATACGAAGAGGCCCTCTTCAGTCTATGTCCTCACTTGGTGGAGGGGGTGAGGGAGCTCTCCGGCGTCTCTTCTCACAAGGGCTCTAATCCCATCACCACCCCCATGATCTAATCACCTCTTAAAGGATCCGCATCCCAATACCATTACACTGGGGGTTATGGTTTCAATGTATGAATTTGCCAGGACACACACTTCCAGTGTAAAGTAGAAAGATGAGAACTCAGTGGTGGTGATAGAGTCTCAGTGTGGTGGAAAGATAGAGTTGCTGAGTATAATTGGAACACAGGTGGCCTTGTGCAATGTGCACAGGAAAGAATTTCAAATAAAAATGACGTTTTTAGGTTGCAGGAGGCTGTGCCTAAATCAGGTGTGCATGCAACTGGCTCATTTTTTAATATGAGCGAGCCTCCAGTTAGGTACAAGAGTTTAGTGTTGGAGACCAGGTGGTCTTCTGGGGTTTTGTTTTCTTTTTGAAATCCTGTTCTTCATTTATTTAAAAAAAAAAAAAAAGCTGTTATCTGTACCATGGACTTCAGTGAAATAGGCTGGGAATCTTAATCACAGATCTTTAAACTGCTTATTCCCACCTGGGACCAAGCACATAATTCTGGCTGGTTTCACGAGGTAGTGCAGGCACCTTATAAAGTCTCCTTCTGAACATAAAAGGTCTTTATATACCTGCAACTAATAGACCAAGAATTGATTAGACACTGTTTTCCCTGTGATCGTATTTTAACATCAGGTGAAACAGGGCCATATAAATATCAACTTTACAAGGAGCATATGATTGATTCCATGCCTTAACACCAGCTGTTATTAATTATAGAATTCTGTGCTTCTCAGCTGGTGTGCAAAAACCATGTGCACAACGCTGTCCTGGGAATATGCAAACACTCAGGATAGATTGGGCATATCTTTTCGTTTTTTAAAGAAATAACAGCTTTATTGAGATATGATTCACATGCCATCCAATTCATTTAAAGTGTGGAAATCCTAGGGCACCTTGGTGGCTCAGTCGGGTAGGCGTCTGACTTGATTTCAGCTCAGCTCATGATCTCACGGTTTGTAAGTTCGAGCTGCACATGCGGCTTGCACTGACAGAGTGGAGCCTGCTTGGGATTCGCTCTCTCTGCCTTTCCCCCATTCATGCATGCGTGCGCTCTCTTTCAAAATAAATAAACTTAAAAAATAAAGTGTACAACTCCATGCTTGCGCGTATATTCACAGAATTATGCAGACATCACCACTGTAAATTTTGGAACATTTTCATCACCCCGCAAAGAAACTACATACCCCTTAGCAGTCACTCCATCCCCAGTATCTCCTGGAAAACACGAACGTACTTTTTGTCTCTATGGATTTATCCACTCTGGACATTTCATGGGAATAGAATCATATGATATTTGGTCTTTGGTGATAGGTTCCTTTCAATTAGCATCCATGTTGTACAATGGATCAGACCTTAGTCCTTTTTTAAAACTTGTGGTAAAATATACATGACATATTACTTACCATTTTCACCGTTTTTGAAAACAAATTCTTTCAATGTTTATTTTGAGAGAGAGAGAGAGCAGGGGAGGGGCAGAGAGAGAGGGAGACACAGAATCTGAAGCAGGCTCCAGGCTCCAAGCTGTCAGCACAGAACCCGATGTAGGGCTCGAACTCATGAACTGTGAGATCGTGACCTGAGCTGAAGTCAGATGCTTAACTGACTGAGCCACCCACGTACCTCACCATTTTCACCATTTCTTTTAAATTTTTTTTTTTTTACATTTTATTTATTTTTGAGAAACAGAGTGAGACAAAGCGTGAGCGGGGGAGGGGCAGAGAGAGAAGGAGACAGAATCTGAAGCAGGCTCCAGGCTCTGAGCAAGTAGTCAGCACAGAGCCTGCTGCGGGGCTTGAACCCACAAACTGTGAGATCATGACCTGAGCCGAAGTCGGACGCTCAACCGACTGAGCCACCCAGGCGCCCCCCCGTTTTCACCATTTCTACGTGTACAGTTCAGTACACAGCCTTCACCGTTATCCATTTTCAGAGGTTTAAAAAAGTAATTCCAAACAGAAACTGTATCCGACTAAACACTACCCCCTTATTTCCTCCTCCCCCAGCCCCTGATAACCGTTATTCTACATTCTGACTCTTTGAGTTTACCTAATCTGGCTATATCATATAAATGAGATCATTTGATATTTGTGTTTTTTTTTGTCTGCTTTATCTCACTTAGCATGTTTGGGGGATTCATCCATGTTGTAGCATGTCTGAGAATTGCGTTCCTTTTCAACACTGAGTATTCTGTTTTGTGTAGGTACTGCTTTTTTTTATTTAAAAAATTTTTTTTAATGTGTATTTATTTTTGAGAGAGTGACAGACTGCGAGCAGGGGAGGGGCAGAGAGAGAGGAAGACACAGAATCCAAAGCAGGCTCCAGGCTCTGAGCTGTCAGCTGTCAGCACAGAGCCCCACATGGGGCTCAAACTCACAAACCGCGAGATCACGACCCGAGCTGAAGTCGGACATTCAACCAGCTGAGCCAACCAGGCGCCCCGCTACTGCTTTTTTTAATCCATTCTTCTGTTGTTGGACACTTGGGTTTCCACCTTCTGGCTATCGGTAAAAATGTTGCTGTGGATATGGGTGAACAAGCATCTCTCTGAGTCCCTGATTTCCGTCCTTAATGTGTATGTACCTGGAAGCGATGATAATGTGTGTGTAACCAGGAGTGAAAATAGCCATCCTGGTAGATGTGCGGTGGTATCTCATCGTGTTTTGATTTACGTTTTCCTAGTGACTAGTGATGTTGACTATATTTTCATGCTCTTTTTGGCCATCTGATATCATCTTTGGAGAAATAGGTATTTAAGTTCTTAGACCATTTTTGTGTGTGTTTTTTGGTGTTTTTGTTTAGGGGTTCTTTATATATTCTGGATATTAATCCTTTATGAGATATATGATTTGCAAGTATTTTCTCCCATTGTGTGGGTTTTTTTCACACCTTTGATGTTGTATATTTATACGTGAGTTTTATACTTTGACCCTATGCTTGCTTCTAAGAGTTTTACATTTTGAACTCTAGATTTTTGTTCATTCTGGTTATTAGTTTTTGAATGTGGTATAAAGTGAGGGTCCAATTTCATTATTTTGCATAAGGATATTCAGTTTTCCAGGATTTTATGTTAAAAAGACTAGCCTTTCTGGATTGAATGGTCATGATACCCTTGTTGAAAATCAGTTGATGATATATGTGAGGGATGACTTTTGGACTCTTTTCTGTTTCGTTTGTCTGTGTGTTTTCTGCCAGTACCACAGTGTTTCATTACTGCAGCTTTGTAGTAAGTTTTGAAATCAGGAAGTGTGTGTCATTCAGCTTCATTCTTCATTTTCAAGATCATTTTGGCTATTCAGGATCTCTGAGATTCCATAGAAATTACAGGCTGATTTTATCTCTGTCTGCAAAAAGACCCACCATTGGAATTTTGATAGGGCTTTCATTGACTCTATAGACCACTTTGGGGATGGGAAGGTCATTTTAACAATATTTAGTCTTCCACTCCATGAACATGGGATATCTTTCCATTTATTTAAATCTCTTTTAATTTCTTTCCGCAGTGTTTTCTTTTTTTCAGTGTACTAGTCTTTTGCCTTTTTGATGAAAGTTATTTCTAACTATTTTATTCTTTCTGATGCTAATGTAAATGGAATTGTTTTCTTAATTTTTCGGATTGCTCATGCAACTGATTTTTATGCTTTGATTTTGTATTCTGGAACTTTATTGAATGCATTTACTAGCTTCAACATTTTTTAAGAAAATCAAAATAAAGAGTTTTTTAAAGAATTAAGAAAATTTTCTAAGAGTAATTTAACATTCACAAGAAAACTGAGGGGAAACTACAGAGATTTCCCATATATGCACTGCCCCAACACATGCATAAGCCTCCCCAATTATCAACATCCTTATTAGAGTGTTACATTACATTTGTTACAATTAATGAATTTATGTTGACACATCTTTATCACCCAAAGTCCATGTATTCACCATTATAGTATCACACAAGGTCCTTTCATTGTCCTAAAAACTTTCTGTGCTCTGCCTATTCACCCCTCACCATCACTAATCCTGGGCAACCACTGGTAGTTTTACTCTGTCCATAGATCTGCTTTTTCTGGAATGTTGTATAGTTGGGATCATCCAGTATGCAGCCTTTTCACATTGGATTTGTCTTAGTAATATACATTTAAGTTTCCTCAATGCCTTTTTATGACTTGATAGCTCATTTCTTTTTATCACTGAAGAATAATCCATTGTCTGGATGGGTCACTACTGAATGACATCTTGGTTGTTTCCAAGTTTCACATATTCTCATTTGTATGTATTTGCGTTTGTTTCATATGCTTTTGGTGTCCTATCCAAGAAATCATGTCAAACCCAGTGTCATGAAGTTTCGCACCTATTTTTTACTCTAGGAGTTTTATAGTTTTAGGTCTTACATATAGGTTTTTAATTATTTTGAACTAATTTTTTTATTATTTTTTGTTTTATTTGAGGGAGCAGGGGAGGGGCAGAGAGAGAGAGAGAGAGAGAGAGAGAGAGAGAGAGAGAATATCTCAAGCAGAGTCCACACTCAGCATGGAGCCTCACACAGAGCTTGATCCCATGACCCTGGAATCATGACTTGAACCAAAATTAAGAGTTGTACACTCAACCGTCTGAGCCAACCAGACATTCTGGGTTAATTTTTGTAGATAGTGTAAGGTAAGGGTCCAGCTTCATTCTTTTGCATGATGATTTCCAGTTTTATCAACACTTTTTGTTGAAGAAACTGTCTCAGTTGTGTAGTCTCAGCTTCTTGTCACAGATCATTGGATGTGGTTTCTATTTGGGCTCTCTTCTGTTCCACTGGTCTGTTTGTGTGTCTGTATGCCAAAATTACAAGGTGTGTGTGTGTGTGTGTGTGTGTTTTGGACAAGGGTGCAAAGATAGTTACATGAAGAAAGAATAGTTTTTTAACAAATAGTGCTGGAACCACTGGACATGCAGCACATGTAAGCAGACAATGTTGGACTCCTCTCCCACAGCGTATATAAAAATTAACTCAAAATAAATCAAAGACCTAAATACAAGAACTAAAATTACAAAACTCTTGGAATAAAATTTAGGCATAAGTCTTTGTGGCTCTTGATTACTCACTGATTTCTTACATATGACACCAGCAGCACAGCAAAAGAAAAAGCAGATAACTTGTATGTGTATACCCTGTGTGTGTGCACAACTGTATGCGTAAATATTTATATATATATTTATATACATATGTTTTGTGCAGTTTCTTTTACAATCAAAGGAAAAATATGTATTCATACTGTATTTTATAATTACATAGTTATCTTCTTTAGATGGTTTGGTTTTCTATTGCTTTTGTAGTAGATTACCACAAATTTAGTGGCTTACACACAAATTCATTATCTTACATTTCTGCGTTCAGAAGGCTGAAAGGGGTCTCACTGGGCTAAAATCAATAAAATCAAGACTGTTCTTTCTGGAGATGCTGGAGTAGAATCCATTTCTCTGCTCTCTGCAGCTTCTGGAAGGCTCATGGCTCATGGCTCCAGTCTTCACCTTCAGAGCCAGCAGTGTTGGCCAGGTCTCTCACAGTACTATCTCTCCAGTTCTCTATCTTCTGATTCCCTCTTCCACTTAGACACTTTTGTGATTATATTAGGCTCACTCAGAAAATCTGGGATAATCTTTTCATCTGAAGGTCAGCTGACCAACCTTAATTTGATCTGCAACCTGAATTCCTCTTTGCCATATAGGCTAACATATTCCCAGGTTCTGGATGTGGAGACTTGAGTGTGTGTGTGTGTGGTAGAACTGTAATTTTGCCTACCATACTACTGGTGGTTTTGCTTTGTTTTTCATATATTTGTATTACTGGCATGGGTCATGTGCTTTTAGATGGAAAAGTGAGTGTTTCTTCTAAGGCAGTTCTGCTAGCAATCAATTCTCTGCTTTTATTTATTTGCAAATTCTTTCTTTTACTTTAATTTTTGAAAAGTAGTTTTGCTGGGGGTGCCTGGGTGGCTCAGTTGGTTAAGCGGCTGACTCTTGAGTTCGGCTCAGGTCATGATCTTACAGTTCATGGGATTGAGCCCTTCATTGGGCTCTGTGCTGACTGTGCAGAGCCTGCTTGGGAATTCTCTGTCTCCCTCTCTCTCTCTGCCTCTCCCTTCCACGCTCTCTCTCTCTCAAAATAAATAAACTTGAAATAAAAGTGTTTTTCCTGAATGGAAGATTCTCGGTTGACAGTTTTTTCTTTCCGTACTTTGAAAATGGCATTTCATTTCCTCATGGACTCATTGTTTCTGATGTGATTTCAGCTGCTCCTCTTTTTGGTGTTCCTTGTATCTGAAATCATCTTTCTCTTGGTATGTGGCTTTTAGCATTATGATGTATCTGGATATGGATCTCTGCATTTATCTTACTTGAATTTTGTTTAGCTTTTTGATTGTGTAAGTAGTTTTTCATCAATATTTGGAAATTTGTTTCCAGCCATTATTTCTTCAAGTATTTTTTCTGTTTCTGCCTTCTCTTTGTGGTACTCCCATAACACATCTGTTGATTTACTTAGTGATGTGCCACATCTCTTTAAGGCTCTCTTCATTTTACATTTACTTCATTTTCCCTTTTTTATCTGCTCATCAGATTGCATTATCACCTTTGACCTGTCTCAAAGTTGCTTATTCTTCTGCCAGCTCAGATCTGTTGAGACACTGAAGTTGAAGTTTTCACTTCACTTACTGTGCTTTTCAAGTCAAGAATTTCCACTTAGTGCTTTTTTTTAATTTTGTTTTTTTTTTTTTTACATTTTCTGCGCCTTTTTTGGTATTCTGCATTTGATGAGGCATTGTTAGTCCCTAAGCGTGATTTCCTTTAGAAATATTTTGAACATAATTTGTAAGGCATGCCTTGGTGTCTTTGTTAAATCTAACATTTAGGTCTCTTACAGGTAGTTTCTCTCGTCTGTTTTTCTCCCCTCTGTGTATACATTGCATTTTCTTGTTTGCATGTCTCATAGTTTTATATTAAAACCTGGATATTTCAGATAATGTGTTGTGCCAACCCTGAATATTCATCTTCCCTCTGGGGTTGCTTCTGTTTTTTTCTTTGCTTGTTTAATTTTTTGAAAACTTCATTTTCATGAAGTCTACACCCCTCTTGTGTGAAGCTTTTTAAGTTGCTCTTTAGAGTGGACAGCCTTGCACACGGTCACTTGGATAAGAGTGGTTTCAGTGCTCTTTGCTTTGCCTCTTTTTCTGCCTCGTTTGGTATCACACAGAGCTGTTGGGCTCCACTAATTGTCAGCTAACTGCTCTGTTGTTTTGTGTAATGCCCAGGGGTACAAACTGCGCAATAGTCTGATCCAATTTTGTTTGGACCCCATTTTCATCATCGTTTTTGGGGCCAGTCTTTGGGATTTTGTCTGCCCTCGGAAGGGCTCTTCTTAGCTGTGTGTTTCTCTGCTTCTTCCTGGTACTTGTTTGCCTTGAGTTTAACTTAGTGCTTTCCTAGAGCTACCATTCTCCTCTTAATTGGTCTCCTCCTAAATATCCATTGTCTGAGAGTCTTCTTGGGCTTAAACTGCTCGTACTGTTTCAAATAAAGCCACTCCCTTTGGGGAGAGCGTTGGGTTTTCTGTTCTTACGGACTGCCTCTCCCTTGGGGCAAAATCCGTGAATTGTAGCTCCAGAGCTGGGAGTGGGGTGGCCTGATCGCCTCTGCATGATGTGCCTGCTTTACGGGCCAGGTGCGGGCAGCTACGGTTGCATCTGGCCTTCTTGGCTTGCTGTGTCTTCGTCAGTTTGTGCTGCATTAACAAACTGTCATAGACTAGGGGCTTAAATAAGCCACGTGTAGCAAATATTGAAATTAAGCACCTGGGGCTTCAAAAAACTGATGTTCCTGTCCAACTATATCACACAAATGACTAGAGTAGTATCTCTGTACTGCTTTAAGGCTTGAAATATCCTTTCCTATCTGTGTGATGTTTAAATAAATATACTTATTTAAACTAAGGACCGCGTTAGTCATGTGACATTTTCAAGTACTCACAGGTGAAATTTGGTAGAAGCAGGACTCAGGAGAAGTTCTTCTCATTCAGAATCCTTCTACACATGGGAACATTCTATTCCTGTATTCCGTGTTTTCTTCTTTAGGTAGTATATACTGTAAGCCAATTTAAAAATTGTGTAGTTTTAAATCTCTGGATTAAATAAAGCGTAGTCAGTAGCTGTTGATGAGGTTGCAGTGTTTGCCACGCACCAAACTCTGGGAATACAGTGTGAGCCAAACCTAGTTCCTGTCCACGGGGAGCTTCCACTTGGCAGGAGTGTAAGGAAACGAGTGCGTAGGTAAATAGGTCAGGTGGTAGAGACGCTGTGAACAAAAGGATGTCAGGAACATAGTATCACGAGAGCGTAGGGGCTCCTCTTTCAGGAGAAATGGTCCAGGTACCCTTCAGTTATCCCCTCGGAGGTGACTTACCTTTCTAGTGTGTCACGCCCATGCTGCATGGGGACTGGGGCAGTATCCTGTTGTCCCACACGTTAATATTTCTGCGCTGGAGCCTGGATGTTCGTGCTAAGCAAGGCGAAGAAAGATGCGTTCCTTCACACTAGTGCCCATCAGTCGTTGCCTTTCTGGGAAGGGCAGAAAAGTGAGGCTTTGTTGCCAGATGAGATGCCAACACACTTGTGATTTTCAGAACCTTTTGAATTTTGGACTTTTGCATTAAGGGGTGATGGATTTGTACTATATTTGTGAAGGCTGAGGAGGCTGAGGAAGTAGGAGGGGTAACTTTAGGGGAGAAATTCCTTCTGTTCATCCTCACTTCTGGCACGTGCCTGTATGCTCACACTTGCACGAACACCAGTGCATGTGTACACGTGCATGTAAACACATGCACACGCATTCACAGGCCTGCAAGCTTGCATACCTGCACACGCCTACACCTGCACATGCACGTACGCGCCCAGGGCATGGGATCTAGAACACAGTCCTTTCCCAGTTAGTTGATCAGGTGGGCTGGCTGCCATGCAAACACTCATGCACAGTAAACTCACGGTCATGTTGGACATCCTTTTCCAGGTGATCATAGCACTCCTTGAGGTCAAATAGATGACTCTGATGACCTCCAGAATTGGACCGTGGTATGACCTGAATCTGCACAGCAAATATCTGCTGATCGTGGATTGATGACCATCTTGTATGTCAGTCTTTTGTCTGCATATGCTGTGTGTGTGGACTGAGGTTTTCAGGTGCACGTTTCCTCCTGGGTGAGGAGAACCAGGCATGATATTCAGGAGTGGTCATTTCAGGTGTTGGTGGAGACCTTGCGGTTCTGCGGAGGACGAGATTCATTAATTAACCAGCCAAATTCTGCCCTCCCAGAATCAGGCTCCAGAGAACTATGTGATCCCGAAACTCGCTGATTGCTTTCTGACCGTTCGCAGATGCAGTTGGGAATGGACGCTTTCTTCCTGCAGGCTCACTGGAAAGCGTTCGAGAGCTTCTTATTTATGTGCCATTTTATCAGTAAATTAAATGGTCCAGACTGTGAGGGGTGAACGGCGGGGGAGACTGTAGCAAAGGAACACAAGAGGCCAGTGATTCGGGAGAAGTCCTTCCTCATCTTGGAGCCACGACTCGTGTGCAGGCCGATGAGAACCGGCATTGGGGCTGCGAGGTTGTGGACGATGAAGTTTCCTGGGCACTTGAGCTTCCACAAAAGAGATATTAAGTTCAAGGAGCTTGGTCAGGCCCCTTCTGTTGGGTGTGTTTCTTCTTTTTCACGTGGGTGTTCCTGTTTGTGAATTGTGTTTCCCAAAGGACACTTAACCCCTGCCAGGACACCTTCCCCCACTCTGCTCCTGGAGCTGACTGTGCGTGTTCTCTCGACAAACTTTGATTCATTCCCAGCAAGGAGACAAGGACACGCAGCATGTTCAAACCTTGTCCTTGGAGTAAGGCCAGGCATCAAGGAGGCTGAAATGCACAGATACAATTGGCTAGTCAGTCAGTTCTTGTACCTGTGAGGACCTTACACACCAGTTGTAAGAGTAACGAGACATTGCAAAGCATCTTTAAAGTAGGCGTTGAGAACACAGGAAACAGGACGTTTTCTGTAACTGAAACAGAGCTTTGGGATGGGTGCTACTGATGAACAGTTTTCATAGTAACAACTGATTATGAGTTTAAAAAATTTTTTTAATGTTTGTTTATTTTTGAGAGAGGGTACGAGCAGGGGAGGGTCAGATGCTTAACTGACTGAGCCACCCAGGTGTCCCTGTAAAGTTTTTATCAAATTCTGTAAACTCAATCATCTGGGAGCCATTTCTGGTAGCAGAACGTTTCCTGGTGCCCCGTGGTAATAAAATAAACAGGATGGTTATTTAAAATGTGTTTTACAATGGAAGAAACGATCCAACACTGATACCTTTGGAAACACGCTGCTTGCCTGACTTGTACTTATGCTGTGCCACCTGGACTTGGGGATGCTCATTCTCTCCGTTTCTAGTTTCCTTCCCGCTCTGGGGATGCCATCAGGAGTAAAGCTGCAGTGCCTATCACTGTGGGCGTGTTTCAGTCCTCTGGAGGTCCCCTTCTTGTCACCTGATTTAGGGAAGGTGGAGTGGACGTTTGTTCCATAAAAGCACTGGGTGCAGCTATGGGAGGTGGTCTGCCACGTGCACCTCTCAGAGGGGGTCACGGTCACAGTCGCCGAGCCCTGCTGGAGCTTGTCTGCAGGCCCGCATCTTCTGTGGGCTTCACTTCTGAACCACTGTGTTATGGTAGCATCATCCCCGTTTACGATTACGATAACACAGGCAAATCACTGCTATTTGGGTTAATTTACTTTATGTTTCTACAATTTTTTATCGGTTTATAGTGACTTAGCCCTGAAGCCAGAAATGACATGCATCGGTAACGTTGGTATAACCTCTTACTAAGCCACCTCAACATTGCAAACCTAGCACCACTCACCACTTAAGACCTACGTGGATTTGAAGACTTTAGATTTAAAATTAAGATGTTTTTAAAATAGAAGATTCATGAATCATCTTGTGTTGTTACTTATGTCCTGGGTTGTGTCTGGAGCGGGAGGAAAGTGGTCTGTGGGGCCTGTAGGATGCTGGCCTCAGGTGAGATGGAGTCCGAACCCAGGCATCTGCTGAACTTGTAATGGGGACTGCCCCTCCTTCCCTCTCCGATGAGGCCTCCCCATCTATAAACTGAGGGTGACACCAAAGGAATAGCATTGAATATTGAGGAGATGGTGCGTGGATGGCTAGGTGTGGACCCTGACACCTAGCAGGCAGTCCGTCCGTATCAGGAATGGCAAGTGCTATCACCTAGACCCTCCAGAGAAAGGAAATTGGCATAAAAATCTCTTAAGGTTAATGAATAATGATAAACAGCAAAATATCAAAGAGTAATTTGTAGTAATTTGAAGTTAAGCTTCTACAAGATGAAGATTTATGGAGTATTTGTGGTGTTGGATCTCAGAAGCCAGAAGTATTGGCTTCTGGGACTTCCATGCAGATACCCAGCAGAGAATGTTGAAAAGAACTTGTTTATAGGCCATTGGTAGGTGTCAGTCCTACAGGGAGAAAACTGGCTGACATAGGAAGTGTATCCCTGGACCTCAAATGCAGGAAGACCGTGACCTACTTTGTTTAGTGAAATGACACAGTAGATACTCTTCATAAGCCTCCGTGTTTTGATATTGGTCTTGTGTTTTAATTTATGAGTAGCTCTTCATGAAGTTTGGGAAGGAGGAGAGGAGTAAATTTCAGCTGACATTCATCCAGAATCTTGATGAGTTACAGATATCTAGAGTGAAACTATTAGAATTTGAATGATTTTTTATTTTTTTTATTTTGAGAGACAGAGACTGTATGAGTGGGAGAGGGGCAGAGAGAGAGGGAGAGAGAGAATCCCACGCAGGCCCCGTGCTGTCAGCACAGAGCCCGACGTGGGGCTTGAACCCACAAAGCCATGAGATCATGACTGAGCTGAAACTAAGAGTTGGGCACTTAACCGACTGAACTACCCAGGCGCCCCCAGAATTTGAATGATTTAGATGAAGCTTAAACCTCGGGTTCTACAGAGTGTGTTTGGGCAGCCACCATGAACTGCGGGATCATCCAGATTGGGGACAGCGAAGAGACTGGTGTTTCTATTCCATATCCTTGTAGGGACAAGAGCCTGTCATACTCAGTGGAGTTCGTCCCATCAGATAGGGCAGCTCAATGGCAGCAGGAGCCACACTTTGTGTGTCCACAGGTAACACTGGCAGCCTCGTGGCTGTTACACAAAACACAGTGGACGTGGGGAAGCCTCATTAATGGAATGTGGCTGAAGTCAAGGGGGCTTCCACGGCAGCAGGTGTGCGTGTGACGCTGAGTCACGAACGCAGCTCCACACGCTGAGAGTGTCCTCCGCGTCTACACTAGCAAACCACCAAGGCAAACATTGGCAGGTGTGAATGATATTTGTGTATCCTTTTCCTGCTGGTACCTTCGAGATCTTCCCTATTTTGTGTGTAATTGCAAACAAGAAACATGCTTTATTCCAATTTATTCAAATTAATTTCCCCAGCACAGGGTTGTTCACGATTTGTCTAGAGTCAGGGAGTTAATGCTGAGCTGTCTAGCACTCACGTGGAAACGGTGAATCCCAGCACACTGACAGGAAAGATACAGTTGGCTGTTGAACAGCTGCTCCTGCACAGTGACCTTTGCCTCCTCACCTGGAGAAGTAGGTCACACATCTGATTTATTTAATTACAGCCCATACAGTGGCAATTTGTCCACAACTGCAGGTTTTCTGACTGGTGACCAAAAGGCTTTTCTCATTATGGAAGCTGCACATTGAGACCACGGGAAGGCCTGTGTTCTCCGATTTCGTGGTACCGCACCAGACTAACACCCTGTGCTCTCCTCGGCTGATTTTGTAGTGCCCTGGGTGCTTCCTTAGCAATTTCCGTGGACTCTGAAAACGTTCTGGGCCTCTACCTCTGTCTCCATTTTGACTGTGAGGACCTTCTCCATGTGGAAGTCCTTTCACTGGCCAAGTTGGCGAACACTGACATTTTTGACAAGTTCACCGAATTGTGTGTGCTTCGTGAACATACGCGCCATCAGAGCAGTTAATAGGTGGGGCAGCTTGTGGTTACTGGGCTCAGCTGTCATACGGGTTTGATAAGGACTTAATTTCTCTTGCCCATTGTGGAACATAGCATTTGACTTACAAGCCTAATGTGATTTGGAAACGATTCTCTGTAAGAAAGCACAACAATTTATATGAATAATTATACAAGGGCTCGCTCATGCCCAAATGGAAGTTGAGTCAGTATTTTGTGTGGCATTCCTAAGTGAGGACTGTTAAAACATCTTACCTACAGATGGTCTGTTTGCTTTGGGGCTTTGAACAAAGTTGATAGATATTATCGGGGAAGCATTATGATGTGAACCCAGCACAGGAGATTATACAAGTGTAGTTGTGAGCACCAGGATTTGCCCTCTGCCCTGGCTCTTGTCCTGCTCCAGCTTTTCATTCATTTTCGATGGAGGGGCTGGTCACTCCCTCCTCCTGCATCCGTGGCAGCATTGATTAGCTATGGCAAAATCCCTTAAGTTTCCAAATAATCTAAAGACGTCGTCATGTGTATTTGTCCTTTTCTGGCCATATTTCCTTGACAGTGCCTCCGAAGACTGTCGTGCAAACACTCAAAACTCGAAGGTGTAACTCTGCAATGCACATGTTTGGCAAATGCTTCTCATAAAAGGAACGGAGAGTCTCTGCTAATACCTGGATCAAAATCACTTTCCTAGGACCATTATGCTGGTCTCCCTTTTGAGCAGAGAACACTTTGGGAAACCCTCACAGTTTGTCTCAAGGCCTGGTGCCCATAGTAGGAGAGTTTAAAACGGTTTTGCTGGTTGTCACTGGGTGTTTGCCACTTAATTGCTTCCTATGCAAACATGTGGATGATAGGGGTCTCTCCCAGTCCTGAATTCAGAGGTGTTCAGTACTCTAATCGGTGTAGTTTAGGTGGTGGTGATGGTAACACCAGCATCACCTGCCCCCACTGCCGACCTTGGCACAGCTTTGGCTGCCTCCGTGGACCTGTCCTAGCATTGGCGGAAACAGATTTATCTTCAAAAGCCTTTTTTTTTTTTCTTTTAAAAGTCATGTTGTTTAAAAGTTAGGGAAGTGGTTTACATTTCCTGTACACAAGTATATAAAAAATGAGAATCCCCCCACCTGGTGCAGCCAAGTCAGTCCCGTCCAATCCAGGGGTAGTTTCCTTTATCTAGCAGTGTCCCACAGAAATAGGAGGGGAGGCACATACTTGATTTTATTTATTTATTTATTTTTTTTATTTAAAAAAACATTTTTTTTTAACATTTATTTATATTTGAGACAGAGAGAGACAGCATGAACAGGGGAGGGGCAGAGAGAGAGGGAGACACAGAATCTGAAACAGGCTCCAGGCTCTGAGCTGTCGGCACAGAGCCTGACGCGGGGCCCGAACCCACGAACCGTGAGATCATGACCTGAGCCGAAGTCGGACGCTCAACCGACCAAGCCACCCAGGCGCCCCCATACTTGATTTTAAATTCACCAGTACTCACATTGAAACAAGTAAAAATAAACAGGTGAAATTATGTTGAACAGCCTATTTAAGACAGTATATTTAAAATATTTTAGAATTCTTATAAAATTATTAAAGTATCTTACATGTTCTTTTCTCCTGAGGCTGTAAAATCCGACATGATTTCCATTGCATCCCGTCTCATTTGGACTAAGCTCACCCCAGCGGCTCAGGAAGCACGGGGTTATTGGGGACCGTACTGGGAAGCAGTTCTGGACCTGGTTCCTTACCCACAAATGGCTTTTGCAACGTAGATGAGATTATGTGTCCTGCGAGTAACTTCGCTCACTTTTCCATATACGTGGCCGGGGTTTCTACGAATGTACATGTGGATCTTCTTTGTCCTTTTAGTGGCTGCACAGTACTAGAGTCCAGACCGTGCAAGGCACTGCTTTCTTTGGCTGTTAACACACACTGTTCAGGGAGTTTCTGGTTTGTTGGTGTTGCAGCACAGCCATGAATATCTCCTGATATAATAGGTGAAGGTGAATACACATTATGTATTTTGATAGATCTGCTGTTTTAACAAGCCGGTTGTGATTGTGGTCATTGGCTTCCAGAATCTTATCTCTGCCATCCTGGGCCGTACAACCGTCTGCAAACCTTCACTAGCAGCCAGAGATGTTTCCACCGGGGTTACTTTTCTTCCTCTGTGTCTTGCACAGCCTTCTGTTCCTCTTTGCTTTCATTCTCGTACCTCTGATCCCTTGTTTGCCCCCGACAGCATTTCTGACACCAAATATGCAGGGGTTTCCAGCACCAGGCACTTCTCCCAAATTTCTGGGCACACAGCGGATGTCCTCCAGTTCAGTCCAGTTCTGACACCAGCTGTTGGGGTTAGCGCAGGCCCTCAGGTTGAGGGCTCAGCCCGTAGGGTCCTCCCCCCCCCCCCAACATTGTCCCCTGTACTCCCGAGTGACCCGCTACAAATTCGGGTTCCCAGGACCCTCCACAGTTTGCTGCAATGGCTCACTGAAATCAAGAAGGCACTTACCTTTGTGGTTTAAAGGCTACAGCTCAGGAGCCCCCAGGTGGAGGGGGATGCAGGGGCAAGGAGGGTGGAGGGAGAGCTGCCACACCCTCTCCCGGTGGGCGCACCTTCGCCTAGCACTGTGTGTGTACCAGCCACAAAGCTCTCCAAGCCCCTTAGGTGACGGTTTTCCCGGAGGTTCTCTTAGGGTTTTTCTGGAGGGTTTATGTTGTGATGAAATCAGTAGCCATTGGTTGTGGGCTGGATCCCCACCTCCCCCTCTCATCCTCTGAAGTGGGGGTGGAGCTGAATGTTCCCAGTCTCTAGTCCCCTGGTAGGTTTCTCTGGCAGCCTGAGCCTCCCTGCAACCGGTCACCTCCTTAGCATAGACTCTGGTGCGCTTGAAAGGGGTTTGTAGGTGTAACAACAGATGCCCCTCTCGCCCCATCAGTCAGGAATCCCAAAGGATCTGGGAGCTCTGGTGCTGGGAAGCAAGTATTTCTTACTCTGTCACAATATCACACCTTGTTCTCAGACCCAGAAGGCGTCGCTCCTGTAGCAGAGGAGACCCCCAGCGTATACCAAGGTCAGTTCACTGGTATTAAACTTTGTGTGAGGAAACTCGCCTTTGGGGAGAAATTAGAGTTCTCTCCATGCAGCTGTGTAGTGACTCGTGATTTTTAAAACATTTTTTAGCCTTGTTTCAGCCCATAAGAATGAATGCATGCACAATTTTTTTAACTTTTCTTATTGTGCAGTCCTTATTTATTTTTTATTTTTTATTTTTTTTTTCAACGTTTATTTATTTTTGCCACAGAGAGAGACAGAGCATGAACGGGGGAGGGGCAGAGAGAGAGGGACACAAAGAATCGGAAACAGGCTCCAGGCTCTGAGCCATCAGCCCAGAGCCTGACGCGGGGCTCGAACTCATGGACCGCGAGATCGTGACCTGGCTGAAGTCAGACGCTTAACCGACTGCGCCACCCAGGCGCCCCTGTGCAGTCCTTATTTAAATAAAAGTAAATCATGTATCTGTTAAGGATTTCTACTAGTCTTTTTTTTGTAGTAATACTTTATTATTAGTAAGTAATATATTGCTGGGCACAGTACACCTAATAGTGTCAAATTTATAAATGCATTAAATTAACTAGATATTAAAATTCCATGTTCAGAATTTTTGCTTATATTTTCTCCATTGTTTAAATGCTGTTAACATATTTTGTAATTATTTCTTGGGTCTAGGTAATAAACCGGTTTGAATGATACTCACAGGAGAGTAAAGAACATCCAAGAAAATAATTAATATTACCTCAGGGATTGTGTGTGTGTGTGTGTGTGTGTTAAATAGCTTAAGAATGCAAACAATGAGTGAAGATATGAAAACATTTGAGACTCACTACAACAATGATTAAGTTCTGTAATTAATATTTTTAGTGTTTACAGCCCTCTTAAAGATGGAGTGTTGCCAAAGTACCACATTGATACTGTGAATGACAGAAAATGAAGGTGCTAATGGGTTCTAAGATCGTTAGCACAAAAGGGAAAAAGGAATTCAATGGGACACAGTGTTTTGGCTGAACACTTCAATGACATGGTAAGGAATTAAATTCCTTTCTAGAGCCACAGAATGGTAGGTACGGAATTGGTCTAAAGACTTGTGTGATTGTTGCTATGGGAACTAGACCTCTCTTCTTGATGTGTTAGGGTTCTCTGCAGCAACAATTACTTAACCCAAATTTTGTGCTGTAATTTTTGTTTCTTTTGTTAAAAAGTTGAATGCATTTAGGAGATAATGTCACTGTCATTCAAAAGATGGGATACACTGGTTTCTGCTCATTTCTGCGGAATACCACAAATAACTTGTAATAAGTGCTGATACATGGATAGACTTAGCTTACATTCTCCTTTGAAACTGTGCAAGTCCCACACTGTCTCTGGAACTGATGACAAATCATAAATATTCTGTCTCATCAGACTTTCAATTATGTGTGGATACCTAAATACTGTAATTTAAGATACTTTGTGGTATTTCATGTGAATTAATATTTTAAAGCTAAGCATCCTTAGTTCTTAATCTCCTTGCACCACTTAATTTTAATGCCCAATAAAACAGTTTAATTCTTGATAGAATTGAGAAATTTGGGTTAAATTATTATGGAAACTTTAATACATGTCAGCACACTGAAGTTGTGGTTCCTTTTTTTAGTGTTTATTTATTTTGAGAGAGAGAGAGAGAGCTAGTGCGCGCGCACACACACACACACACACACACACACACGAGTGGGGGAGGATCAGAGAAAGAGGAGGGAGAATTGCAAGCAGGGATTCTGATGCGGGGCGTATTCACACAACCTTGAGATCATGACCCGAGCCAATATCAAGAGTCAGAAAGTTAACCAACTGAGCCATCCAGGAGCCCCTGAAGTTATGGCTTCTATCCCCAGGTGATTGAGCTCCTCCAGAGCACTAATTTTCTCAACTGTTTTTCTTAGCCTATGGCTTCTGACTTATTTGTGCTGCTTACAGTGTATTAACTCATGAGGATTTATTGTCTGCCAGTCACATGCTTCCCTTGACTCTTTTAGGAATATATCTTGGATATAGTCCTCCTCAAGGACACTCTGGAGCCTCTCTAGCTTTCACTGTGAGGTCAGCTCTCAGATGACCAGAGATGAGGTGCGCGCCCCAAACATCCCAGTGCACGCTTCAGCGACAGAGATTGTGATGGGCTCCGCTACCTTATTCCAGAGAGTAGTATGAGCACAGCATGACGCCTGTAACAATCGGGGAAGTTCTCCGGTTTTCCATGATTAAGTAAAGCTGCACACAGTTCACTGGAGTGACTGTGGACTACAGAGTCCGCTTTTTCTAGGACATAATTTAACAGTGACAGAATCCTTTGACGGAGGCAGGTCCTAACACTGCTTGCTTGCAAATGTTTTCTATCACTTCCTCCTGAAATACCCCAAATATTAATCAATGTGCTTCTTCAGCGGCCGTGAGGATTGTTATAATCCAGCACTTTGAGTTGTTCAGAGGCAGTGTAGAATATGGTTTGTCTCCACACTATGCCCTTGAGCCCTTGTTTCAGAGAGAACACTGGTAAAGGAATTAAAATGTGTGTTGATGTTTCCTTTCTCTATCTTGGTTCAGTCTTTGTTTTCAAATTTTGAAAGTAATGTCACGATCTTGTGGACATGGGAGAATATGATCATTTTCTGAGTTTAAAAAGCTGGGTACAAAAGAGATACAGTTTCTTGATATCTTGAATATGACAGGGACTCTGTTTTATTGCTTTATCTAAATATGAATCTTCAAAGCACAGTGCTTACTCTTCTAGAGCATCAAGACCATTTCTGGAGTATGTGATACAAGATAGTTTTTAGGAGATTAATTCCCTGATCTTAGGTTTCACGTGTGCTTTTTCCTAAGGCATATTATTCTTTTCTTTTTAATGTTTTTATTTTATTTTTGAGAGATAGTGTGAGCAGGGGAGGGGCAGAGAGAGAAGGAGACACAGAACCCGAAGCAGGCTCCAGGCTGCGAGCTGTGGGCACAGAGCCCGACACGGGGCTTGAACTGACGGACTGTGAGATCATGACCTGAACTGAAGTGGGACACTTAACCTACTGAGCGCCCCACCTAAGGCATATTATTCCGAGAAAGTGTCTGAGTTGTGTTTTTACATCTTTCCCCTCTGTTCTCCTGCCCCCCTTCCTCCACTTTATGAAACGCATGTGTGCGTATGCGGCCCCATCGTGAGTCTTCCCGAGGCACGTTGCACAGGTGAGAAGCGGCTCGAAGAGAAAGGGGCAGCTCTTGTGTGGGACTTGCTGTTGAGGAAGTTGATGGCTGTAATGAATAGCTAAAATTTTTGGTTGCCAATTTCTTGCTTTCAACACAACTGAAAGAAGACAATTAATAATACTTTTTGGTGACAGATACTGCTTTCTGAAGGAGGTACAACAGTTGAGAGTGGTTGCCATAACAAGATGCTACCTCATCGTCCACTTAAAATGTCATCTAAGTTCCTCAGTGCTTATAGCAGTAAAAGGTCATTGGCACTCAGCTGTCTTCTTCACCAGCAAGTAATATTAACCCATGGACACGTTAAGGATTGTGAAAAATCTCTATCCATCTCACTAAAAGATGTATTTCCAATTGAATTTTAATATTTAATACTTAACAAAAATTTTAGTGTATTTATATTTTAGGCTCTGTTATGTACCTCTAAGAGTAATGATAATTTGGTCAAATAGAATTTTTAATCATTTAGAATCTTTACCACAGAGAATTAAAAATTACATTTATGATTTTATGTCCATACAAGTATATAAGCACATGAATGTGTGTGTGTGTACACACAGAAGTCTTTTTTTAAAGCACCCTTTACACCTAGCACAGAGCCCAGCATGACTTGAACTCACTGCCTTGAGATCATAACCTGAGCTGAGAGCAAGAGTTGGATGCTTAACCAACTGAGCCACCCAGGCACCCAAGAAAGAAATCTTGTATTTATTTATTTTTAAAAGCTTTATTTATCTATTGTGAGAGAGCTAGAGAGCATGAGGGAGGGGCAGAGGGAGAGGGAGGGAGAGAATCCCAAGCAGCTCCAGGCTCTGAGCTGTCAGCGCAGAGCCCAATGAGGGGCTTGAACCCATGAACCATGAGATCATGACCTGAGCCAAAATCAAGAGTTGGATGCTTAACTGACGGAGCTGCCCGGGTTACCCAAGAGAGAAGTCTTTTAAACCTAAGCATGCTTTACAGTAGGATACAATTCTGTGGGGGAAGGTAGAATGGAAATAAGAATTTAAGGACAAAAATGCAAAATGTAACATTTTAAGCCTTTTAGATGAACTTGTTCATATGTTTTCCGGTGGATGATGGATGATGGTTGGCGTACAGTTGGTGTGGCATTTATATTCCTGTTGATACATGAAAGAGGAGATGATGTAAAAGTTTTATCTCAAAATTTCCATGTAAATTATACAAGATATTATGTGCCACTAGACTTACAGACAAGGATTCTAGGCGTCACTGCACATGGGTGTACGTATATAATGGTCGCCTTACTGCACATGTGTGTACCGTATAATAGTCCTGCCACGGGTAGGTGCATCATTCCGCCGCGCATACGTGTGATGGTTGTCCTCCCGTGCTTACATGTATGTGTGATTGATGGTCGTCGCGCCGTGCATCCGTGTACGTGTGTGATGGTCGTCCCGCGTGCGTACGTGTATGTGTGTGATGGTTGTCCCGCCGCGCCTATGTATACGTGTGTGATGGTCGTCTTGCACGTGTACGTGTGATGGTCGTTCCGCTGCATGTACGTGTGTGTGGTCATTGTCCCACCGCGTGTACATGCACGTGTGATGGTCGTCCTGCCACGTGTACGTGTGATGGTGGTCCCGTCATGCGTACGAGTACACGTACGTGCGACGGCCATCTTGAGCCCTATGGGAGACCGGTGGATGAATATCTCTCGGGGCCAGAGCCGTCTGTCCACCTTGCATCTCTGATTACGGCACTGTGACGCCCGGCGTGGGGAGGGTACAGCTGATCGCGTACAACGTACTTTGTTTGGGGAACGTGACGTACCAAGGAGAGGAAGGGAGGCCTAGTGTGTTTGTTCAATGTGGGTCCTGCGTGCCGTCTTCGGGGCCCTGCGTGGTCTCGGTTTTCCTCAGCTGAAAGGCAGATGCGCTCTCTTTCTGTGCCAGGTGGGCCCTCCCCCGTTGTCCCGCTGCCCAGACCCCTCCTGCATCACCTCGGGTCTTTTCCTGCGACGTTCCCCCTTCTGCATGGGCTTCGCTGCCTTTCCTGGCTCAGCGAAGACTGACCCAACCGAGGAATGATGCGGCTTGGAGCCGGAGCTTTTGCAGGCAGCGCCATGCTTGTCTGCAAAGTGCGCCTGCACCGCCGGCCGTGCGGTGAGCTCGCTGCCTCCCTCCTTCCCCAGCTTCGGCCACACCTGCGTGAGAGACGCGTGGCGCTCCCTCGCTCGGTGGCGGGGTGTTGTTTCTCTCGTAGATCTCTGTCTCGCTTATTGCAGCCTGTCGCCTTCACTGTGCTGTCAGGTGGGCTGAGTGGCGTGGGGTGTCTTCCCCCGAGCTCCAGGGAGGCAGCCAGGCTGGTCTTCCTGCTTGTGTGTTCTGTGATTTCACGTTCCACGATTTCACGTTCTAGGATCTCACGTTCCAGGATCTCACAGTCCATGATTTCAGGTTCCAGGATTTCAGGTTCCAAGATCTCACGTTCCATGATTTCACGTTGGCTGCGCACAGTTGTCTGGCTGGGTGGAGTGTGGACTGCGTTAGGTGCCATGGATCAAGCCCCCCACCTTCCGAGCTGAGTCACCAGCGTGCCATTGCTCGTGGGTGTATTTTCCTGGGCTGAACCCCACGCTGTGATTCTTGAAAGAACTGTAGAAGGGTTAGCATAGGATTTGGAAACTGTGACAGGGTCCAAAGCTTTGTCTTCCAGCCCAGATGTGGATGGACCTCCCGGCACCTGCACACGTGGGGCGCTTTACGGGCATGTTGACCCGACTCGAAGGCCCTGCGAGGTGGATGTGATCCCTGATGTGTGTGCCATTCATGAAGGGTAGACACACACAAACCACCAATTCTCAGAAAACGGGCGTGTTACTGCACAGACCGTGCAAGGGGTTCTGAGGAGCAGCTGTGGGTTGACATCGAGGCATCAGAAATGTGTGAGAAAGAGCATTTCCGTGGGATCAGCTCATTGCAAGTGGATGATTGCTTAGCTTATGCTCTTAAAAAATTGATGTTGAAAAAAATCATAAAACTCATCTTAATTTTCTTAACACCGTCTCTGTGAGGCCAGTGAGAAATGGCTTTGTCAGGGAGAGCCAATGAGCGGAAGGTGTGCATGCAGCCCTGTCCCCCCCGCTTCTGCCCCAGAGCTGCCTGCAGCAGAGGGTGGACAGCATGTTTTGGGGGATCTCTTTGTCAGATCATAAGCATAAACAGTGCCTTTCTCTTTAGTTTTTTCCTTTCCTTTCTTTCTGTTCCTTTTTTCTTGTTATCAAAGGAGCTATAGAACTTGGATATTATTTTAGATAAACAGGTTCTTTGATCTCATTGGCTCACTTTTTTTTTTTTCCTCCACAAATCACATCTTACTTGCTGCTTTCTATTCCCGCCTGATAGAGTTTTTACCCCGTCTGTACGATTGGGTTCTTCTTTTGAAGATTTTAGATAAACTGTCTCCTGCATTGCCTGTGTTCAGATCTCTGTAGGATCCGCGAGCACACCGGAGTCCTGATGGGTGCGTGTGTCTTCTTTCCTTCTGTGCCGCGGTGGTAGTTACGTTCTGAGACTGGTAGGAACCCCGTGCAAGTGCCCGTCACCAACCACTAATGAGCCGTGCCCACGTCAAGCTGAGGAAGAGTCCTGAAAATATTTCTCCTTGTAGCCTCCGGGAGGAGCCAGCCCCACAGGCACTGTAGTCCGGTGGGACTGATTTTCCACTTGGGACCTTCAGAGCTGTAAGACAACACACTTGTAGTTTTTAAGAAAGAAAGACAAATTCTTTTTCTTCTCTCTCTTTCAAAGATAACACCCCCTCGGGGCGCCTGGGTGGCTCAGTCGGTTGAGTGTCCGACTTCGGCTCAGGTCATGATCTTGTGGTCCATGAGTTCGAGCCCTGCATTGGGCTCTGTGCTTACAGCTCAGAGCCTGGAGCCTGCTTCTGATTCTGTGTCTCCCTCTCTCTCTGTCCCTCCCTCCCTCATGCTCTGTCTCTCTCTGTCTCAGAAATAAATAAACATTAAAAAAAAAAATTGGAAAAAAAAAAAGAAAGAAACCCCAAAACCCTTTCTTCAGGTTTGTGCTTATTCGAAGGCAGAGTGGGGCGGGTCGTTAAGTGGCTGTTCAGCTGGAAGCGGCTCAGATTCAGGGTGGGACTTGCTCACAGACACTGCTCCACCTGCTTCGCATCCCCTCATTTGGGTGAACCTGGCACCAGGGGCTGGTTTGCAGGAGCTGGGAGCCGGCGCAGTGTGGGGTCCGATCGGCCTGTGTTCCTCCGTGGGTCGGCCCCACCTGGCTGCTCTGTGCCCTAGGCCCTGTCTTGCCAGATGGCTCTGTCCTAATATTGTAGATGATTTTATCAGGGGACTCACTATGGATCAAATGTTTGTTTTCCTACAAAATTCTAACCCTAACCCCAGCTAGGTAGAATTTGGAGGTGGTGCCATTGGGACATAATTAAGGTTAGATGAGGTCATGAGGTTTGGGCCCCACAATGGGATCAGTGCTTTTGTAGGAAGAGGCGGGTGCAGCCAGCAGGCAGCCATCGGCACTCCAGGAAGAGGCCTTCCCCAGCACCGGGATCTTGAGCCCCAGCCCCAGAGCAGTGAGAAGTCGGTCATAGGAGCCCAGGCCGACCAAGATGGGGTGACAGCCTGCATGAGAATTTGTGCCACAGGCGCGGGTTTTCACAAGAACATCCTCGGGGCCGACGTGCCAGGGTGGGGTCTGCACGCGACGCCTGGGTTTACGGTGGCTCCCTGGGCATCCCGGGCAGCTTGTGAAGCTAGGGGGCCTCGTGAGGTGAGGTGGGGGCTGTCTGCTTTGAGTCTTACTGACCGAAATCAGCCCGATTGGGTGCCATAGCCACTGAGCTCTGGTGAAACCAGAGATCATCACCTCGAAACCCAGAAGTGTGCTGGTTCAGAATTTTGGATGGTGCGTACGGAGTGACATGTTCATTCGAGGAGATGATGTCAGGGTCTGCCTGCCCCTCTGTATAAGTGGATCGTGTTAGACATCACTCCATGTACTTCACAGTGACTACATCTCTCTATATCAGTAGGGTGACGTCTGGTTAGAAGCGCGGTCACTGGTGATGAAGTGCATTGTACTTGTACTCGAGCAGATCTGAGGGTTTTGTGTCCCCCTGCCGCCCCAGTTCTTGAATCCAACTCTACGTCTTTCTCATGGCAGCTTTTGTTGTTGTCCTGTAGAGAAATGGCTGTTTCTGGGGTGTTGGGGGCCAGTCTTCAGGTGAGTGGTGTCCCAGCCCCTTGGGTCCGGTTTGCTGGTCCCACACTGTTCCCGATAGTGTTGTGTGGGGACTCACGGGCACACTTGTGTCTTATGGAGGAGATTCAAGTTGTGTGCATGTCACCTACACCTTTGATAAACCCGATGTTACCAGGTGAAGTATCTCAGCCGAGGACAAGGCTCCGACGGCATGGAGTGCATGAGCGGACAGCGAGACCTGAAGGTGCCACCAGGGAGCAGAAGCTATATTATCCTCGAATCAGGCATCCTTCCTTTACTCCTAGCAGTATTTCAATAAGAAGCCTTTAAAAATTTTTTTAATGTTTATTTATTTTGAGAGAAACAGAGCATGAGCAGGGAAGGGACAGAGAGAGGGAGACACAGAATCCGAAGCAGGCTCCAGGCTCTGAGCTGTCAGCACAGAGCCCAACGCGGGACTTGAACCCGTGAACTGTGAGATCGTAACCTGAGCCAAAGTCAGATGCTCAACTGACTGAGCCACCCAGACACCCCTTCATTTTTTTCTTTTAAAGTTTATTTTTTTTGAGAGAGAGAGAGAGAGAGAGAGAGGATCCCAACTAGGCTCTGCACTGTCAGCACAGAGCCCACTGTGGGGCTCGAGCTCATGAACTGTGAGGTCACGACCTGAGCCAAAGTTGGTCCATCCACTGCCTCAGCCCCCCAGGTGCCCCTCCCCTAGTTTTCCCGTTTTCAGTGTGGCTTCGTTGTGAAACGCTTGTGAGCCTCAGGGAATGAGCACGGTCAGTCCTGTGTCTGTGGACCAGTGACACAGGGCCCTGGTCTGTTAACCCAGAGCAGGTGCACACAGACCTTCTGCTCCCGTTTATCTTCCTGGGTGAAGCGACTGTTCTAGTTTTTCTCCACATTTCAAGCGTGGGAGGTTTGCTTTCTTCCTGGTGAGCTTCCGGAGTTCTTTATATGTCCTGGACACATAAAACCTTGTCAGATACGTAACTGCAGAGAGTCCCCATCTGTAGTTTGCCTTTTATTCTCTGAACAGTCTCTCACGCAGAAGCTGGCTTTCGGTGGCAGAAGGCTACATCTTCAAGCGGGTAGTTCTCATTGTGTTTTCAGGAACACACTGGTGGTGTTTTAGATGGCCCCCAGAGTGGGACAGACCACGTCACTGATCAGATACACATTGTCACTGCTGCATTCCAGCCCTTTGGGAGTAAGTTGTTCTGTTGCGTGAAAGGTGAACCGGACTCAGACCCTGCCTGGATGTGGGTGGTCGTGTGGCTGCAGATGTGGCCCGTGAATGTTGTCGTGCATCTCTCTAGAATGAGCATGTCCCAGGTGAGTGGTCCAGTGGCTGCAGATGTGGCCCACGGATGTGGTCGTGGGTCTCTCTAGAATGAGGGTGTTCCAGGTGCGTGGTCCAGCGTGGTCGCAGATCACTCTGCAGACAGAGTCACATAGAACTACTCCTAGTTTTCCACTGAGCAGCTGTGCACGGATTATCCCCACACCAAACTCAGAAGGGCCTTTCTATTGCAAGGAAATACATTCGGTCAGTGCTGGCAGGAAGCTGTTTCTTTCCCCATGTCTCTGTTTCTGTCTGGGAAACAAAACAGTGACTTTCTCCACTTCTTCACTGTCATTGGACACACATTCTCCAACCATTCCATGTTATTGTTAACACTGGATTTTTAAATTTGTAAAGTAAACATTATTTATATAATTTCCCCAAGTTTGAGGATAATAACAAGCACATTGTAGAAAGCTTGAGGAGTACTGAAAAGCAAAACGAAGAAAGTAGTGATGGGTTGTAACCCCACCACCCACATGTAACCACTGCTGGTATTTTGTCGTTTTCTGAGTGACGGATGCTTCCCATGATTTGTGGGACTGCCCGCTGATTCCCTATACTGAGAAGCTCGGAGAATTCGAGATTGATGACTTTCCCTGGAAATGTTGGCCTCTCCTCCCTTCCTGCTGGTATACCCAAGTAGAAACAATGTAAACAAGAAACGTGTTTTTAAAAGATTTAGAATGTTGCAGGTAATTCATAGTTGAATGCAGAATTTTAACCCTCAAAATTCTTATCCTCCCTGGCTATACCTGTGTATGAGACTTTGGTGTTTCTGTGCATCTGTATGGATGAATGTGTTTATCCTGAATATATACTCAAGTGCCCCTGTGTACATTTCTAACATAATTGAGATCAGGCTACAAAGAGTTCTGCAGCTAGTGTTTTCACTGAATGAGCCAAATAGATCTTTGTATTTTAACACATGTGTATAAAAATCTGCATTTCTTTTAAAAACAACCTTTTTGGGAATAACTTCAGACTTTAGGCAAGTTTCAAGAAGAGAATAGTCGTGTGTATTATATTCACCCATCGTTGCTGTTTCACCCTGTTTGTTTTATCACCTGAGCTCACACTTGCACTCCCTCCCCCTTGGCACCCATGTGCACACGGTAAGTTCCCATGACCCACATGGAGCACCTTGCATGGGCCTGTGCTCTTCACCTCTGTGTTCTGCTGTGCGTATTCCTATGAACGTGGGTGTTCATTCCCTAGTCCCAGTGCATCATCACCCGTAAACCTAACACCGATGCAATGTGTTTATCTCTTGTACCTTCCATACTCCCTATTTTGTCCGTTGACCCAGTAATGTGTTTTATGTCGTGTCTCCCTTTTGCAGAGACTCCAGTTTGGGGTCAGGAATTGCATAGTTACCATGTCGCTCAGTTGCTTAGTTCACTGTATTGCGTGTGTCCCATGTTTCACAGTGGATGTGTCGTCGTCTGGGCAACCGTTCCCCTGTTGTTGCGCACACAGGTTAGGTGGTTTTTTTCCTAGAGCAGGCATTGCTGTAATAATCTTTGTTGCATACTCGTCTTTTTGAATATGCGCAGTTGCTCATCATGTGGAATTGCTGAGTCAGTGAGTGTTCATGTATGACTTTGACAGACATCGTATTTACCAACTCAGATTTTAGCACTCTGATGGAGTCATCGTACCATCGTTCTCATTAAATTTCCAAGACGACTAGGGAGGTTGCATATAGGAAGTTTTTATTTGTAGGATGCGTTGGTATCATTTAATAAATAACTCACATTTTCATATTCTTTTCCAAGTTTTTAAATTGTGCTGTTGTATTGTTTCCTTATTGAAGGGTTGCTAATTTGGTGTCAACCTGGGTCTTCTAAGTGGACAAATTGTAATTGTAATAAATAAAAATTTTATTTTTCCTTTCCATATTACGCCCCCCGCCCTTTTTTTTTTTTTTTTTGGCTTATTGCATGGCTTAGGACAGGTAGCATGGTGTTAATTACCAAGATAATCACTAGTGGACTTAAGGTAAGCAATCTTTTACAAAAGAAATAAATTCCCCTTTAATCTTAATGCTCACATTATATAAGAAATGAGGGATGGTGTTGACGTTAATCAGGCGCTTAGCCAGCATCTGTATGAAGAGGTCTCGTCTTCAATACGTTTGGAACGAGGTAGTAACTATTCTCATACTGAACCATTCATCCATTTCCCAGTTGGAGTGTTGTCTTGTGACATGCTGCGGGGTTCAGCGTGCTAATATTTTATTGACATCTTTGCGTTTCCCTGCACAAGGCAGAGTATCTTCACATCGAACATGTGTGACACGCACCTTTCTGTCAGAGTCCCAGTCGAGGATCTGGGACGCGGTTGATCCCCCCAGGCCACCCCTCCTCCCCGCCCCCGCAGCATCGGCCGTGCAGATGTGTCCCGGCTGTACGTGGTGGGTCCGTTGGCTGCGTGTCCCCTGTTGCCACACGGGCTCCTCTGCCATGTCTCCTCCTCAGCTTTTATTCATTTTCCCTTTGCTGTTGTCTCTTCTAAACAGTCTCTTTGTTCACATCTGTGAGTGGGAAAGCTTTCAGAGTCCTTGGTGACTAAAAATATGTTTATTCCCACATAAAATCTAATTTTACTGAGCATTGGAATCAAAATCTGTAACCACTCTCCTTGGAAACCACTGACACGTACGTGGCGTCACCAGCGGAGTCCTGTTGACCGCAGGCCTGACTCGTAGGTCAGGTTTCCTCCCCGCCCCCACCCGGTTCCGCACATGGGTGCCCCCGTGAGCTTTTCCTCCTGCTGTGGCCTGCTTTCCTGTTCTTGCCGCTGGGTGCTCAGTGGGCTCCACCGAGCTCAAGCTGCTGCTTTTCCTTTATTTTGGGGAATTTTTATTCTTTCTTTTTTCCTCCGCGTTCTCTCTGGTTTTTCTTCCGAAGGTCGCATCGGAAACACTTGAGCTCCCGGAATAGTTCTTGATGTCTTTTAACCTTTGTCCCGTCCTTGCATTTTGTGCAGTTTTCTAGTAGAATCCTCAACGGGGTCTTACAGCCACTGACTTGCTCCTCCGTGATCACGCGCATGCTCAGCCCGTTCTGTTTCATGACAGTTAGTGTGCATCTCCACGCAGTTCTTTTCCAGGCCAGCATTTCCCGGTACTTCTCACGACCATGCTTCTGTATGCAGGCTGCTTCTCTGTGACTTTTTCTGTCGGTTGGTTGGGTGCCCTTCTTCCCCAGCGGGACGATTCTAGTTATCTGTCTGTCCTTGTTTCCGAAGTCCAGCTGGCCTTATGGCAGGCGCAGTTGCTTCTAATCACGAGAATTCATTCGTAGTGATTTGAGAGAGGGTACATGTTGTGCCGGTGACTTGTGGTGTGGTGTGACTCTTTCCCCTGCCTTGGGTGACGTTGGCTAGTGGGGCCGCTCCACTGCCTCCTGTCTCAGGTTCTCTGGCACCACCTGTGACCTAGCATAGCACCCGTGGGAGGGGAGCGGCCACGCTTTAGAAACCCCCAGTGCATTTTCTCGTTTAAACGTCTCACTGCAGTTGGTTCTCGTTATTCATTGTCCTGGGCTCTGTAAGGCCCCTGGACCTCAGCGTCTGTGAACGTTGAACCACTGCTCCCGGAGAAGCACCACGTCAGGTGCCTGTGAGCCTTTGGCTACAACATGTTCATCAACCAGTCAGTACACAGCCTCCTCCTATCTGTGTGTGTGTTTAAAGACCTGTCATTTACTGCACGTGACTGATTCGTTTCCATGGAACTCACACCTGAACAGAGCTTCCCTAACACATGTTATCTCTGTGAGGCACTTTGCAGCCTTCTTGACCTTAGCACTGGGCAGCAGTCTGGCACTTGGCCTGGGGGCATTCTGAACAGTGAGACCACCAGTAGAGATACATGCAAAAAATGCCATGAACAGATGTGTTTACAGCCCAGGAGTTGGAACAGAGGCAGTGCGGGTCTTCTTTGACCTGAGCTGCAATCGAGTGCATTGAGGACCATGTTTTTTGTCACTCTGCAAACAGCCCCGATGTGTGTATTGACCTGTGGGGTATGGATGAGCCATGGCAAGTAGGTGAATGCATGCACACAGACCCCGACAATGAGGATGGGCTGTCGTTGCCTGGCACCCTCCTGGTCTCTGGACTCCGTGTTTCCTGGTTCGCGTCCCAGGGTCTTTGCAGCCGCCTTGGCCACTCCTGGGAGTGATTTTATCGTGGCCTTCCCTCTGTCCCTGTTGACCTCTGGTTTTCAGGAAATCCTTAAGATTTCTGTACAACTGATGGGACTCTGTCTTGGCTTCTGGTGTTCTTGAAGAAATCTTTAACATGATGTCTGGGGTCTGGGGAGGACGAAATGTGGAAGGAGCAGTCTCTTCCTTGGATTCTTCATGCCCAGAGCTGCTGCCTGACTTCAGACTCTGGCTGGTTTTCCCTGGTGGCTGTTCCAGTCTAAGAGGACTGTTCTCCTGTCCTCTGAGCTGGCCTGACCTCTTGTTACTGCCTCACAGTACAGGTCCCATTGTGATGTCTCCTATTTAAAATCCTTCACCGGGAGGCTCCCAGCCTCCAGTAGGACAGCACAGACTCCTTGGCCTGCCCCCTGCCCATGCTCAGCCCCCTTCCAGCCTCTTGGATGCCTACTCTCTGTGGACCCATTGTCTCTCTCCAGCCTCCTTTCCCCCGAAGCCGCCTGATATGAAATATTCCCTCCTGACCACAGTGTTTTTGATGGCAAATACCTACTTACCATTTCACAGCACAGGTCAGGGATCCCTTTGCCTGTGAAGCCTTCCTAACTGCCAGGAACTCTGTCTGCAGATGCTGTCTTGAACTTAAATTTGCTTCCGTCTGGGCATCCAGTATTCCTCTTTTTTACGTACGTTTGTATGGAGGAATAACAATAACTTACATACAATAAATGGACAGGCATTCACTGTCACAGTCAGTGAGTTTCAACAGGTGCAGGTAATGGTGTCCCCATCACCCCACAGAGGACAAAGGATCCCAGAAACCTTTCTGCTGTTTCTGGGAAGTCCCCTACCCACCCCAGAGGCAACTCCTGACCTCTCTCTCGTGGAATAGTTGCATGTGTTCTTGGAAACCAACTGGAGTCCAGTCTTCTGTAGTTTCCTGTGCTTGGTGCCTTCCATTGTGTCTGAACATCTGAGGTTTATTCCTGTTGTTGCACATATAAGTACTTTGTTTCCCACGATTGCTGGGTTGGTGTTCCCTTGTACGAATATGCACATCCCACACTTCTGTCTGTCCGTTCTTCTGTGGAAGGACTCCTGGGTCATGAGCAGTGTTTGGCTCTCGTGGGTAAGGCGTGTTTTGGTGGACATATGTTTTCATTTCTCTCGGGTGGTTCCCGGACCACAGATGTAGGTGTGACTCTTCAGGAAGTTTGCCAGTGTCCTGCATGGTGGTCTCATGTGTCTGTGTCCCCGCCAGCTGTGTCCGAGACTCTAGGTCTCCAGATGCCCACCCACATTTGTGGTGCTTGCCTTTGGGATTCTCCCGGGGGCCCTGTTCTGCCTCCATGTAGTTATTTCAGTGAGAATCTTGTCTGCTAGTTCTGAAACTTTCCAGACAGGGTCTCTCGGTGCTGTCCCCACGCCATACTCAGGGCTCCTGGTAGTGTGTGCCCCATGCTGAACAAATGGCAGGTACTGGTTTCCATCGATGATGAAGGTGCATGTTCCTGATTGGCTTCCCCCTGGACGCTTTGCTAAGAATCTTGGGTTGGTGGTGTGCTCTGACCTCAGATTCCAGGTGAGTGTGCTGGGATTGGGATTCCTGGAGGAGCCCTACAGGGAGAGGCACCCGTCCACAGCCCAGCACTGTGTATCGCCTTCCTTCAGGCGAGCTGGTCCTGCCGTTGAAAACGGTTTCTCTGGGGAGCTGACACCAACACCTTCTCTCAGTGTCCCCTTCATCCTGGACCCACTTCTCAGGTCCATTCCCCGGAGATGCACCTGTTGCTTTCACTCTGTGCTCAGGGGGTGTGGCCGCACCGCGCTGGAGGTCCAGGGGGTGCCGGAGAAGGGTGTGGAGAAGGGTCAGGTGGATGTCTGGGGCAGGGCGGGGCGGCGGGCGGCGCCAGCACCGGAGAGAAGGCTCATGTGGTAGCGGGAGTGTTTAAATAGTTCATGAGTAGCAGGAAGGTCCTAGGGCGTTTGGGACTAGAAGCTCCAGAATAGAGGAAATCTGCCATTGGCCGAGGTGAGAGCTGGAAGATAGGTAGGAAATTCTCAAATTCAGCTTACTTCCTGTTATGGTTGGGGCTGGCTCTGTGTACCTGACACAGCCAACGTAGTGACAAGGCATATTTTGCAAAAATGCATTTTGCTAATGATGCATACCAAATAGTTGATATTAACTGTGAACTCACTTTGGATTATTAAAAGCACTTAAGCATTGTGAATTAATGTTGTAATTACAGTAATTGGGTAAGCATTTCTGCTTGCCTTAATTAGCACTGTGGTTACACAGAAGAAGCACATTGGGAAAATCACACTTCTGGGTGATGTTTCTGAAGCTCTTAAAGCAGGTCCACTCTTAAGGGAAACCACCTCAGCCTGTTCTTTGTGTCTGCCCGCACTAATCTCCTGCCCCAGCGCGGCCAGCTTGACCTTCTGAGGATCTCATTACGTTACTCTCAGACAGGAGATGCTGCAGAGGCCCCAGACCCGTGAGGAGTGTTGTGTTGCATTTAAAAAGTGCCTGAGTTGTTGAAGTGTGTGTGAAAGGTGTACAGGACACTGCTTCTTTAAAGACGATAAGGTGGTGTGTTGGAGACACTTAGGCAACCCTCTGATATCAGCTCAGTGCTGACTCTGGAAGGGGAATCAGCTGGACCTGGGAACTGCTCGCGGAGGTCCCACAGCTGTACACAACCATATGAAGCTGCCACGAAGGACCCACATAGCTGCTCACATGGACAGCAGCAGCATCTGCTGGGAGCGGACCTTACCTTCCCAGCCAGGGGGAGGAACACCGTCCTGCTGCTTGAGATTGAGATGACATGACAAGATGCTCGGTGTCCACAGTAGAGAAACTGTGTGTGTGTGTGCACGGCCGCAGGTGGGCGCACGCACGTATGCAGGTGTGCAGTCATGCAGGTGTGCATGGGCATGTGTGTGCACATGTGTATATGTGTGCCAACACAAGTCTGCACATGTATACGAATGCATGCATGTGGGCACGTGGGTGTCATACGCATGTTCGTGGTCATGTGTGTGGGTGTGCTTGCACGGAGATGTGTACACACTTGTGTGCGTGTGTGCATGTTTGTGCATCCACGCAGACATGTGCATGCACACATGTGGGTATGTATGCATGTAGGTGTGCATATGTGTATGTGTGCATATGCGAAGTCTGGGTATGCACATCTGTGTGCACTCCTCTAGGCGTGCGTGAAAGCACGTGTGTTTTCTCGCGGTGGGTTGTGCCTTGGGGCAGATGATCTTTGTCAAGAAGTTGGAAGTGAGGGGTCCTGCCTCTCCTAGGCAGGCCTGTTTCTTTCTTCTGCCATGTGGTGCAGACCCTTGCCCACTCCTCCTGTCTGCTGCCTCCCCCTCCCTGCTTTGCTCCTCCTGTCTCTCTTCCTGGGTGACCTCCTGTCTTCGTGTCACCTGCCTGAACCGTGATGTCCCTGAGAAGCTGGGTCACGACTGTGACTCTCCTGAAGCCTTTCCCTGCCAGCTCTTCCCCCCCACAGACCCTTGACTTTACCTAAATAAACTGTTACTGATGTGACATTGCCACCACCTCTCCTGGGCATTTCTTCCTCCCTTCCCACAACTCTGGGCACATGCTTGGTTGTGACTATGCATAGTTCTGACCCTCAGGAAGCAGCCATTAAACAGCAATTATTATTAACATATCTTTATTGAATTAACGAAGCTGTTTGGGAAAATAATGTAGCAGAAAGCATCTCGAAGAGGAAGCAGTTGGAGGAATTTAAGGGTGGATCTTACAATCTTGATTTCTAGATGTATGTTATCTCCTTTGTGAAGAGAAACTGAGGCATATTGGGGTCTCATCCCTGCAGGATGCATCTCTTCCCCGATTTAGGAAGGGGTGTAAACACTGGAGAATACGCACACGTTAAATTAAGGACGTGAGTGGTAGCGTTTGCGAAATGCTGAAGGACGCACTGACCTCGCACGTCATGTCAGTGACGGATGATTTCAGAGGAGCTGCCGTGGACGACGGGCCTTGCTGAGCACAGCGTTGTGTAAATGGGTTTAGGGGAGGGGTGTCTGCCTCTGTTCTGAATCAGGGTCCCTTGGCGGAAGCTCCGGTTAGCCAGTGACCTGATCGCGGCAGGACAGTGTCCGTGATTCCTTCTCGCTCTGGGACAGTGTCTGGGGGATGGCCACTCTGGGGCCGTGTTTTCTTCACCTCCTTCTCTGCGTTGGTTGTGAGGTGCCGATCGCGTGGGGGTTGACCTGTCCACGTGTTTTTTCCAGCCCTCACATGTGCCCAGCTCTGTGCCGAGCTCTGGGGTCCAGGCGAGGATGACGTTAGCTGCTGTGCGAGCTCACGGCTCACGAAAGCCTCTCTGTGAACCTGTGACTGCAGATTGGTGTCTGAGGCTCTCCAACCGCTGTAATATCTGGGTGGGAGCAGCGCTGACCCCGAAGGGCTGACGCTGTCCCCTAAGAGGCGGAGGCTGGAGACTAAGACGCTGGCAACCGCGAGTGGAGGCCAGACCCGCTGTTGTCATTTCCAACACGGACAGTTCAGAGCGAGGAGAAATGTGTGGGATCGGAAGAGGTAGGGAAGGCGTCAAAGAAAAGGTAGGGCTACGGCAGGGCGCTAAGTACTCTGCAGGGTGTGAGGAGGTGAGGGTGGGGGGAGACACTGTGGGAATTAGAGGATGGCCCACAGGAGGCTCCTCAGAAGGTGGTCCCGTGAGAACCTGTGCCCCAGCTCTTGCGGCCCCAGCTCTGTGCTGGCCTCGGGTCATTCTCCGGGGATTGGGGACAGTGTGCTGGAGGGCACGGCCCAGTGTAGTGTGACCGTGGACCTGGAGGAACCAGTGCCGTTCTGGAGCCATTAGCCAGCCCAGCTCTGTGTGTGGCTGAGCCCAGATGCCTCCTCACCGCCCGTCCCCCAGGAAGGGATGAGGCGGCTGCCACAGGCTGTCTGCTTTGTACTGCGCCTTCCACTCCAGCCACAGCTATGGCTGGCGCTTTGCTTCCCGCCTCCCAAATCTGCCTTGTAACTCGGACGCCTGATGCCAACCCCTGTGCTGGCCCCAACGCTCACACTGACCCTGATCTCTGTGCGGACCCCCCGCACTGTCCCCGCCCCCATGCTGAACCTGACTTTTGTGCTGACCCCTTGTGCTGGCCCTGGCCCTCGTGCTGACCGTGATCCTTGTGCCGACCCTGAGGCTGGCCACGACCTTTGTGTTGACCCAGACCGTCGTGCTGACCCCTTGCACTGTCCCCGGCCCTGCACTGAGCCTGACTTCTTTTTTTTTTTTTTTTTATTTATATATGAAATTTATTGTCAAATTGGTTTCCATACAACAGCCAGTGCTCATCCCAAAAGGTGCCCTCCTCAATACCCATCACCCACCCTCTCCTCCCTCCCACCCCCCATCAACCCTCAGTTTGCTCTCAGTTCTCAACAGTCTCTTATGCTTTGGCTCTCTCCCACTCTAACCTCTTTTTTTTTTTTTTTCCTTCCCCTCCCCCATGGGTTCCTGTTAAGTTTCTCAGGATCCACATAAGAGTGAAACCATATGGTATCTGTCTTTCTCTGTATGGCTTATTTCACTTAGCATCACACTCTCCAGTTCCATCCACGTTGCTACAAAAGGCCATATTTCATTTTTTCTCATTGCCACGTAGTATTCCATAGTGTATATAAACCACAATTTCTTTATCCATTCATCAGTTGATGGACATTTAGGCTCTTTCCATAATTTGGCTATTGTTGAGAGTGCTGCTATGAACATTGGGGTACAAGTGCCCCTATGCATCAGTACTCCTGTGTCCCTTGGATAAATTCCTGGCAGTGCTATTGCTGGGTCATAGGGTAGGTCTATTTTTAATTTTCTGAGGAACCTCCACACTGCTTTCCAGAGTGGCTGCACCAATTTGCATTCCCACCAACAGTGCAAGAGGGTTCCCGTTTCTCCACATCCTCTCCAGCATCTATAGTCTCCTGATTTGTTCATTTTGGCCACTCTGACTGGCGTGAGGTGATATCTGAGTGTGGTTTTGATTTGTATTTCCCTGATAAGGAGCGACGCTGAACATCTTTTCATGTGCCTGTTGGCCATCCGGATGTCTTCTTTAGAGAAGTGTCTATTCATGTTTTCTGCCCATTTCTTCACTGGGTTATTTGCTTTTCGGGTGTGGAGTTTGGTGAGCTCTTTATAGATTTTGGATACTAGCCCTTTGTCCGATATGTCATTTGCAAATATCTTTTCCCATTCCGTTGGTTGCCTTTTAGTTTTGTTGGTTGTTTCCTTTGCTGTGCAGAAGCTTTTGATCTTCATAAGGTCCCAGTAATTCACTTTTGCTTTTAATTCCCTTGCCTTTGGGGATGTGTCGAGTAAGAGATTGCTACGGCTGAGGTCAGAGAGGTCTTTTCCTGCTTTCTCCTCTAGGGTTTTGATGGTTTCCTGTCTCACATTCAGGTCCTTTATCCGTTTTGAGTTTATTTTTGTGAATGGTGTGAGAAAGTGGTCTAGTTTCAACCTTCTGCATGTTGCTGTCCAGTTCTCCCAGCACCATTTGTTAAAGAGACTGTCTTTTTTCCATTGGATGTTCTTTCCTGCTTTGTCAAAGATGAGTTGGCCATACGTTTGTGGGTCTAGTTCTGGGGTTTCTATTCTATTCCATTGGTCTATGTGTCTGTTTTTGTGCCAATACCATGCTGTCTTGATGATGACAGCTTTGTAGTAGAGGCTAAAGTCTGGGATTGTGATGCCTCCTGCTTTGGTCTTCTTCTTCAAAATTACTTTGGCTATTCGGGGCCTTTTGTGGTTCCATATGAATTTTAGGATTGCTTGTTCTAGTTTCGAGAAGAATGCTGGTGCAATTTTGATTGGGATTGCATTGAATGTGTAGATAGCTTTGGGTAGTATTGACATTTTGACAATATTTATTCTTCCAATCCATGAGCAGGGAATGTCTTTCCATTTCTTTAAATCTTCTTCAATTACCTTCATAAGCTTTCTATAGTTTTCAGCATACAGATCCTTTACATCTTTGGTTAGATTTATTCCTAGGTATTTTATGCTTCTTGGTGCAATTGTGAATGGGATCAGTTTCCTTATTTGTCTTTCTGTTGCTTCATTGTTAGTGTATAAGAATGCAACTGATTTCTGTACATTGATTTTGTATCCTGCAACTTTGCTGAATTCATGTATCAGTTCTAGCAGACTTTTGGTGGAGTCTGTCGGATTTTCCATGTATAATATCATGTCATCTGCAAAAAGCGAAAGCTTGACTTCATCTTTGCCAATTTTGATGCCTTTGATTTCCTTTTGTTGTCTGATTGCTGATGCTAGAACTTCCAGCACTATGTTAAACAACAGCGGTGAGAGTGGGCATCCCTGTCGTGTTCCTGATCTCAGGGAAAAAGCTCTCAGTTTTTGCCCGTTGAGGATGATGTTAGCTGTGGGCTTTTCATAAATGGCTTTTATGATCTTTAAGTATGTTCCTTCTATCCCGACTTTCTCAAGGGTTTTTATTAAGAAAGGGTGCTGGATTTTGTCAAAGGCCTTTTCTGCATCGATTGACAGGATCATATGGTTTTTCTCTTTTTTTTTGTTAATGTGATGTATCACATTGATTGATTTGCGAATGTTGAACCAGCCCTGCATCCCAGGAATGAATCCCACTTGATCATGGTGAACAATTCTTTTTATATGCCGTTGAATTCGATTTGCTAGTATCTTATTGAGAATTTTGGCATCCATATTCATCAGGGATATTGGCCTGTAGTTCTCTTTTTTTACTGGGTCTCTGTCTGGTTTAGGAATCAAAGTAATACTGGCTTCATAGAATGAGTCTGGAAGTTTTCCTTCCCTTTCTATTTCTTGGAATAGCTTGAGAAGGATAGGTATTATCTCTGCTTTAAACGTCTGGTAGAGGGGCGCCTGGGTGGCGCAGTCGGTTAAGCGTCCGACTTCAGCCAGGTCACTATCTCACGGTCCGTGAGTTCGAGCCCCGCGTCAGGCTCTGGGCTGATGGCTCGGAGCCTGGAGCCTGTTTCCGATTCTGTGTCTCCCTCTCTCTCTGCCCCTCCCCTGTTCATGCTCTGTCTCTGTCTGTCCCATAAATAAATAAAAAACGTTGAAAAAAAAATAAAAAATAAAAAAATAAAAAAATAAACGTCTGGTAGAACTCCCCTGGGAAGCCATCTGGTCCTGGACTCTTATTTGTTGGGAGATTTTTGATAACCGATTCAATTTCTTCGCTGGTGATGGGTCTGTTCAAGCTTTCTATTTCCTCCTGATTGAGTTTTGGAAGAGTGTGGGTGTTCAGGAATTTGTCCATTTCTTCCAGGTTGTCCAATTTGTTGGCATATAATTTTTCATAGTATTCCCTGATAATTGTTTGTATCTCTGAGGGATTGGTTGTAATAATTCCATTTTCATTCATGATTTTATCTATTTGGGTCATCTCCCGTTTCTTTTTGAGAAGCCTGGCTAGAGGTTTGTCAATTTTGTTTATTTTTTCAAAAAACCAACTCTTGGTTTCGTTGATCTGCTCTACAGTTTTTTTAGATTCTATATTGTTTATTTCTGCTCTGATCTTTATTATTTCTCTTCTTCTGCTGGGTTTAGGCTGCCTTTGCTGTTCTGCTTCTATTTCCTTTAGGTGTGCTGTTAGATTTTGTATTTGGGATTTTTCTTGTTTCTTGAGATAGGCCTGGATTGCAATGTATTTTCCTCTCAGGACTGCCTTCGCTGCGTCCCAAAGCGTTTGGATTGTTGTATTTTCATTTTCGTTTGTTTCCATATATTTTTTAATTTCTTCTCGAATTGCCTGGTTGACCCACTCATTCGTTAGTAGGGTGTTCTTTAACCTCCATGTTTTTGGAGGTTTTCCAGACTTTTTTCTGTGGTTGATTTCAAGCTTCATAGCATTGTGGTCTGAAAGTATGCATGGTATGATTTCAATTCTTGTAAACTTATGAAGGGCTGTTTTGTGACCCAGTATATGATCTATCTTGGAGAATGTTCCATGTGCACTCGAGAAGAAAGTATATTCTGTTGCTTTGGGATGCAGAGTTCTAAATAGATCTGTCAAGTCCATCTGATCCAATGTCTCATTCAGGGCCCTTGTTTCTTTATTGACCGTGTGTCTAGATGATCTATCCATTTCTGTAAGTGGGGTGTTAAAGTCCCCTGCAATTACCACATTCTTATCAATAAGGTTGCTTGTGTTTATGAGTAATTGTTTTATATATTTGGGCGCTCCAGTATTCGGCGCATAGACATTTATAATTGTTAGCTCTTCCTGATGGATAGACCCTGTCACTATTATATAATGTCCTTCTTCATCTCTTGTTACAGCCTTTAATTTAAAGTCTAGTTTGTCTGATATAAGTATGGCTACTCCAGCTTTCTTTTGGCTTCCAGTAGCATGATAAATAGTTCTCCATCCCCTCACTCTCAATCTAAAGGTGTCCTCAGGTCTAAAATGAGTCTCTTGTAGACAGCAAATAGATGGGTCTTGTTTTTTTATCCATTCTGATACCCTATGTCTTTTGGTTGGCGCATTTAATCCATTTACATTCAGTGTTATTATAGAAAGATATGGGTTTAGAGTCATTGTGATGTCTGTATGTTTTATGCTTGTAGTGATGTCTCTGGTACTTTGTCTCACAGGGTCCCCCTTAGGATCTCTTGTAGGGCTGGTTTAGTGGTGACAAATTCCTTCAGTTTTTGTTTGTTTGGGAAGACCTTTATCTCTCCTTCTATTCTAAATGACAGGCTTGCTGGATAAAGGATTCTCGGCTGCATATTTTTTCTGTCTAGCACACTGAAAATCTCGTGCCAACTCTTTCTGGCCTGCCAAGTTTCAAAAGAGAGATCAGTCACGAGTCTTATAGGTCTCCCTTTATATGTGAGGGCACGTTTACCCCTTGCTGCTTTCAGAATTTTCTCTTTATCCTTGTATTTTGCCAGTTTCACTATGATATGTCGTGCAGAAGATCGATTCAAGTTACGTCTGAAGGGAGTTCTCTGTGCCTCTTGGATTTCAATGCCTTTTTCCTTCCCCACTTCAGGGAGGTTCTCAGCTATTATTTCTTCAGGTACCCCTTCAGCACCTTTCCCTCTCTCTTCCTCCTCTGGGATACCAATTATGTGTATATTATTTCTTTTTAGTGTATCACTTAGTTCTCTAATTTTCCCCTCATACTCCTGGATTTTTTTATCTCTCTTTTTCTCAGCTTCCTCTTTTTCCATAACTTTATCTTCTAGTTCACCTATTCTCTCCTCTCCCTCTTCAATCTGAGCTGTGGTGGTTTCCATTTTGTTATGCATTTCATTTAAAGCGTTTTTCAGCTCCTCGTGACTGTTCCTTAGTCCCTTGATCTCTGTAGCAAGAGATTCTCTGCTGTCAGCTATACTGTTTTCAAGCCCAGCGATTAATTTTATGACTATTATTCTAAATTCACTTTCTGTTATATTATTTAAATCCTTTTTGATCAGTGCACTGAGCCTGACTTCTGTGCTGTTCTTGCCTCCGCGCTGGCCCCGTCCTCACTGTTGGGCTTAGTCATCACTGCGTCCCTTTTGGTCCCGGAACAAGTCCGTATTTCCTGGTTCAGGCGTCCTCGCGACCCTCGCAAACCCACTCTCCTCCTCGGTTTTCCTGTTCACTGTTGCACACTGGCTGTTCCCTGCACACTCACCCTGCCAGGGCTCCACCTTGGCCCCTGTCCCTGGACCTGCCTGTTCAGGTCTCGGTGGCTTTGGCCCAAATGTCCCATCCTCCATACGGAACTTTCCATGTTTCTCCAGCGCGGAATTGTGTCTCCCAAGCTAGGACTCACTTTCCACTGATACCTTTCTCTGCTCCTAGAATCAGAGTGTATTCCTGCTGCCGTCATGGGTTTTTTGCTCATGGTTTACTCCTCGCTACCCAGAGTGTAGACTGTCTAAAAATAATCAGCATCTGATCTGCTTTTGTAACTCCTGCACATGCATCTTTCTGATTGAAGGTGAAAGGGACCTTTGAGGCATGTGGTTCGCTGTCTCGTGAGGATGGGGCTGTGGAAGCCCAGCAGGGCTGGTGGAGAAGGGCCATGCGATGTGCACATCCAGAACGTTGCTTTTCGTTAGTTGTCAATTCTGCCTTTTATAAAACTCAAATCCCATTATACAGTTCGTGTCCAGAGGCCATTTCAATAGATGAGGCTTTCCTGGAAAATAGAAATACTTGGGCCACAGGGACTTGTCCTGTTTCAGCCAGAGAAGTGCGCCCCTTTGAATCTCATGTTCCCACTTTGCAGTACCCATGCTGAATTTTGAGCATCATAACTGAGCGTGTTGTATTTGTACTGCACTATCGATTGGAAATAGTGTTTTTCAAACACTGGGAAGAAAATATAACTCCACGGCCTTCAAGTTAAATTTGAAGTTAAATTCTGGATAAAAAGGCTTATCCTTGAATACATCCAACTGCCAGCTCTAATGTGAGTGTTAAGTGGCCTTCTTAGTAGGTTAGGAGGGGTGTCTGTGGTGAATTTAAGAGGCAGCAGGGGGGCTGTTGGTTCAGAATAAGAAATCATCGTCTCGACATTGTAGGTGATTGAACGCCAGAGCCCTCCATACACAGCATACACGTGGACTTGCCTGTGTAGAAATCTCTAGAAACAGGAGACAGTCACATATTTAACAGTGGGTTATTGAATTAAAGGCAGAGCTGTTCTAGAGGACTCCTTGCAGTCTGTTTTAGTGCCAGGACTCTGGGATTTTTAAGGAAACCACATTCTTCTTTGTCTTAGGTGTGCCTCTGGTTTCAGACTCTTGCGTACATTCAAGGGAAGGTGAACAGTGACGGAGTCTGTGTTTTTGCTAAATTTCCTCAGATGTTCTGTCCCTCCGGCTTGTTCTGCAGTGAGATCACATTCTCTGTGGGTCTCAGGAAGCCACTCCTGACACACATATGTCTTTCCATTTCGGAGTAAATCCCAGGAGTGTGGTGGCAAGGGGCGGGGGGCAGCGTGCGTCTTCGTTTGTCCTGTGCTCTACAGTTCCCAGTTTATGGTCAGCTGCAGGAATGAACGCTGCCTCAGCAGCCTGTAAGGTTTCCAGGAAAAGTCTGACATGAGTGTGTTTGAGGGTGTGAAGTTAATTATTTCCTTCCTTATCGCTCAGGATACTGGACACTTTCTTGGAATGTTTTCACTGTAATTCAGCTTAAGTTGCCCCAAAAGGGCCCTGTGTGTCCTAATTTCTGTAAACTTGTCTCCCTTTTCCTAAACCTTCAGACACTCCCGTAATTTGCAGTGGGTGGGATTTGCTAAGTGAACTGCAGTTGTCAAAAGTTACCTTTTTCCTTTTTATTTTTTAAAGTTTATTTACTTATTTCAGGAGTATGAGCAGGGGACGGACAGAGAAAGAGAGAGTCCCAAGCAGGCTCCGTGCGGTCACTCGGGGCTCAAACTCATGAACCGTGAGACCATGACCTGAGCCAAAATCAAGAGTTGGATGCTTAATACGTTTTCACTCATATGTGGATCCTAAGAAACTTAACAGAAGACCAGGGGGAGGGGAAGGGGGAAAAAAAGTTACAGAGAGGGAGGGAGCGAAACCATAAGAGACTCTTAGATACTGAGAACAAACTGAGGGTGCATGGGGGGGCGGCGAGGGAAAGGGGAAAGAGGGTGATGGGCATTGAGGAGGGCACCTGTTGGGATGGACACTGGGTGTTGTATGGAAACCAATTTGACAATAAAGTATATTTAATAATAATAAAAAAAGAATTGGATGCTTAACCAACTGAGACACCGAGGTGCCATTTTTCCGCCTTTTAAATGCCAAGAATAAACATCTTGGTGGAATTGTAGCGGGAGTGGAGCTTTAGACATGGCAGCTCCAACCTTCGCCCCCTCACTGCTCCCTGTGGTCCTTCCCAGGTCTGTCTCATCTCATCAGGGTACTTTCCGAGGTCTGGGAAGCCATTTCTGTGATTGCCCCCAAAGCTGTGTGGGTCTTTGCTGGGGGAGTGCATTTGGAGCTGGTCGTACCCAGCTTCAGGAGGGCCGTATTTTGGTATGTTCTTAGTGTTATTTGTCTTGAACTCCAAAACCACCTGCAGTTTCTAGGGTTCCAGAAGGATCTGCAGTATGATTTTTTTAAGCTATAGTTCCCCATGTCCTATATACCACTCTGAGTTCATCTTTTCTCATTTGTTTGGACACGAACAGAGCTGGGAACCTAACCAACACTTATAATTACATTTCTGTGGGAAACTACATTCAGATTTCAACCTGGACTGTTAGTTCTTGCTGGGTTTCCCCTTCTAGCCCTTCCATCTTAAAGACAAAAAAGACAGGATGCTATATTTTGCTAATTTACTTTGCCAAGACCATTTGGAAACCCCATGGAAAATTGGGCCTAAGGTAAGATCTTAGAACCAGAAGATGTGAGGCAACATTTTACTATGATAGACATGTAGCTTCCTCAATCAGGTAGGGTTTATTTCATTACAGGTGACAGATTCTCAGCTCATTATGGTCTACAAACACTCAGGGTGTGTATGAGACCTGTATACAGGGTCATGTAAGGGGAGGCTGGATCTAAGGGCTGAGATGATGGCGTTAGGGTGTGGATTCTCTGTCCCCTGCCTGAGGCCCTTGTGGTTTCTCTCGGGTGGCCTTCTCCACCTGGTAGCCCGTGGCACCTGCAGCCTTACATTATCTTGGAAGTCATGCCCAGTCATTCCACCAAAGCCCATAGTAGCGACTGTCCTCTGGTCCATGACTAGCGTGCACAGCTCTGGACACCTTGCGTGTGTGGGGAGGCAGACTGCACGGCCTGACCGGGTCTGGATCGTGGGCCCAGCCCTGCAGGAGGGCAGGTTCCCTTGTGGGTTGATGGGGGTGGGGGCTAGTCCCAAAGGAGGATCAAGGCAGAGCCAGGGGATGAGGGATAGGTGCCCCACAGGCAAAGACAAATAAATGTGTGGGTTGTTTTTAACTTCTTGTCCACTGTGGTACATGCTACAGTTTTAGATGCTTGACTTGGAAGCCAGAGCTCCATTTACTCTGTCAGCCATTTCTTGTGCAATTCAGAGAAATCATGGGTGATGAAGCATCTTTGTGTCTGTAGCCTTCAGTCAGTGAGGCAGTGGGTGGTCCTACTCAGCTACACCTGTCAGTGTTACCTCGCTCTTTCTGAAGAGGTTTTATAAATTAGCACTATGTAAAAGGACGGATGCCAGATTCTTCCCCTTACATCATGGCCAGGATGCTGAATGGCCAGACTGGCAGGAACGAGAAGCAGAGACACTTCATGACGCAGTGGTAGGATTGGGGATGTGTGATCCCCATGCTGCCCCAGAGTGGAGGCACCTCGTTGTAATGTGTGCATCTCCGGGCTCGGGCGGAGGACCTCAGATAACTCTCGACTCCGAGAGTTTCAGTACCTTCAGATGTCCTGTTTCTCATAAATGTCTTGTTTTTGGAGTTTCGCTTCCTCTGTGATGGCTTTTGGTTACCTCAGGTTTCCTTCTGGGCTGGGAGCACAAAGCATCCGTGCTTCCTCCCTAAACACTAAGCTCTTGCTCTCTTGTATTATGCTGGACAAAAGCCCGAGGAGAGAGATTACCATTAAGGTAGGTCTGTTTTCTGTACAATCTGATCTCTTTCCCCCCATATCCAAAAGGCAGTTTCTTAGCCATCTTTCCTGTTACCTCGTTCCCTTTGAACACAAAGCTCCTTTTGAAATGCAGAGGACAGTGGTTAAGAGGAAATGAAGGGAGGGGAAAGGGCAGGGAATAAGCAGCAGAGGATGGGGGCGGTACAGACAGCCCCGGGCGGGGGGCAGGGGAGCCTCAGGGAGCCTCAGGAGGGAAGGTAGGACCTGGGCTCTGTTGTAAAATGAAGCAGAGTGTGGATGGTGACTTAGTAGGTCCTTTGGAACACATGACCGACTTGAAGTCAGATCGGAAATGGAGTCCTGGCTGTGGCTCCTGTAAAGTGTGTTGTTTTGTGCTGATCCATCTCAAGGTTGCCTGTCCAGTGGCTGGTGTGGAGCCCTAAGAAGATGACGTGCTCCATGTGTTACAAAGTGACACAGGGGTCCTCAGGCTGCGTGTCACCAGGGTTGACAGATGGGAGTTGCGCTGGTTGAACATTATCTGTTGGTGATGTCCTTCTGTGTGCAGGTGTTGGGTGCGGGAAGGGTTGGGGCTGTGCGCGTGGATCTTAAAGGAAGGGCCTGTGCGTGAAGGTGAATGTCACTGAGGGAGGAAGGGCCCAGAGGCAGAGATGTATGAGGTCTATTCCTCTTTCTTGGTCATCAGAATGTGTTCCTGGGTCTGCCGAGCCCCAGGGAGGTTTCCTCTCTCCTGTGGGAGGGAATGGGCCCCTGGGAGGCCGCTTCACCCCTTCCCTGAGGAGAATAGGAGAGAGCTGCTGATTGGGACCTGTGCCTTCGGGGGGACGGGGAGTGGGCGGGAGAGCTAAGCCCTGAGTGGTCCCCAGGTGCGATCTCAGGTGTGTCAGTGAGTGCCCCAGCGGAGCGGCCTTCTGTCCACACGGGTGCACGGGTAGGTAAGAGGCAGTATGATTTCTCCACACCAGAGGTACACAGGCTACCGTAAGTTTGTAGTGGATATTACCCTACCCTAGATAAATAAATACCTGATTTACCCCATCCTAACATTCGTACTTAACACTCAGTACCTTTCAAAATGGCGCCTTTCAAATTAGACTATCTTCTTCCCATTTTATACGTGTCTGTGGTGTCCTCATGTGGGGCCACCTCTGCGGGTGTGCCGAGACTCCCTGAATCAGAGCGTGCCTGGAAAGGGTTGGAAGTCCCCGTGTGAGGTTCTCTCTCACCATCTGAGAGTTTGTCCGGGGATCTTCTCACTTCTTCATGGCCCTGTGATGTGATCTAAACTTCTCCTGCTTAGGAAGTCCATTTCTGAGCGTGGGCACACACGTGCCCTCTCACACAGTGTGCTGGCGGCTTATTTCACGCACCCCCCAGGTGTCCCAGCCATTTCCAGCTTCTCTCCCACCCAGCACGGTCCTGCCTGGTGTGAAGGGGGTGCTTCAGAGCAGAGCGTTGGGAAAAACGGGACTATGGATAGGAGGGCTTCCTGTTGTTACGAGTTAGAACACGTCTACTGCTGCGAGTGAACTTGACCTCAGTAGAAAACGGAGGCATTTTTCCTGTGAGTAGATCTGTTAATATGAGGTAGGTGTGTTCGTTGGTGGTCTCACCCTGGATGTCACTGAGGGCACCACCAGAGAACAGAAGGCCTGTCATTCCTCAAGCATGCGGAGGGCGTGTCAGGATGCCTCTTACTGTCCTGTTTTGTTCTCTGGAATGGACTCTGTCATGGGAAGTACTGGCTGGTTGTCCTTCTGACTTGCCAGGAAAATGGTGCTGGCCTCTGGTCTGTGATGCCCTGGAGGAGACCTCCGCTGTGAGCCTCTGTGGGTGGTGACGTGTGGGATAAAACCCTTTTCCCCAGTAGGGATGGGCCCTTCGGTAAAATTGGGCTTTACCGTGATGCACTCTCAGACCCTTTCACTAGTCTACTCGCGACCGGGGAGGCGTCTCTGAGCCCAGGTCGGCCTTGTCTGTGTGCAGGGTCTGGACTTGACCGCGAACCGAACGCAGCTTACTGTCTCCACCTCTGACCTCTTTTAGTTCCTCCAGTTCTTCTGGTTCTTGCAACACGTGATCATTCAATATTATTCAAAATGCATTTTATAATGAAATTCTCCTCTTTGGTCATTAGTTAAAATATTAAGCAAAATACAGAGTTGCTCGTCTGGTACACACCATTACCCATCGTTCGCTAATGGCAACACAGCAATTATAAAACAATTGCAGATAAGAAGATGTAAACGCCTGATGCCCTGATGATTGGATTTCACACAAAGCCCTTTGCCACCTACTGTTCTCGAAGTACATTGTACAAATGAACGTCACTCCACTGTAAACCGTTGTGGAGTTCTTAATCTATGACATGTGCCACATCACAGTTTTCCAGAACCTTTGTTTACTAAACAAATTTAACACCGTTTTCAACACAAGAATCTAAAAAGGTCTGAGTTTTCTTATCCAGTTTGTTTATTGAAGATTTTTTTAAACTGAAGGCAGAAGGAAGGTGGTTGACAGTGACTCGTGAACCTGTGTCTTAGTCTTGCCGCGCGTGGGTTTTCTCGCTTTGCCGACCTGTGCGGCACTCACTCAGTCGCCACCGGAAAGGGGTCCGGCGTTTAGAATTGCACTTGTTTCGCTTAGGGACACATGTCTAAATGGAATAGCAAACGTGATTAGAGGACCTTCCGTTAATGACGGCATGTAGGTAGCCGCGGGCTTGGACTCCTGCTGGAACACCTGTGAGGAGTGAGGGGCTGACGGGGGTGGGGGGGGGGAGGACTGGTAGTGTGAGTGTGCACAGTGAGCAGGAACTGCCCACACCTTTACCTCTGCTGTCCCGATGAGGACGCTCATGTCTGTTGCTATGTCCTCTGCGTTACCGCCGCTCTTCCCAGTGTCCCGCGGCATCCCAGGAGCTGTGGAGGAAGCTGGGTCCATCACGTGGGCACGTTACCTGACCCAAGCCTTTGAAATTGGAAAAGCGGTTTCTGAGAAAGAGAAGCTTCCTCTTCTGGAACTCACACTCCCTGGAAGTGAGCAAAGATCTCCGGGAGCTCTGAGCAGCCCTCCTGCCACTGTGAGGTGTCATCAGCTTTCGGCTGAAGCGGTGATCACAAGATACCAGGGGAAGAGAGGGTTTCCGAGTGCTTGGGGTCATGGTGCCAGGCGGTCAGACCAGTTCTGAGCTCTGGACTGTGCAGCCTTGTGAGCCTATAAATCGCCTTTATTGTTAAGTGAGTTTGAGTTCTTCCTCCTTTCCCTTGCCCTTTCCTTTTCCCTTTCCCTTTCCTTCTTTCCTCTCTTTCTTCCCTTTTTCTCTTTCTTTTCAGAGTGAGCACACGCAGGGGCAAGGCGCAGAGGTGGGTGGAAAGAGAGGGAAGGAGAGACCATCTCAAGCAGGCTCCATACTCAGTGCAGAGCCTGACGCAGGGCTTCAGCCCACAACCCTGGGATCATGACCTGAGCCGAAATCAAGAGCCAATTCAACCGACTGAGCCACCCAGGCGCCCTGACTTCATTTTTCTGTTACCTGCCGCCAGACACAATGTGATTGCTACTAAGACAGAGCTGATAGGATGTGTATCTCTACCTGTGTCTCTCTCTATCTAGAGAGAGACTGATTGATGCAGGAAGTGGGCTCACATGACTGCAGAGACTGGACGTCTGAAATCTGCAGGCGGCCTGCCAGGCCGGAGACCAGGCACAGGTTGCTGTGGCCTGAGCCCGAAGGCCGTCTGAGCCCAAGCCTCAGCCCGTGCGCGTGACTTTGTTCCAAATGATGGGATGTGTCCCGGTCCCGCCGTGTGTCACGTGCACTGCGTGCAGCTGTGGGACGGTGGGTAGGAATGTTCTGTGTTCTGGCCGCCTGCTGCCCTGGGCTCACAGTGACCGCTCTGCTCTCTTCCTGCAGAGGAGTCTGACGTGGAAGACGGGCAGCTCAGGTGATAGGATGCAGGTGCTCAGACGAAGGCAAGATCAGTTTGTGTCGGAGATGTCATGTATTAGAGAAGGCAGTTTAGCCTTGATTTCTTTTTAATAATGAGATGCCTATGACATTTCAGTTAAATCTGTAATCCTAGAGGCGCCTGAGTGGCTCAGTCAGCTAGGCGTTCAACTCTTGATTTCAGCTCAGGTCATGATCTTGTGGTTTGTGAGTTTGAGCCCCGTCCCATATTGGGCTCTGCACTGACAGAATGGAGCCTGCTTGGCATTTTCTCTCTTTCTCGGCTCCCCCCACCCCACCGCCCAATAAATATTAAAAAGTCTGTAGTCCTAGAGTAATAGAGAGGAATCAGATGGGATTAAATCAACCGTGTGCCATTGGTTTTGGTGCTGAGGAAATTTCAGCAGACATTGATGAAGGTGGTGATGACAGACTACCAGTTAGAAGACACGGCTGGCTCAGTCGTGGAGCATCCACCTCTAGATCTCGGGGTCGTGAGTTCGAGCCCCACGTTGGGTGTAGAGATGACTAAAAAAATAAACTTAAATATTTAGAAGACAAATAAATATATGAACTAAGTTTCTAATCTGGGTGGAGAAATCAGATTGAAATTAAGACATGTAACTCTGGAGTACGGGAAAGGTTGAATTTAAGGAACAATAGTGATTATGCTAACATGCATACAGTGAAATTCGAATTTACAACATATTGATGGAATTTAATAGTCCTTTTGAGTAGATATTTTTGTATATAAAAATTTTATTAGACAATCTCATTCTGTAAACATAGAAGCTTGCTATTACGTGGGCACCTCTAATTTAATGGCTAGAGGAAAAACAATGCTATCATAATACTTACCTGAATTGATAATGTTGAATGAATTATTTTCAAGTTGTTCATCATTCTGTTCATACTTTCAGACCTAAGCCTCAATTTGTGATACTTAGTAGAAGAATCCCATCAAGGTGAAGGCCTGTACACATCTTTATGGACACATTCTACTTTTTCTCCATGTGTGTGGAAATGTGGAAAGTGGTTAATTCATGTTTGCTAGAAAATAGGGATGATGATTGCTTTGGCTGGCGGGGTCCGGTGAGGGAATGATTGATCTCTGTGTATCATTTAAGTGGCAAAATGAGATCAGTAGAATTGCGTGTGGAATTGTTTTGCATTACTCGGTTATGCTTTGCCATAAGCACTTCTTAACTATAATAGAAGACCTTTTTATGCTATTGACTTGATTACCTTCCAGCCAACTAAATAGAATTTGAAATGTCTATATTTTCTCATAATACTAAGGGAGCAGTACAGCAAACATATGGTGAGCTCAGTTCCTGTTATCACAAGAATATAACATGGTGGTTCATGTTCTTTTTCGAAAGATAAAAAGTACCTGAGATATTTTGGGATGGTCAATTAAAATAGTTGTAGATATGAGAAGTTAGGTAATATTTGGTGTAATATTTACATTTGTATATGTATGCTATAATCAGGAAAACGTTTTGTGATTTTGAAAGTAGATTCCTATACTTTTGTCTTTTTAAAACATTTTTTTTATTTGGGAAAATACCCATGTAAAATGTAAATAGGGACCTTGCTCTCCTTTGCATCCTTGAAGCCTGTGTGTGTGTGTATGTGATTTCTTAAAACCTGTTCTTTTCAGCCCTGAAGAATAAAAATGGAAAGTTAAATGCATATTACAGTTACACAGTGTGGTCCTAAAGGAGGTTGAGGGCCTAAAAAGCTCAGAGGCCCCTCACCCAGGGGCCTGCCCCCTGAACGTTCTCCCTCGGGAGCTGGGGGAGCACAGGCCTTTCCGCCACCCCAGCTCTACATCCTCAGACGAGCCTAAAAGTCTGAGGTCCCTGCTTTCCTCACTGATGGAGAGTCCACATTTTCCCAGCGAATCAAGAAGGAGATGCTTGTCACCCTGCTTCTCGGCTTTCTGGAGCCCCAGAAGAACGACTCCTGGCTGCTTAGAGTGTGAGAGAGGAGGATGAACAGGTGAGGAAAAATAGGCCATCGAAATGCAGTCATCGCTTGGAAGACAGGACACACTGAAGTACAGAGGGCAGCCTCCTGGTGAAGTAAATTTAAAGGATAAACGGGAAGAAGATTCAGAAAAAGATGCCAAGGCTCATCTGTACACTAGGAGTGGGAGGCCATGAAAAGGGAAGAATTGTAGAACAAGATTTTGTTTTCTTTTTCCTTCAAGTTAGAAGCAGTGGAGATTAGAATTAGACATCGGGCACACTTGGATCAGTGTGAGTGACTGAAGTAACAGGCCCACAGGTGCACCGGGTGTAAACTCTGTGGATGAGCACTTTCTTCCCAGAGACCATGTTTGCAACATGTGTTGAGTCTTAAGATGTTCCCATCAGTGTTCTGAGGACTCCACAGGAAGGACTCCCTCAAGCCGCACAACTACTGTATGTCGTCGGTCCTGTTGTTAGCTCCATTTTACACATTAGGAAACAGCACAAAGTGCTTATGTAACTGACGTTCTGAGGAAGTGTTCCTAATGAAGACTGGATCCCGGATTCGGTTGTGCTCAGATCCCTGTTTTTAGCCCGTGTGCTATGTGGGACAGCTGTACAGAAAGAGTAGGAGATGATGTGAAAGAACCAGTTAGAAATATTATAGAAATTATGGCCCTTGAAAATAAAACTCAGTAAATATTCACAGATCAGACATAGCTGAAAAAAAAGTAGTGAACTAGAAGATGAAGCTGAAGAAATTTCCTAGTATTAAGCATAAAAAGAGAGCAGATGAGAAACCACAGTTAGTGAATAGATCTAAAAGGCAACACATGCATCTTTTAGAAGCTAAAGAAATAAATAGTAGGGGTGAGTTTGTATTTGTGATAAAATGGCCAATAATCTTCCCAAATCGAGGAAAACTGTTTTCAGATTGAAAATTTGTACCACCTGACAAATACCACAGGGTTTCAATTGTATGTAGAAGTTAAGAAACAAAACAAATGAGCAAAGGGAAAAAGAGAGAGAGAGAGAGAGAGAGAGACAGAGAGACAACAAACCAAGAAACAGACTCAACTCCGGAGAACATACCAACGGTCACCAGAGGGGAGGTCGGTGGGGGATGGGGGAAACAGGTGATGGGGATTAAGGACGCACCTGTTGTGATGGGCACCGGTTTTTGTATGGAAGTGTTGAATCTCTATTTGTACACCTGAAACCACTATTATACTGTATGTTAACTAATTGGAATTTAAATAAAAAATTAAAATTGGAATTTAAGTGAAAAAATGGATACAGAAAACTTGTACCGCCTTCTAGGACAGAATAGGCCAACAAGACACACATCTTGAGCCATCCTTGTAAAACACAGCGGTATCCAGGGTAAAGACGGAATCCTGAAAGACTTATTAGTTAAGAGAACAGAAATTGCTTATAGATGGATGAGAAATTTCTCAAAGGTAACAACAGATGCCTGAAGCTATCTGTTGGGTTTCTTGAATTCCATACTTATGTAACTGTCATTCAATCCTGAGGGCAAAATAAAGACATTTTCAGACCTATAAGGACCTGGAAAGTTTGCCACACAGAGACCATGTTGAAAGAAAAACAAGAAGATATTTTTGAGCATGAGGAAAAATGAACCCAGAAGGATGGTAGCAAAGAGATCAAGAGCACATTAATTTAGAAGTATTGATTTCAGAATAAGTAATTTATTTTCTTTTGTTTAATGAGCAATCATATTTGGTATCCACACAGTAGTAATATCAGAGCAGCTGCAGTATGGGGAGGGCATTCTGAACTTTGGGGGAAGTGTGAGCACCCTAAAGTTATTTTATTCAAGAGGATATTGGAGATACTGTTTTAATCAGTGGCTTTGCTAGAAAAATACATGTTTAATTGCCCATGTTAAAACTGTTAAGGGAGAAATAGGACGTATAGGCACTGAGAAAGTAGTGAAAAGTCCTGTTGTAAGGGAGTAAAGAATAAAGTACAAAGAAAAACAAATTAAACACAAACTATCAGGACAATATAATCCCAGTTTATCAGTAATCACAATAAACATGGGAGGGTGAAACTTAGACATTACAAACAAAAACGGTCAGATCAGATTGAATACAATACAGAATCCTGTGGGTCTTTAACATAACATGTTATTATATTTCAATTAAAAATACAAAAAAGCATTAATTCAATATTCAACAACAAAGAAGATGCAAAAAATGTCTTGCGAATAAACTTGTGCAAGGTTAATTAAAAAAAAAGAAAATTTAACAGTGTGAAGAGTTAAGGATAAAGAATGTGATAGAATCACAGTTAAAAGGACCATATTATCAGCAGAAATTTTTTGCTGAAATTTGAAAATCAAGATGAAATGTTTGGTTTTCTTGGTGAATATAAGTGAAATAAGTTGATCTGACAAAGCTAGAAAATGTGAATGGACTAGTAACCACGGGAAAATTAAAATTTTCCTTAGATGTACTTTTGTGAAAGATGCTGGATCAGTTTTATAGGTGAACTCTATACAAATATCTACGAATTGATAATTCTGTTATCTAAACTAATTCAAATTTATAAACAATACTCTCTTTTTTTTTTTTTTTTTTTTTTTGAGACAGAGAGAGAAAGAGAAGGAAGGGTAGGGGCAGCAAGAGAGGGAGAGGGAGAGAGAATCCCAGGCAGGCTCCATGCTATCAGCACAGAGCCTGATGTGGGGCTTGATCCCATGAACTGTGAGATCATGACCTGAGCTGACATCAAGAGTTGGATTCTTTACTGACTGAGCCACTTGGGCGCCCACCATCACTCTCTTTTAATGAGTAATTACCAAACTTGATAATATAGTAGAAAAAGGCTAATTTTACTTAAGAATATAAATATAAATTTCCTAAGCGAAATATTGGCAAATTGCATCTAATTGTACATTTAATATGACCAAATGGCTTAGTCTGTAAAAGCAAGATTCTTTCAATAATAGGATCTCTATGTTAGTAATCTGAAGGATGAGCATGTTAAAAGAAAAAAAAAACACGGATGTATCATAAACACTGAAGGACCTTGAAACAATATGGCAGTCACTTAGGATAACATTCTGAGAGGGAGTAATGGCAGGACAGTTCCTTAATAGGGTTCAGAATGTAATCAGAAACCCTGAAGCAAGCAGAGCAGTTATTGGGAAATTCTAAAGTGTGGAATTCTCACCATTAGTCCCTCTTATTCTGGGGTCTCCAGTTAAGGTTATATGGGAAAGTAAAAGAGACAAAATATTAGAAATGCTCAGTGGAAAAAGGAAGAGACCATACAAAATCTATTAGATGAGTAGGAACATGGATTATGTAGAACAAATACAAGATCAGTAAAATAAAAATCATGAACTGTACTGTATGTGATAAAGTAATGGCAAAATAGGTCCAGTATCAGAAACAATAAACCCTACAAAACACCTTGAGAGAAAACAGGAATGTTTGAGGTCTATAGGGGGGAAAAAAACCAGACTTTGAAATACGTGGAAAGGACGTAAAACATTACCTAGTGCTTGGTAGGGAAGTACACTTTAATGGCAAATTTAGTATTAAAACCTATCACTTCACTTCAGGTGTGTGTGTGTGTTAGAGTTAGAACTTCAATCAAAACCTGTTTCGGGGAGTGGGCAGTGGAGGTGGGGAGTGGGATTTGATTAAGGGATGATAAAGTTAATACAGGAGAATGAATTCACAAGGTGTCCAGTAAAGTTTTAAAGAAGATCTGTGTAGTGGGAGTTCTGGTCTGCTAGAGAGAAACACATGTACAAATGCTGCGGGAGATAAATTGATCTGTATGACAGTCTTTTCTGCGTGAGTGGCATTTTCAAGTTGGTGGATAAAATATGGATTATTAGGCAAATTTGTTGGGATCATTGGTTAGCCGTTGGAGAGAAAGTAACAATTCTACTTGGCAACTCAAAAAAGTTCCAAACACATCGATGATCTAATTGTTAGAAATAGTTGTAGAAATGCTAAAACAAAATTTAGTCGAATGTGTTTTTTTAAATTGTGGAGTTGGGAAGATCTGGGTAATGACAGAAGCCCTTAGAGAAGGGATTGGTAGATTTGGACATAAATTCTATCAAATGCACCTAGGTTGTTGGAAGGATGCCACCGAGGGGGTTAACGCGTGAGAAAGAAGGAAACCTATTGCAGCCTATAGAGCAGACAGACGGTCTGGAATATGTAAAGGGATTACTACATGGTAATTAGGAATTTGCCCCCAAAGAAGTGGGCAAATCTATAGAACAGGCAGTTTGCATGGAAAGAAGTTTGATCAATAATCACAACGAAAGTTCTTCCAAATCCACGGAAACAGCGGGAAGCTTTTCTTCCCCCAGAGGCATGCAGAAAACCTGGCGACGTGTGATGTGAGCACTGGCACACGCATGGCAGTGTCGTGGACTAAAAACGTGCAAGTCCCGTGACCCGGGGACTCCACTCCTGGAAATCTGTTCTGCACAAACGCACCAAGAAGCATATGAACATGTGTGCACAATTCTCAGCAAATGGGGAAAATTGGAAACAACCCAGATGCCCAAAAGTAAGGGGTTTGTGGGGTCAGTGTGAGTGTTCAGGCAGGAAAATACGGGGAGATGATCCTGGTGCAGGAAGCGAGTGAGTGAACAGCAGTGTGTCAGTTCTGGAAAGGCAGAATTTCAACAGGAAATGCCTGGAAATAAATACACAGTTTAGGTGACAGTCACAGCAGACGTCTACTAAGTGATTCCCGGAAACCAGGGGTTAATTTTCAGTTTGTGTGTTATTATCTGTATTTGCAGAGTGTCCTTGCTAATGTAAAAAAAAACAGCTGATTTTCTTACCTTCTTGGACTCGTACATTTGAAAGTAAGTACAGCATTTTGTAACGTGACCATTTGGCCAGAGTTTGGTGACAGAATAAGTTTTGGAAGATGGGGTGCATCTAAGCAGGACCTCTGGCCTTCATGGAAATTTATAGAACCCGATCAGGGTTTTTGAGGGCCACGTCAAGTATACATAGATAAGTATTTTGTGGTCATAGTAGCTTACTAAGAGAAAAAGCGAGCGTGTTTTTCACGCGTGATGGTATAAACAAGTCTCCTCTGGAGGCTCCTTTTCCTATTTCGTCTGATTCACTTGGTGGTGATGGTTGGGGGCAGTAGTCATTTCATGTGTCCATGTGCAATGAAAAAAAGCAGAGAATTTTAGAATTATCAAAATGTATGTTCTAGCATTTCAAAATGCTGCCCTCATATTTATCGGGTATAGTGTTATTTTCTTTTTCCTGGAAAGAGGATGAGCAATTGTTAATATTCCTGGTACTGCTCTTGTTTCTTGGAATCTGCCTGGTTCCTTGCGGAGCTAGCCCAAGGTTGCAAATGCTGCTTCTGCCATTGGGTTATTGGAGAGATCATACCTCTGATTCAGAGGACGTTGCGTTATTTCTGGTTGCGTATTTTCAAGTGGGGAAAGCTGACGTATCGCAATTTCGGGCCCCGACTGAGAAATGAAATACTTTTCGTCATGAAAGCCTACATCTGCACTTACACGACGTGTCATTTTGGGATCCTGTGTCATTTTTCCTATGTAGCGTCTCTGCCAAAGTGCTGTTCTCAGGTGATAGAAGTTTTGCTCAGTGGTTTGTTTTCCAGGCACTTCCCATGTATATTCTTTTCCAGGGGGGAGGTTGCTTATCTTTTTTTTTTTATCATATTTTCCCCATTTCTGTCCGTTCCTCATCTTAGGCCTTCCCTGCACCTGAGGCGCGGCCGTAAGCCCGGCCCGGTTTCAGCACAGCTGCCCTGGGACGCTCGGCCTGCACCCAGCCCGGCCGCCATGGGGACCGCTCAGGTAATGTTCCTGCTTTCCTTCTGTCCTCTGTCCTCTGGGCGGGCGGCGGGAGGGAGGATGCGCTCCAGGCACATGGGTGGCTGCTCTGTCGTACCTGGGGACGCGGTGAGCGCTCTGATGAGGTCAGGCCTGTTGGAAGTGTGGCCTCAGAGCAGCGCATCTGTGTCCCGCATGAGCAAGTGGTAGCCGTGGAGGAAGCCAGCTCCTCTGGAATGGAGCTTCCCCGGCAGGGCTCTGGTTCCTTCGCAGTGGTTCCTGGTGGACGCCTTCATGTGGCATCAGTGGTGGTGGTTCTGCATTTGTGTGTGTGTGTGGAGGGACCCGGGAGCAGGTCCACAGAGCAGGTGACAGTGAGCAGGTACACACAGGTCCGAACCACAGCATGTGGACTGCCTCACATCCCCAAATCCCCGGTGCACGGTGTTCCAGGACTCCCCAATGGCCACACCCACCACGTACCCGCCTGCAGACACGGCTGGAGACACGTGAGGGCAGGGCTGTGGCCTTCCCCCCCCAGGGCCAGCAGGTAGACCACACCATCAGCTGGAGCCCCCCCTCCCCTGCCAGGGCCAGCGGGTAGACCACACCGTCAGCTGCAGCCCCCCTAGTAGGGCCTTCCGTCTGATCTGGGAACAGAGGGTGCATGCAGTGTGTCTCGTCTCTCTGTCCACAAGACATGAGCCTGGATGAACGTGGCTCATGGAAGTGTGGCTGGCACTTCCCATGACGCTCCTTTGTCCCCTCATGTGTCGCTCAGTGCCCCTATCATGTTCACATCTCCCTTTGCTAGTATCTTCTTCTGCTTATGTGGTTTTCTCAGAAAACCGTGCTGCCTTTGGGCGTCAGTCTTCACAGCCAGGAGCACGGGTTGCCCTGCGGTGGGACTTCAGTTTTGTGTAAGAGCCTTTGGGGACATATGAGGCGAACCTGTCGTTTTATTTTTATTTTTATTATTTTTTGTACAGGTTATTTATTGGTTTAAGTAATCTCTCCACTTGACGTGGGGCTCAAACTCCCAACCCCGAGGTCAAGAGTTGCAAGCTCTTTAGACTGAGCCAGCCAGGTGCCGCAAGCTTTCCCCTTAAAATCTACTTGTCCCTCTGCTCCCGCAGGGACCATCCATGATGCCTCTTCAGGGCTCTTAACTTGTTAGAGTCCTCAAAGCTCAAAACAGGCGGTGCCCCCTTCCTCTGTGGGCTAGCTGGGGTTCTTGGTTGAAGAACAGAATTCATTCTGGTCTGTTTGAGCAGAAAAGGAGTTTGTTACAAAGGATATTAGGCCATCACAGACCTTTACATGGGGCTGGATAAAGGCTGTCAGCCCCACCGCTGGGACCCCTCGTGACAAGGAGACCTCCCCCAGAACGCGCGCTCCCCAAGTGGGGGAGGGCCGTGTGGGCACAACGTGGGCGCTAGGAAGCTTGAAAACCAGTTCTGACGTCGGTGGTTGTGTCTTGGCATTGCTCCTGGGGAGGGGTCACTCACGGCGTGGGCTTCTCGGAGGTGCAGGGCAGCTGCTGAGACGTGGGTTTGGAGCCACTTGGCTGCCTGCCCACCCCACCTTCCTCCACCCCCTGTTCTACAAGGAACAGCGGCTTGCCTTAAGGGTGCGCTTCTCCCATGTGAGGTGAGAACACTAGCCTTCATCCCCAAACGGGACTGGAGGTGAGGGAGCTGCCAGGGCTCCTCCCTCCCTGGGACTCCCCTTTGCTGCTGCCGCCTATGCCATCAGACCAGCACCCACACTGGCTTGTGGCTCACGTGCCTTCAGCCAAGACACCTGGTTGCTAGATGAGGTAGTTTTCGTGGGTTCTGCTTCAGAGAGCAGAGCTCTAACCTTGGGAGCCTGTACAGGTGCAGTGATGATGTTTAAGGGCAGTTCTGCATTCTGAACCAGGTAATTCTCGTGGTCGGGGCGGTCCTGCGGTGTGGTGGGATGTTCAGCATCCCAGACCTCCAGCCGCACTCTCCCTCCAGCCGTGAACACAGAACTGTCTCCAGACATTGCCGAGTGGCCTTGAGGGGCGGCCCTCCCCTCCCACCCCATGGAGAAGCACCGAGGTTTTCGGGTTTGCTGGAGTCAGGTTGCTCATAACCTTCCCTCATCTTGCTTTCAGTATCTGAGCACCTGTGACTGTGTGTTGCTCCTGTTAGGGATGCTGTGAGTTTGAATGTTCTCTGCTTCTGTCCTCCCCAATCAATGTTGCCAATTTTAATGATCTCAATGAACCAGATTTTACGTCATTGATTTTCAGCATCATTTTTACATGTTCTGTTTCTCCCGTAAGCCTTCTGGTTGTGATTCTTTCCTTTCTTCTACTTCCTTTGGTTTCAGTTTGCTTTGATTGATTCGCTTTTTTTTTTCTTTTTTAAAGATTGAAGATGTGGTCAGTGATTTGAGACTCCTCCCTCCCTGATAGACGTTTAGTGTTGTGAATTTCCCTGAGAATGTTACCTTGTTGGGCGCCGAAGATTGTGTTTCTATAAATGTTCTTGAGAGGTGGTGAATCACACGGAAAGAATATGGTGCTTCGGGTTTTGCGGGGTGAGCTGTCAGAAGCCCTTTCTCCCCTGCCCCCTCCGTGGGACTGGCCTGGCGCTGGCCTAGATGAACTGCCCACTGTCCACTCTCTGGGCCTTGGGTTTCACTCGGCCATGTGGCTCCCATCTGTGTTCTTAGAATTTCCTTAATGATTTTGCGGTGTAGGTGGAATGTTCTTGTTTTCCAGCTGTGTTTGGGATTTATTCCCTTTTACCCACCCCTGGCCTTTCTATGGATTTGCAGAAGGAGAGGGAGCCAAATGAGGACTCCTCCTCCCCACCTGGGTCCCGTCGTTTTCAGCTGCTCTGTTCTGCCAGTGCAGAGACTTGTGTCCCCTCCCAGGTGGCCATTCCAAATTCCACGGGGAGGCCTCTGCCTCCCTTTTTATCGATCATTCTCACGTAGGGCAGTTTTGCCCCCATGGCCATGGGCATTAGCAGTGTCCAGAGAGATTTCTGATGTTCACAACACGGGGAGGGTGCTGCTGGCATCTGGTGGGTCAAAGCCACGATGCTATAATTATCCCTCAGTGCATCATGAGGACTGCTTTGGTCCAAACGTCGTAAGAGACAAGGTTCAGGAACCTCGCTTTACTTTTATGATCTAACCTGTCCTACTTAGGTGTCTTTGAGAGGTTGAATGTTAAAGGAGACGAATAATGTGGCCTTGTGGAGAACCGCTTCTCTTCAGGGGGAGGATTTGCTCAGGAGCTCTGAGGACTTTGATCGGTTTGCATGCAGATTCATGTAGATACATTATATTTAAAATGTACACTCGGACTTTTTGGGATAACAATAAAAGTTTTTTTGAAACAACCTATTGGAATTATTAACATGCTTATCTTCTCATCGTGTAATCGCGTAATCGCATCGGTAACCCTGACATTGGTAACTATTGCAACACTCACGCAGGATTTGGAACAGTATTTACATTTATGTTGTTCTCAGACAAGGACAAGAACAGGCTGTGGTTTGATATTTGTCTCATTTAAAGTAAGGGAAAAATTATAGAAAGGGTTCTTAGCTTTGCTGCTGAATCAAGCCACAGTAATTCTGAATGTAGGAATCTGGTTTATTTTGCAAAAGAAAACTCACTCTTCTCAAGGTAACTATGAATAGATCTATGTTGCTCTGAGACAAAGATTTATAGGAAGGGAAGCAAAATGGTCCTAAATGTGTATATGCAGTACACTCATGCTTCACAAAACAGCCCTCTGTTAAAGCATTATTCATTTTCTTTGGGTAGAGTTATCGGTTTTTAGCTAGGGTTTTGGTTAACCAGTGTTTTTCTTTATTAAGCATATGGATTCAGTTTGGTTTAACTGTTTACTGGGCTAAACGTACTGGTTTGTTCTTTCCTTCCTCCCTTATTAGCAAGAAAGCCAGGAGGGCACTCGTATCCCCTGTCTTGTTGGTGGAGAATCCAGTTCTGGTGTAAGGGTGAATGGAGGCGGGGTGTGGACAGGTGACCAGTGTTTGCTTGGCAGTGGGAAACCCAGGTTCTCGTTCAGATTCGTCCATAACTCTTCCTTGTCTGTGGCAGACTCCCTTCCTGTGTGTGTCCCCCTTCACCATTCCTGTAACTGGGGGGCTTGAGTCCTCAGTTCTCACGGTCAGATCACACACCTGCCAGGATTTCACACATGGATGATGAGTATCTAGCACTTTTGTTATTAGTTTAACCTTCTTAGTTCAGCAAGTATATTTGTGTTAAACATAAATTATACAGATTATTTGTGGGAGTACCTTCTATCTAGCTAATTCAGAGATTTACCTGTAGAAATTATGAATGCCATAATTGTAAATTGTTTTAAGGTATTTGTCTCTTCCTTTTTATTTATATATTAATTAAAAAAATTTATGTGTGTGAGAGAGAGAGCATGTGCACACACAAGCAGGAGAGGGAGTGTCAAGCAGGCTGTATGCTCAGCACGGAGCCCGACATGGGGCTTGATCCCCACGACCCTGGGATCATGACCAGAGCCAAAATCAAGAATTGGACACTCAAGGGGCGCCTGTGTGGCTTAGTCGGTTAAGTGTCTGACTTTGGCTCAGGTCATGATCTCACGGTTTGTGAGTTCGAGCCCCGCGTCCGGCTCTGTGCGGACAGCTCAGAGCCTGGAACCTGTTTCGGATTCTGTGTCTCCCTTTCTCTCTACCCCTCCCCTGCTCATGTTCTGTCTCTCTCTGTCTCTCAAATAAATGTAAAAGAAAAATTTATAAAAATTAAAAAAAAGAGTTGGATACGCAACCAACTGAGCAACCCAGGTGCCCCTGTCTCTTCCTTTTTAAAAACGATGCCAGCAATATATCTTACCATGGAAAAATTGGCATAAATAAAATTAGCATAAGTAAAACAAAAATTCAGAGATGGTCATTGTTGACATGTTGGTTTACTTTTCATATTTTCCTATGTCCTTATATGTATGTAACCACAATTTGTTTTAATAAAATGATTGTACGAATTATTTCAATAGCAGATGTCTTAACAAATTAATGCAGTGTATTATTGGCAACTCTCCTTGTCTATAACAATATCTAAAAATATTTTAATGGTGTTGAAACATGCCATGGTACAGGCAGCCTCTCAGGTCGGCAGACGTGTTCGGTTCTCTGGTCACATAAATAAGGTAGGCACAAATTACCATGCCTCACCTAATTATTCTCTTAGAATAAATTTGTGAACTTAAGAGGTTTCCAAAGGTGGGAAGATTTTAAAGATTTTCAGCATACCTTTCAAATGTGGTATTTACAAAAACACACCTGTATGTCCTCTCCCAAGAGCACACACTCAACAACGTTTGCTTTTTACATTTTCTTTATAATTATGGGCTTGACAGGTGATCTGCATTTGGCAGTTTGTTTACTTAGGTTAGCGGCTCTGTTGCACGTATTTTTTTTCCTACTTTCCCTTTTGGTTGGTGTGTAAATGGCACGGCATAGGGTCTTTTCCTCATGCCAGTATTACTAGGATGTTTATTTTACTCATGCCAGTATTATTAGGATGTCTATTTTGAAATCCAAACCATGAGATATTAACTGTTTTCATGTATTTATGATCCAAATATTGTTTAAACTTTTTAAAAATTTTATTTATTTTTGAGAGAGAGAGAGTGAGCGAGCGAGCGTGTATGGGCATGAGCAGGGGAGGGGCAGAGAGAGAGGGGGACAGAGGATCCAAAGTGGGCTCTAAGCTGCCAACACAGAGCCTGATGCAGGGCTGGAACCCATGATTTGGAAGATCATGATCTCAGCTGAAGTTGGGGCTCAACCAACTGAACCACCCAGGTGCACCCCAAATAGTTTTTTGCTTCTCACATTGCCATTTCACCTTCAGCTCTTATGATGTATATTTTTTTATATATATAAGAGTAAGTTGTCATGCAGTCATGTCTTTGAATGTATTCCCTCATGATTTCTGTCTTTGGGGAACACTTAAAAAGCCTTTCTTTGCCAAAATTTGCATAAACATTTAGCCATATTTCACTTTCACATTTTATTTCGGCTTTTACATTCTTTAATTCTTCTGGATTTATTTTGGTTTCCGTATAAAGTGAAGGCTGTACGTCTGCCACTAAGTGGCTAACCAGACTTTGGAATATAATTTCCTGAGAAATGATGCTGTTGCATTTTCTCATACCAGATTATCTTTATATTTGGGGAAAATGCTAATTGAGGTAGACTCTTCTATCACTATCCCCTTTCCATTGACCTCTGTGGGTAAACATTTATGTTAAAGCTGTTTATTTGTTTGCAGAGTGCCTGTTGCGTTCACAACAACTGTGTGTGTGTGTGTGTGTGTGTGTGTGTGTGTGTGTGTGTATGCATGCATGCTGTAACGATGATCCCTGAAAGATGGTGTTTGGCTTCTGGGAAAATTCTAACTGTGACAACATTGTGTGATCATGTTGTTTGGAGGAACTGGCCAGGACAGTCCATTGGAGACGGGCTTCTCTTTCTTCCTGAAGTCAGTTCTTTGTGAGGAGTGACGTCTACAGGGCACCTGCTCGCTCCAGTGTTGTACGTGAGGGCGTTCACCCGACTCTCAGGTTGATGTAGACACAGTAACAGACCCAACAGGCATCTTCGATGGCCACCCTGTAGTTGCAGCAGGCAAGATGGGCATTAGACAGGTCCATGTGGGAGTACTTCTTACCATATTTCTTTTTCTAATGCTACATGTGTAATCAACGCAGATACCTGACAGTGTTCTGTAGCGGTGATATGGCCAAATTACTCATAGGATTTTTGGGTAGGCATAGCACTAGAGTAAGCATTTTATTGCCTTTATCCAGAGAGAATTTGGGTCTTTTTATGTAACAGATTACCACGAACTTGTTGGCTTAAAACGCATAAATCTGTTGTCTCGGAGTTCTGTAGGTCAGGCATCTGGCACAGTCTCGCTGGGCTGAAATCAAGATGTCCACAGGGCGGGCTCCTTATGGAGGTTCCAGTGGGGAATCTATGCCTTACATTTTCCAACTTCTAGAGGCACCCACATGCACTCCCTGGTTCTTGCCTCTTGGCTGCAGCCTCACACCTCTCACACGTCCCTCTCTCTGGTCCTCTGAGGTAGGAAATGGTTTCTGCTCTCACGGACGCCTGTGATTATCTTGGGATTATGTCCTCACCTTAAGACCCCGAATCCCACATGCAAAGTCCCTTTTGTATTCGAGGTACCATGTTGGCAAGTTCTGGGATTAGCCTGTGGGCGTCTTTGGGGCCATCATTGTGTTGCCATGATATTTATGTGTAATTTAAATTTGTGCTTCACTTTCCTCTCTGGAGATTTTATTTTTTACCTTGACCTTGAATAAAATTGCTACATTTCCTGGAAAAATAGTTGCAAAGTGTAAGTTTTTTATCTTTTATCTGTATTTATCTATTTTCAGGATGTAACAAGGTTACCTTCTTTACCATTAAAAAAGTTTTTTTTAGTGTTTATTCTGTTTTGAGAGAGAGAGAGACAGAGAGAGACAGAGTGTAAGCGGGGGAGGAACAGAGAGAGAGGGAGACACAGATTCCGAAGCAGCTCCAGGCTCTGAGCTGTCAGCACAGAGCCTGATGCGGGGCTCGGACTCACAAACTGTGAGATCATGACCTGAGCCGAAGTTGGATGCTTAACCAACTGAGCCACCCAGGTGCCCCTTTAGCACTTTTAAAGTAGTAGAAAAAATTGTTTATTGAGGCTGATGATCCTTCAGTAGGACCTGGATTTGTAATTTTATTATCAGTGTGATGGGCTTACCTTTTTCTATGACATGTATAGACATAATTAAGATGTTGCCCTGATTAAGAATGAAATAACTGAAGGATAGGATTCATTAATGTTTTTAATGAACATTAATTCATTAATGTTAAAGAGAATTCCGGTGTGAATTACTTGCCCCCGATCCATCAAGGTTGGTGAGCACATGAAGATCCATCTCCGGATGGAGTTATATTTAGTGATTTTGTCACTTGCCCCTCAAAACAGTCTTGGATCGACTGCAGGAGCACAGGCTGAGGAGTCAGGACAGGAACATGTTTATCGAACAGCGTGTTAGGTACTGAAGGAACGTTCTGGGCTGGTGCCTGCCACTTGGGTTTGACAGAGCTGCAGGCACATGTGGGGTGCTTCAAGTGCAAGCAGATGAGCAGCGGAGAAAAAAGACAGACGGGAGGAACAAACCAGTCTCGTTTTAGGAAGCCTATGAGTGGTTCTGGGCGGATATAGGCTGAGGGGCACTTTTCTTGTTTTCTAACGCCACGAACATGTTATTCAGGACATTGTTGTTGGAACGAACGAACTATTTTTAGTTTAAAAAAATGGTTGTAAATTTCCTTGCTCTGTGCCGCGTATCTGCCTTTTAGCTTGTGTTTCCTTAGAGGAGTTGGGTCTTTTTGCCTTAAAAAAAGATCTGTCCTCCTCTACCAAATTGCTGTAAAGAAAGAAAAGCTTTCAGAAATACAGCTTTGGGATCATATCCTTGTTCGAGCTCTCCTGCCTGTGTGGGTTAGAACACTATCATCCTGATGGTTTTGTTTGTTGGTTCTTCCCAAATGTGCTCTCCTTTATTTTTCTAAAGATATTTAAAGAACTGGGGTGCCTGGGTGACTCTGTTGAGTTTCCCACTCTTGATTTCAGCTCAGGTCATGATCCCAGGATTGTGGGATCGAGCCCCACATCGGGCTCCACGCTTAGCATGAAGCCTGGTTGGGATTCTCTCTCTCTCTCTCTCTCTCTCTCTCTCTCTCTCTCTCTCTCTCTCTCTTTCTCTCTGCCCTATCCCTGCTCTCTGTCTTCCTGTCTCTCAATTAAAAAAAAAAAAAGATTCAAAGAACTTAAAGATTGAGACTTCATTAACTCAGGCATGGCTGTCACATTCAGTGTTGTGTGTGTTTGTGTATTTGTGTGAGAAGGTATGTATCCTTGTGTATGAATGTCAACATTTGTGTGAACAGCTGTGTGTCTATTTGTGTGAGCAGGTGTGTATCTGTGTGTGTGTGTATACATGCGTGTGCGCCATGAGGACAGGCGTGAGATCTCTGATCAGGGCCGTTAGTATACGATGAACTTCGTCCACACAAGTGAGTAGTCATGTGACATGAGGAATGTATTTAAAATATTAGCCAATATCGTAAGCATTTCAATTTTTCTTTAAATCCTTAAAGTGTTCCCTACTTCTGTTGCATATTGCTTACTTCTCAAGTCTAGTAAGCAGTGTGTGAGGTTTGAAATGTCATTCTCCAGACACATTCTGGAGAAATAGATGAAAAGTCGAGGTGATGTTAAAGGACCCTGGCCACGCCCTCGCCTGGCCACTGCGTCCCCTCCCCACTGCCTTCTCCCCGTGTGTCTGTCACATGAGTGACGTAGAGCCACATGCTCACATCTGCCTCCCCGAGACCCTGCAGCAGGCAGAGGGCATTTTCTGGCCCGCACGGCTAAGAAAGCCATGGCTCCTCCTGGGGAGTCATTTGGTATGATTTCCGGATGTGGTCGGTGCCGGTTCTTCCCAGGAACTTTGGGTTTGCCGTGTGCGAGCTTGGACTGAGAGCTCCTGTCTCCATGCTTGGTCGAGTTGCCAGATTCTTCAGATGCTTAGAGAGCGATAAGATCATCAGCACGTTTGTGGTTGTGGCTTGCACACACTCTTCCCTGTGCCAGCCGGTCCCTGTGACAGGCCGACTTCTGCACAGGACGCCCCAGACTCGTTCTGGTGCACGGTGCTCACATGCGATGTTTATGCACTTCCCGCGTGAGTGTATTAGCCGCAGACCTGCTCTCGTTTTGTTCGGGACACGTTTCCTTCCTCTGACGACTCTGTCTCCAGCAGGACGAATACGTCTGTACTTACATAAGAAAATAAACACCTAGATTTAAAGAACCATCTGTAACAACAGAACAGACCAGTAACACAACAGCTGTGTTGTTCTTAAGAACTTTTCTCTCTGGTCTTAAATTTAGACACAGTTACCCCACAGACACTAACTGGGAGGAAATGGAACACACGGCAGGAGCCCGGCCCTGTGGTCATTTGACGCGGCTCGCGTTCACAGCTAGATGCCATGGTGCTCATGCTCCTGGAACCCACAGTCCTCGAGGCAGACGGACGGCCTCTGCCTCGCCTGTCTTTCCTGTGGGGTGGCCAGTGTGCGACATGCCCGTCCCTCGGTCCTGCCGCTCACAGCAGAGCCATTGGCATCCTGAGATGGGTCTTGTGACCTGTCACGTCGCTGGGAATGATAACAGTTGTGAAGTTTGCACTTGTGAGGGGTCTGGCCTCCGGTCAGTCACCGTAGGTTGCTGTTTGGACTGGTAAATATGTTCGCTGGAGTGTAGATGGTGGGTGGTGTCACTAAAGAGACTTTGGATTAGGCCTTGGCCCTGAATATACTTTGATTAATGTCCTGCCTGGAGCTCAGTGCAGACGGCAGACGTGCAGACAGACACGCGGACACGTGGGCTGTGTTTCCAGGCCTCTTGCTGGGAGGTTCATCTGCAGTGTGTGGGGAGGGGACCCTGGGGGAGTCCCTGTGAGGGGCCTTCACCAGCCGTGCCCGGGCCGTGTGCTCCCATGGGCACTGAGGCAGCAGGTGCCCGAGGGACTCCTCTGAGTCATGGGGAAGGAATGTGTGGGGCTCAGTTAACCCGAGAGCGAACGTGTACGTGTGAGCTCCAGGAACCCCCAGCTCCCTGTCTGCCGTGTGTTTGTGGCTGTGAGATGGGGGTGCTGTCAGGGGAGTGGAGGCCGTGAGCCTACAGCGTTTATAGGGCTCCTGTAATGCTGTCGAGCGCTGTGGAACCAGCTGCTGCTTCCCAGTTTTGACACCTTCCCTTGAAGCCCTACCAGCTTGTCCTGGGGCCGCTCTGTTGCTCCCTTGGAACCAGGATTCCCGCAGAATGAGAGGGCGGGCTCATCGAAGACAACAGTTGGACTTGATTGTGTTTGTATCCTTGGCACTCTCCCTGGCGCCTGACACGCCATAAATCTTCTCATTGAATTTATTAAACACCAGTTTCGACCAAGACTACAAACTCAAACTCCATGAAAACACTGGAGAATGTAATATTTAAACATCTGAGGGTCCTTCCTGCAAGATGCATGCCGTGTGTTTATCATCACTCCCCCTGAGAACATGGCGCTGTGCAACGGAGTTTTACTTGCTTAGTTGGCTTGAGGTTGAGCCACGTCCCCCTGGTGTGCCTTCCTTCCCCTGCCGGAGAAGAGCCACATACACCGTGGGAATTCAGTGTGTGTGTGTGTGTGTGTGTGTGTGTGTGTGTGTGTGTGTGTTGCACATGTGTTAGGAGAGCTTCCCTCACGTAGAGATGGTGTTGTGGCGGGTGATGGAAACAGCCAGCCTCATGCAGGCCTCTGGAGGGATCCCAGACATACTCAGTAGAGTCTAGGCTACACTCACGGTCACGTCTCCTTGTCCTTCTCCTTCTGCACTTCTTCCCTGTGTCTCCCCCCAAATAAAGTGCAGAGGCCCTGACGTCCAGCTAAAGTCTGATGTTAATTATGGCTCTTACTTTATAGTAGTTGCTGATTTTTTAATAGGAAAAGTGGTCCCGAATCTGTGTTGGTGATGCTCAACCCTAACCGTGTTCAGGAGTCCCATGGTGAGGGCAGGATAACTCACAGATTCTGGTCCACCTGTCGTGGGGTGGGGCCCCGGCATCTGCATGTTTGATACCTCCTTGAAAATTCTAGAGCAGGGGGCGCCTGGGTGGCCCAGTTGGTTGAGCGTTCAACTGTTGATCTCAACTGAGGTCAGGATCTTGTGGTTTGTAGCTTTGAGCCCTGTGTTGGGCTCTGTGCTGATAGCTCAGACCTGCTTGGGATTCTGTCTCTCCCTCTCTCTGCCTTTTCCCTTCTCATGCTCGCTCTCTGTCTCTCTCTCAAAATAAATAAATGAACTTGAAAAAAAAGAGGGTTGTGAACCCACCGCACACGAATGAACTAGAGATCTTTGGGAATTTCATTTAATTTGTAATATACTGTGTTTGATAAGCTTAAGGTAAAAGAAGAAAATATATATCTGTTGACCCATTGTATTTAGCTGTCACAGTTGGGGTGAGCACTGAGGGACCACTTACAACCTGGAAGAACAGCCATGAAACACTGTCAGCAAGAGGGAGCAGGGGTCTTGTCTGCACAGCGGAGATGGGGGCCACTGCTGGAGGGGCCGTGGTCGTGGCTGCTGAGTTTCCCGAGCAGGAGCGGGCCGCTGGCTGGTGCTGCTGTTAGGCGTGCAGCAGCTGGGGTTCGTTGTCTCGTCGGCCGCTGAGAAATGCCCAGCCATGATGTACGCAGCCCTGGGGTCACTGGGAAAGCTCGCATCCCTTCACTGGCCTTGTGCAGACTTTGTCCTCTTCGATGGTATGATAGGAAGTGCATGTGGTTGTATGTCAATAAAGCTTTGAGGCCCACCGATGGCCTAACGATCAGGAAGTTGTCGGAACCACACTGTGAACAGAACGACAGAGGCAAAGTGATGTTCTGGCCTCTGCTGTGTTCCTTGTTCCGTGACACGCCTTCTGCCCACAGTGACCACTGTCCTGACTTGTAAGCTTGTCTCCTTTGTCCCTCAGGTCAGCCTCCACTTGTGCGTCTTGCACTCTGCAGTGGAGCCCTGGCCTGTTCTCCCTCAAGAAGTCTCTGTGTCTCTCTTACACGTCTCTTCTGGGGCGCTTCAACCCAGACTCTGTCCTGCAGCCTGGATCCCACGCCCGGGCTAGCTGGGTGATGGTTGGGCACGGAGAGGGCACTGGTGGGGATGGGCACCGGGGGTCGTATGTAATGATGAAACACCGGGTTCTGCTCCTGAAACCAGGACTACACTGTATGTTAACTAACTTGCATTTAAGAAATGTTATAAAGTCACGGATTAAATACACGTCATGTGTTTCAGTTGTTGTGGTGGTTTAGAGATGCTTGGGCTCCCCCATCTTTGGCTGGGGTGAGTGGGACCTCTTCAGGTTGGGCTGTGAGCCCTTTGACACGACTCCAGAGTCTGTATCTTTAAGTTTGTATTTAAATTCCAGTTAACAGTGTGATATTAGTTTAATTTAATTTTTATTTAATAAAATTAAATTTTATTTAAATTCCAGTTAACAGTGTAATATTAGGTGTGCGATGTAGTGATTCTGCCTGTCCACACCATACCCAGTGCTCCTCACAGGGGCACCCTTCACCTCCATCATGTGTCCTCTCCCATCAACCTCATGTCTGGTGACCATTGGTATGTTCTGTACAGTTAAGAGTCTGTTTCTTGATTTGCCTCTCTATTTTCCCTTTGCTCATTTGTTTTGTTTCTTAATTTCCACATAGGAGTGAAATCAGATGGTATTTGTCTTTTTTTTTACTTATTTTGCTTAGCCTTATAGTTTCTGGATCCATCCATGTCCTGGCAAATGGCAGGATTTCATTCTTTTTGATGGCTGAGTAATATTCCGTTGTGTATACATACGTGGTATATACAGCATATCGTCTTTATCCACTCATCAGTCGATGGGCATTTGGATTCTCTCCAGAGTTTGGCTGTTGTTGAAAGTGCTGCTGTATACACAGGGGTGCATGTGCCCCTTGGAATTAGTGTCCTTGCATTCTTTGGGTAAATACCTAATTCTGTAGTCTTTGACAGATGTTCATGCTGTCCCTTTTCTGTCCCAGACTTGGAATCAGCCAGTGTCTAAGGAGTCTTTTTTTTTAGGGAAAGTGGCATTTCGAGACTGCTGTCTTCTCAGGATGCCTGTTGCTACAGGTTAGTCATTTCAGGTTTGTAGGGGCAAAGCTAGGACGGATGTGTTAAGTTGTAATGATAGACTCCCTGTGTATTCATGCTGAGACTTAAAATTCAAGTTCAGGACTCTGGAATTTTTACTACGCCTCTTCTGTATTGCACACGTATCTGTTTTCTTCCGTGCCGAGAGTCCTGATTTCCAAGAGCACAGGAGATGACAGTTAGAATAACCTATAATTCAGTATCTACTCTACCTCATGCCGTACATACAGCAGTATTAAAACAACAAGGTGAATACCACCGCCATCATGACTGCCAAACACCACTGAAAGTCTTTTTCATAAGCCCTCACTTTTCTCCATTTTAGATGACGAGTATTGTCGGCACACCTGTCCATTAAACAGTGTATTCTTCCCACCCTCCTTCCGTCTTTGTTCTCTGCGTCACGTGCTACTTCTCTGCCTCACTCTCTCCGGTCGTGATTTCCTGCAGCACGTTGTCCAGCAGGAAGCTCACGGAAACTACAATCCTCGAGCTAGTCCGTGTCGCTACCAGTTTTCCTGAGTCCTTTATACCCGGAGGGCAGTTTTGCTGGAGATAAAAGTGGGCATGTTTACTTTTTCCCCGGAGGTGTTACAGTGTTATTCCACTTTCCTCCACTGGTGGTGCTGTTGTGGAGGCCGCTGGCCCAGAAGCTTCTTTCCTTTCCAAGTCTCTTACCTTTCTGTCCAGATGCCAGAGGGCTTTAGTGTTCTCAGTGTTCCACGATGGAATTATATATCATGGCATTAGCTGTTCTGAGTCGGTTTCTCTGGTTCTTTCAATATGTAGCCAAACCCGTTTTTTGGTTAAATTCAGTAAACTTTTCATGAATTATGTCTGTTCCATGGCTTTAATTTTCATTTTTTTTTTAATTTTTTAACGCTTATTTATTTTTGAGACAGAGAGAGACAAAGCATGAGTGGGGGAGGGTCAGAGAGAGGGAGACACAGAATCTGAAACAGGCGCCAGGCTCTGAGCTGTCAGCACAGAGCCCGACGCGGGGCTCGAACTCATGGACCGTGAGATCATGACCTGAGCCGAAGTCGGCCGCTTAACCGACTGAGCCACCCAGGCGCCCCTTTAATTTTCATTTTTGCAGACTTCCATTGTCCCTTTTTGTTGCATTTTCTTTGCCTGCCTTTAATATTTGGAACTCCCTTTTTGTTTTAAAGTTTCCTTTTCTTCCCACCTCTCTCAATGCATCATTTATTATGTTTATTTATTCTTGTTTCTAGATTCATGGTTTTCTGAAATGAACTATCATGTATTTCTGTCTCCTCATTCCTAAGTTCTTCTAATTTTGATTTGCCTGCTCTTTTATGTGTCATATCACTTTCTTAATGGGTTATAACGTGTTTAGCATAGTGGGTGGTGGGTTTGAATTACTTTGTGGGCCTGCGTTTCTGGTGCTGTCATTGTGTGGGGGTGTCATTCTGTTCCTTTTTTAAAAAAACCAATTATTTTTTCAGTTTTATTGAGATACTGCTCCTTTGCCTCTTACAATAACGTTGTCGGGCCTGACCTTGATGCTTTTCCACTGCTCATTTTTGTCACCTGGCTTTTGCTGAGCGTCTGAAGGAGGCTTTTCTCACCCCATGAGCTCTGCCTGCTGTTGTTTGCATGTGGAGTTAAAAATACAACAGCGTGATTTCTGAGGTTTCTTGGCTCTGTTTCCGTTCCCCAATTTGATCTGTACCTTCTCTTCCCTTAGCCTCAGTTTCCCCATCCTGCTCAGTGTTGATTGTGGGGCCCTGTCCCGGAGGGGAGGTTCTGCGGACCAGTCTCTGGAGTGTAGGGGCTGTGCCCTGAGACCCCCTGCTCCCTGGCTGTTGGGGTTGGGTGGATCCCTTCTGTTGCAGTGGCTGTGTGTTAGGGCTGGCCCCCCACATTAGCAGGGAGTGCCCCTGTGCCTGGGCTGGCCCCCCACATTAGCAGGGAGTGCCCCTGTGCCTGGGCTGGAACCCCACGTTAGCAGGGAGTGTCCCTGTGCCTGAGTTGGCCCCCCCATATCAGCAGGGAGCATCCCTGTGCCCAGCTGGCCCCCCACATTTGTAGGGAGTGCCCCTGTGCCCAGATTGACCTGCCACGTTTGCAGGGGGTGCCCCTGTGCCTGGGCTGGCCCCCTACGTGTGCAGGGAGTGCCCACTGGCTTGGCTTCCTGTCCCTGCATCCCTGGTGCCATGCGGCTCCTCTCAGCATCGGTGCTTTTCCCTATTTGAGTTTTGTGCTTCTTGGGGCTGCCTCCTCATGCAGTTTCCTTGCAAATGGTGTTCATGAGTGCCTGTTGGCTAACTTGTTACTTTGTATCTTTTGGTGTGGGGATTTGGGGCATGGTGAAAAGTATGCTGCTGTGTTTCCCACACATCTGTTTGTAACAGGGCATTAACGCATTTTCATATGGAAGCTTTAAAACCTAATAGCCTTGTGGTATTTCCAGTCCCTTATATCCTTGCGGTATAATGTCTGTATGTCTTTCATATGTGTTCTTTTAAAAACAAATATGACCTTTCAATATCTGGAACTTTATTTTAAAAATATATTTAAACATTGATTTTTACCTGGATTGTTTCAGACCTATTTTAGTGGATTAGTTGGTGGAGGCAATGTCTTAAAACTTTGGTAATGGGTTTCGGTACGTCAGATCCAAATGACTTTAAAGAGGGTTTGACAGTTATGGGTTCCAGTTGATGTAGGTATTTGATGCTGAGTATTCATCCATATTTCTCATTTGTCTAAAGTTTTTTGTCACTTTGTGGTGCAGCTTGGATGCTCAGGCATCTTTGGCTTGTCCACGGAGATCAGTGAATTAGAAGGAGGTGCATCCAGAGGTCAGGAAGAGGAATTCAGTAGAAGTGACAGGGCTGGCCCTTGTCCGAGTCTGCTTACCTTTCTAAAAAGGAACCTTTGATGGAAGTACAGTGTATCTTCAGAAAACTGTACATTCTTAAGTTTACAGGTCCCTGAATTTTCGTGAAGGGAATGAGCCCTTCTGATCAGCAACTGCCTTGGCAAGTGGAATATTCCCAGAGCGCACGAGGCTCCCTCGAGCCCCTTCCTCGGTGCTGACGTTACACTCTTGGGCCACCATTGGGCTGACTGCCAACAGCATACAAGAGTGTTGTTTCTGTGTGACCTTCACGTGCCCGGAATCACGAGTGATTCAGTTCAACTCGGTTCAGATCGATTTCGCATCCCACACAACGAGCCTCTTTAAAGGCCACAGGTCACTGGCTTTTAGTATATTCATGGAGATGTGGCACGTCACCACAGTCAACTTCAGAACCCTTCCATTACCCAGGGAAGAAACGGCACGCCCCTTAGCCGTGCCCCTCCCGCGGCCCGGCGGCGGCGCTCCCGTCCTCCCGCTCACTGATGTGCCTTCTGGACTTTTGATACGAAGGTGATTCTAGGAGACGTGGTCTTTGTGTCCGCCTTCTACTTAGCACGGTGCTGTCGGGGTTTACCCACTTGGCAGCGTGCGTTTCCTTTGTGTTCATGATGGGATGCCGTTCAGTTGTACGGCTGACCACGTTTCATGTATCCAGTCACGAGTCGCTAAGCTTTAGGCGGGTATACACCTTTTGGCTATTCTGAGTAATTCTGCCGACATTTGTGTGGAGAGTTTTTGTGTGGATGTGCATCGTTACTCTCTTGGGTGTGCACCTAACTGTGGATTTGCTGGATCGTGGGGAACTACACACGCTGAGGGGGGCTTCCACACTGGTTTCCAAAGTGCAGCACCACTTTACATTCCGGCCACTGGGTGTGCGGGTTCCCATTACTCTACATCCCTGTCACACTTATCTCCTTGTTGTTCCCATCTGTGTTTTTTTTTTTTTCTTAAAAAAATTTTTTTTAATATTTATTTTTAAGAGAGAGAGCGAGTGAGTGGGGGAGGGAGACACAGAATCTGAAGCAGGCTCCAGCTGTCAGCACGGAGCCCGATGCAGGGCTCGAACTCACCTCTAGATCATGGCCTGAGTTGAAGTTCAGATGCTTAATTGACTGAGCCCCCCCCCCCCCAGACGCCCCACATCTGTGGCTTTCTGATGGCTAACGAGGTCGAGCATCTTTCCATGTGCTTGGTGGTTGTTTGTGTGTCTTGTTTGGTAAAATATTTACATCCTTTGCCTGTTTTTAAACTAGGTTGTTTCTTTTTGAGGTGAAGGAGCTCTTTATATATTTTGGAAACAAGTTCCTTATCAGATTCATGGTTTGCAGATTTTTACCTTGTTCTGTGAATTATCTTTTTCACTTTCTTGATATGCTCTTTGAACCACAGGAGTTCTTATTTTGATGATGCCCAGTTTATCTGTTTTCTTCTTTCATTACTTGTGCTTTTGGTGTCGTATTTAAGAAAACATTGCCTAGTTGAGGCCATGAAGATTTGTCTATGTTTTCTTGTAGGAGGTTTATATTTTGTTTACTTCTGCCTTTAGGTCTTAGATCCATTTTGAATTAATTTTTGTACGTTGTACCAGGGTAACCCTATTCTTTGACATGTGGAGATCCATGTGTCCCCATTTGTTGAAAAGACTATTTTTCCTCACTGAATCGTCTTAGAACTTTGGTTGAGAATCCGTTGACCCTGAATATATGGCTTTGTTTCTGGATTCTCAATTTTATTCATCTATAAGTCTCTCTTATGGCAACTTCGCACTGTTTTGGGTACTTCATAGGGCTTTGTAGTAAGTTTTAAAATTAGATATGTGAGTCTTTCAGCTTTGTTCAGTCCCAGGATTGGCTGTTCAGAGTCCTGTGTAACTCCATACGAATTTTAGGATCAGTTTATCGGTTTTTGCAAAGGCGTCATCTGAGATTTTGACAGTGATGCCATTCAAAATGTACATCCATTTCCATATTGTAAATATTAGGTCTTCTGATCTGTGAACATGAGATGCCTTTCTATCGATTTAGATTCTTGTTTTTTTCAACAATGTCATACAGTTTTCAGAGTGTAAGTTTTGCACCTCTTTTATTAACTTTATTCCAAAGTGTTTTATTCTTTTAGATGCCATTATAGAGTTTTCTTGATTTTATTTAACTGTTTGTTACAAGTATACAGAAATACAATTGATTTTTGTTGATTTATCTTATATCCTGTAATGTACTAAACTCATTCTAAGTTAAAAAAAAATGTTTATTTTGTTTTGAGAGACAGCATGAACGGAGGAGGGACAGAGAGAGAGGGACACACAGAATCCAAAGCAGGCTCCAGGGTCTGAGCTGTCGCACAGAGCCTGATGCAGGGCTTGAACTCACGAACCATGAGATCATGACCTGAGCCAAAGTCCGAGGCTTAACCGACTGAGTGAGATACCCAGGTGCCCCATCCTGGGTATCACCATTTTAAAATGGTGCCCCATTTTAAAATATGGATTTCTTAGGCTTTTCTTTTTGTAGAAATTGTGTCACCCACTGACAGATAACTTCACTTCTTCCTTTCCAGTTTGTATATTTGTTGTATCTTTTGCTTAGTTAATTGTCCTGGTTGAATGGAAGTGGTGAGAACAGACTTACCTTGTTCTTGATCTAAGGGGGAAAGCAGTCAGTCTTTTGAGTTTTCGTAACTTCCCTTTATCAGGTTGAGGGAATTACCTTCTATGTCTAGTTTGTTCACTGTTGTTTTTTTTTTTTTTATTTTTTTTAATGTTTATTTATTTTTGAGAGAGAGAGACAGCGTGCAAGCAGAGGAGGGGCAGAGAGAGAAAGGGAGACTCAGAATCTGAAGTAGGCTCCAGGCTCTGAGCTTTCAGCACAGAGCCCAACGTGGGGCTTAAACTCACAAACTGTGACATCATGACCTGAGCTGAAGTCAGACACTTAACCAACTGAGCCCCCCAGGAGCCCCAGTTCAGTGTTTTTAACGTGTCCATTGAGACGATCATGTGTTTTGGTCCTTTATTCTCTTGATATGGTGTGTTACATTATTTAATTCTGGATATTAAACCAAGTTTTCATTCCTACGATAAATCTAGAATATTTTCTGTTTTATTTGCTTTACCCCACTTAACGTTTAGCTGTGTTGTATTAATTCAAGGCTGCTTACACTCATTGCTGTATAGTATTCTATCGTGTGACTTTTTCACTACTTATTTCCTCATTCTCTTGTTGGTGGATACTGGTTGGCTTACAGGTTTTGTCTGTTATGGGTAGTGCTGCGTTGAGCATTGTTTTGTTTGTCACCGGGTGAACATATGTTTGCATTTCTTTGGTGCATTCCTGGAATGGGCCAGTTCCTAGGTTTGCCTGTGTTCAGCTTGAATAGAAATTTCCAGTTTTCCAAGGTGGTTTTACCAGCTAATACTTCCGTCAGCAGGATTTGGTAATTCCTGCTTCTTATTTTAGCCAACTCAGTATTTTCTGTGCTTTTCATTTCAGGCATCCTGGGGAGCTTATGATGGTACTTTATTATAGTTTTAATTTGCATTCTTTGATGACTAATGAAGTTTCGCACCTTTATATATGTTTTTTGGCTGTTTGACTCGTTTTCAAGATGCTTATTCAAATGTTCTACCCATTTTTCTAATGAGTTGTCTTTAGGTTTTTAGAAAAAATATGTAGTAATAGTTTATATATTCTGTAAATCTATCTTTGATTCCATTTTTTTGGCCATTGTGATTTTCACTTTCTGAATAATATATTAAGTCATTTGCAATTTTAATACAATTAAATTATCTTTTTTGGTAAGCTAGCATTATTTTTTATGCTGTTTAAGAAGTGTTTTTGTACTCCAAGTTCCTAAGATGACCTCCTGGGTTGTCTTCTAACCCTTTTTTTTTTTTCACTTTCCTCATTTGTATTTGCTCCCATTCTAGAGTTGATCTGACAAATGATGTGTGAATTTACTCTGCAAAGTCCTGCTTCCAAATTAGAAGCATTATTTTTTTAATGTTTATGTATTTTTGAGAGACAGAGAGCATGAGTGGGGGAGGGGCAGGGAGTGAGGGAAACACAGAATCTGAAGCAGGTGCCAGGCTCTGAGCTGTCAGCACAGAGCCCGACGCAGGGCTTGAACCCATGAACTGTGAGATCGTGATCTGAACCAAAGCCGGATGCTTAACCGACTGAGCTGCCCCGGCGTCCCAGAAGCATTATTTTAAGTAGCAGGGAACGCTTTGGTGACTGTGGCTTCATATTCCATCATGACACTGTGGTAGACACACTACATGTATGATTTGTGTAGCATGTTCCCCGTTTTATGGATTGGGAAATTGTGAAGAGTAAGCAAATTGCTTGGACCTCATGGTTGGATCTGGCATTTGCTTGTACTTTCTCACACGCTGATAAGAGTTGTCTGTCAGCGTGTCACAGATGCTGGCAGAAGGCAGGTGCTATTGGCTCAGAGCGATGACTTCATTACTTACATCTGAAGTACTGTGTGTGTGACTGCTGTGTACGCACTGGGTTCAGGTATCACCCGGGGGACAGAGCTTGGGGAACCCCCACTTTTAGTTCAAGCAGCGGAACATCTATCCTTGGTCCTGGAGGGAAACATCAGCCCCCCAGATGGCTCTGGTGCAGCCACGGTGCTGAGAAATGGCCCAGAGGGAGAGCCGTGAGTGCCTTGCCTTGCCTTCTTGGGTCCGTCCGTGCCTGTGCTGGACTCCCGCTCGCAGCACAGGTTCCTGATTCTATCGGTCGTATTTCTACTACACCAAGCTGAATAATACAATATTTTTTGTGTATGCAACCTGTTAGGAATGTATTTAAGATGTGCCTGTAAGCATGCTGGTGACAATTAATAATCCAGGCAAGTCTAGCTGTTAGTAGAGAGGAGCAGCGTGGCCACACGAGATGGAGGATGGTCTCCAACCGGTAGTAATTCAATGCTTTCCCTTTTGCTGCCAAATAAGCATTTCGCTGCATTCTTTTCGTAATGCTGGAAAGGAACCTGTAGCTAATGTAACTTTCCTATACACATGATTAAATACTGGTGTAATGCCCACTTCTGATATGGAGGTGAAGCAAAGGAAAATACTTTATAATAAAAAAATCATACGTATTTTAATAAGTATATGCTTAGGTATGACCACAGTCAATGACTTAATGAAAACAACAGGTGCTTGTGTATGCTGAAAATGGATGCATTTGTTTTATATTCAAGTAAATGTTAATGGCACATATATAGTTGATATTTAAAGGGAAGGGCTACATGGGGGTAGCTCGTATGTCTGGAGAATCCCTATAAATAGAGCTGTTTTGGCAGCTCTAATACCACGTTAACGTTTTATCCACCATGAAACGGTTTTCCAAAATAGTAAAAACAACAACAACAAAAAACGACGCTTAAATCTTCAAACAGAACTGCAGTCCTACTTGTATGTATATGAGCCTGCATCATAACAAGTATTTTTTTTTCTTCTTTAATGGCAGAGCCAAGTTCTAGCTCAGCTAATTGTGCATTTGGTTGACTGACTTTCATGAGTGGCTGGCAGAACATTTCAAAGTGGGTAAAGACCCCAGTCGTCGCAAACAGATTTTTCCGTCTCCACTGAGGACCTCGTCGCGAGGCACTGATCTTGCACGTGTTAAGTGCCCACCTCACGAGGGGACCGTCCCCAGACGGGCCAGGATGCAGCCGCTGGCCGTGGGCGGTTTTCAGAACCCTGGAGGAACCGTGCCATGCGGCCCACCCCTTTCCACCCTGGTTTCTCTTACTGTGCTTGAGTTCTGTTTGCCTCGGCTGATCTCCCTGAGTGGTGCCTGGGAAGCTAGTTAGCATCTCGCTGTGAACAGGGGCAGAACTTGCAGCATCACCTGTTCGGATGTTAACAATGTTTCCTGCTGGTGATAAATCATGAAAGAAATCAGAATGGTGGAAACCTGTGCTCCCCTCTAACTGGTGTTAGGTTCTCATGTAGGGGCTGACGCCAGGCTTTTGGTTGTTAAGACTTTTTTTGCAGTGGCAGTAGCATTCTTTTTCATTTAAAATTGTTTACGAAAAATAACTATGATGAAAACCCTTCATGATTTCATTTGAAGTTCTCTCTGGGGCTTGGTTCTTTGAGCCTCATAGAGGTAATCTGTTGCCTTTAAAAAGACACCTTAAAAAATAATTTCACTAACAATGTTCCTATTCCGCAGAGGAAACACTGCTTAGTGTTATAAGTATTTGAAGTTTGTATTCACAGAATTGTTGTCTTTCCCTCTCTTTCATTAGTAGTTCGGCGGTGCTTCGTTTGTTAGGGATCGCGGTTTCGTGAATATGTGAACGTGGCCCGATTTGTTTCTCCCTCCTCCTCTGCGTGAACATGTGCACTGTTTGTAGGTCTGTTACTCCAACAGGGATTCTGCAGGTAGAGTCCTTGGGTCCCTGAGCGTGCGCGTCTGTGGCCCCCATCCTGCGGAAGACTTTGCAGTATCGTGAGCTGATGCTAACTGGTTGGCTCAGTCCCGCTGGCCCTGTGTCAGGGGCTGGTTTCCTCAGTCCTCGGCAGTAGGTGACATGGTCAGATTGAAATATTTTTGCCAGTCTTTTGGCTGTGAAATGATCTCTCATTCAACTTTTGTTTTTCTGATTTCTAATGAGATTGGATGTTTTTTATGTTTGTTGACCATATGTATTTCCTGTTGAGGTAAGTACTTCTTGAAGAGTTTTGTCAATTTCTCTTTTTGGTTATCTTTATATTGCTGATTTTTTAGGAATTCTTAATGCTTTCGGGGCGCCTGGATGGCTCAGTTGGTTAAGCGTCTGACTCTTGGTTTTGGCTCAGGTCATGATCTCACGGTTTGTGAGTTCAAACCCCACGTCGGGCTCTGTGCTGACAGCTCAGAGCCTGGAGCCTGCTTGAGATTCTCTCTCTCTCCCTCTTTCTGTTGCACATCCTCTCTTCTCTCTCTCTCTCTCCCTCAAAATAAATAAGCAAATAAATAAAAAAGGAGTTCTTAATACTTTGGACTCAAACCTTGTGTCGTTTACATGTGATACAAATTTATTTTCCCAGTTTGGGTATGTCATTCCACATTCTCTACAGTTCATTTTAATGAGCAGACGTTCCTGTTTGTCCACGTCCATCCGTTGGCTCGTTCTTCTTGGTGAGTGGTTATGCCCGTGAATGTTGCCTGGGAGACAGATGGCACCCTGTGTGGGGTGACTGAGGGGTCCGGTGAAGGGGGCCATGGGAGCACTTTGTGGCTTCCAGGAAACCGCTGCTTGCTCCAGCTGGAGGGAGAGAGGTGCGTGCGTCAGAAGGGAGCTGTAGGTAGCAGTCATGGTGGTTGGTACCATTTTGAACAACTCAAAATCTGTTTGGAACCTGAACATTGCCTTCCCACTGTCCACGGGGAGGGCACAGGGTCGTGAAACCCCAACCCCGCTGCCTCCCTGCGTTTGATCTTGGTCACATGGACACATTGCTGGAAGGAGAGGGAAGGGGGTCCTGGGTGGAGTCCCCAGAGTTCAGCTCCGGGGCGGGTGGCTCAGGTGGGGGTGTGCGTGCACCATGCACACAGAACAGCCGCATGTTCTGTCGTGTTATCTTCTGAAGCTGTACCCTGTTATACCTTTTACCTGATTTTAAGCACCTGGAATCTATTTCTTAAGCTTTTTTTTTCCATTTTCTTATTTTAGTGAAAAGAAGTCGTGTCCGTGGGCACATTTGTGTGGTTTCTTGTCACTGTAAAATACTGTTTTGAAAGTTCCTTTCTGTTCCTAATTTGCTAAGTACTTTAAAAAATCCTGAATGGATGTTAAATTTTTACAAATGGTTTTTATTTGTCTGTTGGAATTGTAGTACAGTGTGTTGGCCCTTGCCAACCCTCCACGCAGTCAAATATCCACATATAACTTCTGACTCCCCCCAAACTTAACTGACAGTGAGTTGTTGACCAGAAGTCTTACTGGTAACACAGTGGATTAACACGTGTTTTGTATATTGTGTGTATCATGCACTCTATTCTTTTAAAAATTTTTTTTGTAATGTTTATTTGTTTTGAGAGAGGGAGAGACAGAGACAGAGAGAGTACAAGTCAGGGAAGGACAGAGAGAGAGGGAGACACAGAATCCACAGTGGGATCCAGGCTCTGAGCTGTCAGCACAGAGCCCGACGTGGGGCTGGAACTCACGAACCCTGAGATCATGACCTGAGCTGAAGTCGGACGCTTAACTGACTGAGCCACCCAGGCGCCCCTCATGCACTGTATTCTTAAAATAAAGTAACCTAGAGGGGCGCCTGGGTGGCTCAGTTGGTTAAGCGTCCGACTTCAGCTCAGGTCATGATCTCAGGGTTCGTGAGTTCCAGCCCCACGTCGGGCTCTGTGCTGACAGCTCAGAGCCTGGAGCCTGTTTCAGATTCTGTGTCTCCCTCTCTCTCTCTGACCCTCCCCCGTTCATGCTCTGTCTCTCTCTGTCTCAAAAATAAATAAACGTTAAAAAAAAAAATAAAGTAACCTAGAGAAAAGAAAATATTATTAAGAAAACCATAAAATAGAGAAAATACATGTACAGAATGGTTACCTTGTTTATCAGAAACTCCGTGTACGGGTGGACCGTGCAGCATCATTCATGGGTCAGCTGTGCCGTTTCTCCTTTAGTTTGTTACTCTGGTGGATATTCATGCGTTTTCTAATCTCAGATTTGCATTTTTTGGATGTGGCTCAATTTGTACCAGTTTTCTTGACCTTTTCATAGGCTTTTATTTGTTCAGGATTATTTTGTCCATGCCCCATGGGGGACACCGGCTTGTAATTGGTTCTCCTATGTTCCTCGCTGGGATTTACTGTTACATTTGTGCCAGCCTCATAAAATGAGTCGTAAGTTGCTGATTTTTATTTACTTCGGAATAGTTTCTGTGCATTTGGAAGTCTTTTACCTTAGATATTTGGTAAAACTTTTCATTGAAACCGTGTGGACCTAGAGTTTTCCTTGTGGGTAGGTTTAAAACCACTAACTCCATAACCGTAATAATTTTAGGAATGTTCAGGTTTTCTGTTGCTTCTTGACACACTTCTGGGAAACTTTGTATATCTAAACTTATCCATATCATGTTAGTTTTTCAATTTGCTGACAGACTTCCGGTGTCTCCTGAGCTGTTCGATCTTTGTGTTGTTTTCAGTTATGTCCTGCATTGATACTGGCTCTTAGTGCCTTTTATTTTTAATAGTTAAAATTAAAAACAATTCTAATTCCAGTTTAATTGAGCTGTAGTGTAATTTTGAAAAGAGATATAATTCGTAGACTCTTTCTTTTATTCTCTGTAACTGGCCAGAATTTCTCAACCAACCAGTCTTTTTGCTGTTGGATCATCCCTGTTGTGCCCCCCTTTTTTTTCTATTTGATTTCTGTTCCTTTCTCTTCTGCATTTTTCTTTCTTTGTAGCATTTTAGGTTGGGTGCCCAGCCTGTTGATTTATGCTGCTTTCACTAATGTGAACTTTCAAGGGATGGAAACTTCCCTGAAGACGTTATTTCAGTTGTACTGCAGTAACCCTCTTCTGTTCTGAGGATTGTGTCCCCTTGTGTCATGCACCTGCTGGCCTCTTTTCTGTCCTGCATGTTTGCTTTCTCCAGAATGCTGTGTATTCCACACTGTGTTCCCTGCTGATCCTGGCTTCGTTCACTTAGGCTCCGAGACTCGCCCACGCTGCCGTGCGCACCCACAGTCCACGTAGGAACACTTGCTGGGTAATGTTCCATCGTGTCAATGCACTCCTGTCCCGATCGGTTCCGTGTGGACAGATGTGTGAGCTGTTCCCAGCTTCTGACAATGATGAAGGAAGCTGCTGGAAACGTCATGTGCAGGTTTTTATGTGAAAGCAGGTCTTCATTTCACATGCAGGATGCGCACGGTGTTCTAACAACAGCCGGGCTCTCTTCCCGCCTGCACCTCGGCCTTCCTTGCAGTGCGTGCAGATGCCTGTGGCCCGGCGTCTGCCCACTGCGCTTGGCTGGGCTGATGGGTGTCGTAAATGGGGTTGTATTTCTCCTGGCTTATCTCAGGGTTTTACCAGACTTCCCCAATAACTAATGACATTGAGCCCCTTTTCGTATGTTTACTTTCCATCTTTAATTCTCTGATGCGGTGCCTCCGAATATTTCATCCACTTAAACAACCGGGCTCTTCGTATGTTAATGTTTAGTTTTGTGATTTCCATATGTATCTTGGGTATGAGTCTTTTCTCAGACCTGTGATTTGCAGATCTGTTCTTTCAGGTTTGAATTTATTTCTTTTCTTTTCTTTTTTTTCTAAAGTGTCTTTTGGACAACAGACTATTTTAATTTCAGTCATGTGAAGTTTATCATTTTTCTCTTGTATGGATTATGCTTTTAGGGTTGTTCTAAGAACTGCGCCTTCCCCAAGGCCATAAATACTTTGTCCTGTGATTCTGCAAAAACTCTTACAGTTTCAGGGCGCCTGGGTGGCTCAGTCGGTTAAGTGTGTGACTTTGGTTCAGGTCATGATCTCATGGTTCATGAGTTCGAGCCCTGTGTCGGGCTCTGGGCTGATGGCTCAGAGCCTGGAGCCTGCTTCACATTCTGTGTCTCCCTCTCTCTCTGCCCCTCCCCCGCTCACACTCTGTCTCTCTTTCTATCTTAAAAATAAATGAACATTAAAAAAAGTTTTATAGTTTAAAATTTTACATTTAACTCTCTCAACTATTTTTGGCTATTTTTGATTGTCATTGATGAAGTTGTCAGATTTGTCGAGGCTTGTGCTGTGCATTGTCAATCACTTGCTTTTTCAATCTTAAAAAATATTTTCAGCCCATCAGTGTATTTCCAAACACGTGCACAGTTATTTTACCCTGAACGCGTGTTTCCAGCACGGATGTAGTTACAGCATCTGGCTGCTCTTATTCTTCAAAGAGAAGCTTCCCGAGTTCTTCATGGATTCTTTCATGTTTCAGGGAGTTTTGAGGGAGAACTATTTTTTACTCAGTTTTTATTTGGTTTAATGCTTAACTGATTTTGTGCATTTATTAAATAACTTTTACTTTAGCATTGAATAGTCAACCTTTCCTTACGTACTTGGAGATGATATGCATAGTTAATTACTGCACTGTGGGTTTAACAAAGAAAAGTTTCTGAACATTTAAATGCCAATTTAAAAAGTGTCTAACTGTTTATGAACATTTAAGTTCATTCTCCGTTTTCCTAACTGAACTTATTAATGAACACAGACAAAAATACCACAGTGATTATAAAACTGTTAACCCTTATATTTTAAGTTACTGTAAAACGTCATGCTTTCAATTAAACATTTTAAGAAAATCCTTCTTCTTCTATATATTCTAGGTTCACTACTTACTATAATTTTGGAACTTATGCCCCCACAACCTTTACAATGTTCACACTCTTTCCTGGCCCCGGAGGAAGGCATCTTGTCTCCCGTGAGCCACCATGGCAGATATTGGGATATTGGATTTGGGTGTGTGGGGACCACTTCCGTTGATGAGAACCATTCAGGCACAACCATTGATGTCCAACCCAGTGAGTCCTTTCTACAAAATCAAGAGATTATCTTTTGTGTCAGTCGACGTGAATGCCTCTATTTTTCATGGTAGATTTTTGGAGATTTGGTTTTACTTCCAGGAAGAGAGTTGTTTGTTTTATGTTTTTTTTTTTAAAGGTTTGGAATTTTGTATCTCTTATGACCTACTGACCTGGTTAGTTATTATTGCTAAAATTGTATGTTCGTTTAAAAACTTTGATTCTGAGTGGGACGACTGTCTGGAGGTTTCATTAGGAGATGGGCTGGGTCTGTGCACTTAGCTCTTCCCTTAGGAGATTTGACTAATTTATCGTTTTGGAATAAACCTCCTTTTGTGACAGCTCGTCCCCGTTAAATCGTCAGAGCCTTTCTGGTGAATTTTATGATCCCTGCTGGCTGATCCTTTCTATTCTTTTGTGGCCCCTGCTTTGGCAGGGTCGGCTTGCCTTACACTGTTACTGGTTTTCTGCTGTCAAAGATAGGATCAAGACTAGTAGAAATTAGACAGTAGGAACAGACTAATGCTTACCAGAAGAAACACGGTATCATCACACACCTAGTTGTTTCTTTGTGTTAATCAACAGGTGGGTATTTTGATACATTCATACATTCACAGTGGTCTTTCAACTGTATTCTTAAAACACTATTCATTCTTCCTGCCTGGATTTCATTATCAAATCAGGCTTTTATATAGACTTCCCTTTTTCTACTTACATCATCATTATTATTAATTTTTAAAGGATATTTATTTATTTTTGAGAGAGACAGTGTGAGTTGGGGAATGGCAGAAAGAGAGAAGGAGACACAGAATCGGAAGCAGGCTCCAGGCTCTGAGCTGTCAGCACAGGGCCCGACACGGGGCTCGAGCCCATGAGCCAGGAGATCATGACCTGGGCCAAAGTGGGATGTTCAACCAACTAAGCCATCCAGGCACCCCTATTAATTTTTGATCTCCTGATGGCTCACTGAAACCCCCCCCTCCCTACCTCATGTTGGCTCTTTGTGATATTAGCACAGTGCCCAACACCTTTGAGGTTACTCTTGCATTCTGGTAACAACAGTATGTTTCCCATGTGTTCTGATGTTTTCTTGTCTCAGGAAGTGGGGACACTGTCAGTAGACCATCCAACCTGAGCACCACAGGGTACAGGTGGCTGCCGGATGCTCCCATTAAGAGTGAGTCGACAAGGGAGATTGTAAGCTTGGTTATGTCTTCACTGACCTGCCCTTTTCTGCACCTGACTTGTGTCTGCTGTGTGGTTTCGTCCGCTGCAAGCCCTCCGTCTGTGTTTACCAGAACGGTGCCAGTGGTTTCTGACAGGAGCCCAAGAAAAGTCCCAGGGAACTGGTGCGATGTGCAGCAGGAACGTGGGGCAGTCACTCTTGTCTGTCACTCTTTAAAGTGGCTGCTATCCTCAGTCAGTGGGATATTGTCTGGGTCAAACTGTCTTACTTCTCCAGATGGGGTTGATTTCCTGAAAGGAGGTGATGAAGAATTTGGGTCAGTAGTTGTTTTAAACTTTTAACCTATTGCTTGTAGAAGTAAAATGTTGCTGTTGCCATCCTGACTCATTCTACCATTAATTAATTTAATTTAATTTTTTAAGTTACATTGTTTTTACTGTTTCGGGGAAAGCTTAAGATAAATATGTAAGAATATTTTAGAATAGGGCAGCTAATATTTGAACATTTTGATATTTGCATATATACATATATCAGTGGGTGCGTGCACATATAGAAATATGTTTGTTGTTTTATAACCCAGGTAGATGCTGGCATTTTTATTATATGTAAGCAATGAGATTAGACTCCCAACGGAAACCAACATGTGCATTATTGGGCTTTATCTATTTTTTTTAAAGGTTACTTTAATGTTTATTTTTGAGAGAGCGAGGGAGAGAGAGAGAGAGAAAGCCAGGGAGGAGCAGAGAGAGAGTGGGAGACACAGAATCCGAAGCAGCTCCAGGCTCTGAGCTGTCAGCACAGAGCCCAGCGTGGGGCTCGAACCCACAAACCGCGAGATCACGACCTGAGCCAGAGTCGGACGCTCAACCGACTGAGCCACCCAGGCGCCCCAGGCTTTATCTATTTTGAAAATGCTCTTACAGCAGCATGAAATTTTAAATACTGTGGCACTGACCACTGTTACCGTAATACTGACATGTTCCCACAGTGCTGTAGTGCTGTAGGGTGGTGTGGCTTAGCGATGAACAAAACCTGTCTTGGTGATGCTAAAGCGATCGTTAAACATCATTTTTGTTCTCTTTAAGGAGTTCAGAGATAAGTGAACAAAACTTGGTAACAGTTTTTTTTCTCATGCAGTGTCATCTTTTGCTATCTTTTCATCCTTGAAATAACCAAGGTTTATACCATTAGCACATTTCTTTGTGAACAGAGAATTTACAGAGTCATGTTATTAAATTTTGGGAGATAAGAGCAAATGATAGGAGATACACTTTCCAGACTCCAGAAGCATTTCTTTATCAAAACCACATTTTTAAAAATATTGACTTCTTTGTATCTCTCTGCAGCAGATGTTTTGCATTTGAGGGAAGCCTAATGAAAAGCTTTTAAAGTCCCCCTATTGTGTTTGAGCCCAAAGGGCTTTTGGTTTTTTTTCTTCACAAAAAGGTTTATAAGTTTATGCCCCACTTGGTTCTCAGGACACATGTCTGGAACTTACTCTTATTAATTTTTTTTTCCAACTTTCTCCTTGCCTTAATAATAAAAAAAAAAAAAACCCAATAGGGTGGAAATTGTCACAGGACAGTGGCTTTCCACCATAGGCAAGTGTAAATGCATATATTAAAACTAATCTTGGTGACCCAGCCAAGGTTTTAATTTCAAAGCTGGAGGGAGTCAATCACTGACTCCTGTGCCCTTTCTTCCACTCCCTGAAGTGATTAGTTGGGCTGGATGCATTTATTTACTGTATTTTGCAGCAGCCCAGGATATCTGGTGCCGGCTCAGTGACGAGAGAGTCTTCCTGCTTTGGTTAGGTTTCTGATTACTCTTTTTTTTTGAGTTTGTTTATTTATTTTTGAGAGCGAGCGAGCCCAAGCAGGGAGGAGCAGAGAGAGAAGGAGAAAGAATCCCAAGCAGGCTCTGTGCTGACAGCATGATGTGGGGCTTGAACCCACAAACTGAGAGGTCATGACCTGAGCCCAAACCAAGAGTCGGATGCTTAACTGATGGAGCCACGCCCCCACCCCTCCCCCTTTAAGTTCATGTATTTGTAGTTCATGATCACCCTTGGGAAGTGGAGTTTGCAGCCCTCCCGTGGTAAACCTGGTGTTTCTGCACACGCCCTGCATCTTTGTATGTTCGCTTCCTCCAGGGCCTTCAGCAGACTTGGAAATACTTTGAAAAGTTCTTTTCAGAGCACATATCGTAAGAGGTTTGTTTGTAACATACTGGCTGCCGTGTTATTTTTGTTTACAGCGACACTCAGAGGAGCTGCTGGTTTTGCTAAATGTCCGTCAGTAAAAGCCATCAAGACGCTTGGTAGGATAGGCGGTAGTTTTCCAAAGGGATGTCCGTTCCTAATGTTGACGTAAATCTCAAAGGCCTTGGCTGCGTAGAGACTTCTAAGAAATGCTGTTTCCTTGGGTGAGCCACTAGTGACTGAGCGTGGTGGCCAATACTTTGGTAGCTTTAACATAGAAACCCTTTCTAGGAATCTGTGTCTGGAGCCTCCCCTTTTGTGGGTTTTGTGAGGTGGGCATGTTACCGGAAACTTGCCCTGACGTCCTGTGTGTGTGTTGCATCTGTCTGTCATCCACATAATTCGGCTCTTTTTCTAAAACACAGAGTGAGGTGTGAGGGGTCGTTGAAGACCTTGCCACGTGTCACAGACGCCTCTGGGGAGCACCCCGCAGTGCCCCCCACGGACACCACCTGTTTTGATCCCTGCGTTTGCAGATATGGAACCTGAGATTGCATAGCTGTCTGCCCAGGTCCGAGGCTGGTGCCCCTTTCTTCTTGCTGCCCCCACCTTTCCGTGCAGCTCCCGGGACCCTGGCGGATACCTACGATTTTGTGGTAGCGTTCGTGAAAAACCTGAAGGAAGATGGGACACAAAGCTGCATGTTCACATCCTGTGAAACGTTTCTGGGAGCATGAAGACGTCATACTGTAATTGGAGCAGAGGTTCTTTTTTTAAATTTTTTTTTTCAACGTTTATTTATTTTTGGGACAGAGAGAGACAGAGCATGAACGGGGGAGGGGCAGAGAGAGAGGGAGACACAGAATCGGAAACAGGCTCCAGGCTCCGAGCCGTCAGCCCAGAGCCCGATGCGGGGCTTGAACTCACGGACCGCGAGATCGTGACCTGGCTTAAGTCGGACGCCTAACCGACTGCGCCACCCAGGCGCCCCTGGAGCAGAGGTTCTTAACGGGGTGTGTGGACCCTCACGGGCTGGCAGGTAAGGGCTCGCATGGCCCCGTAGGCTCGAATAGGAAGCCTGTTTCAGTTGCTTCTGATGGGCATTTACGTTTCCTGTAAGTATCAGTGTAGGCAACAGCACTGTGGCCTCTCACCAGTAGGGACAGGAGGGAGCTGCTCATATCAGGTCAGAGTTGTTGCCTTAGCGAGCTCATCCATGCTTTGAAGTTAGTGTCAGTGGATCACACACATGATGTGGTAACAAGCCTCCTGCGTTACTACCTCATGACTGAACGTATTTGATGGTTTCAGTATAACCGTTCTGTGTGTGTTGTGTCACATGCATTTACAAACACCGTTCTGAAGGTGTGTGGGTTCACGCGACCAGTCAGCCCAGCACTCTGTGGCATGAACTCATACACCTGCTGAAATACTCAGACGTGCTTCCAGGAGGTTCACGGAGGTTTACTTTTATTTATTTATTTATTTATTTATTTATTTATTTATTTTTTAACGTTTATTTATTTTTGAGACAGAGAGAGACAGAGCATGAATGGGGGGAGGGTCAGAGAGGGAGACACAGAATCGGAAGCAGGCTCCAGGCTCCGAGCTGTCAGCACAGAGCCCGACACGGGGCTCGAACTCACAGACCGCGAGATCACGCCCTGAGCCAAAGTCGGACGCTTAACTGACTGAGCCACCCGGGCGCCCTATTTATTTATTTTTTAAATATAATTTATTGACAAATTGGTTTCCATACAACACCCAGTGCTCGTCCCCACAGGCGCCCTCCTCAATGCCCATCACCCACTTTCCCCACTCTCCCCCTCCCATCAACCCTGAGTGTGTTCTCTGGATTTAAGAGTCTCTGATGGTTTGCCTCCTTCCCTCTCTGTAACTCCCCCCCCCCTTCTCCCCCATGGTCTTCTGTTAAGTTTCTTAGGATCCATATAAGAGTGAAAACATATGGTATCTGTCTTTCTCTGACTTATTTCCGTAAGCATAATACCCTCCAGTTCCATCCACGTTGCTGCAAATGGCAGGATTTCATTCTTTCTCACTGCCAAGTAGTATTCCATTGTATATATAAACCACATCTTCTTTATCCATTCGTCAGTTGATGGACATTTAGGCTCTTTCCACAGCTTGGCTATTGTTGAGAGTGCTGCTATAAACATTGGGGTACAAGTGCCCCTATTCATCAGCACTCCTGGATCCCTTGGGGAAATTTCTAGCAGTGCTATTGCTGGGTCATAGGGTAGATCTATTTTTAATTTTTTGAGGAACCTCCACACTGTTTCCCGAAGAGGCTGCACCAGTTTGCATTCCCACCAGCAGTGCAAGAGGGTTCCTGTTTTTCCACATCCTCGACGGCATCTGTAGCCTCCTGATTTGTTCATTGTAGCAGAGGTTTATTTACCGTCGGTGGCAGTGGACAGGAGGATGTGTGGATCTCCCCGTTCACTGAACAAAGCTTGTGGAGCACACGCTGTTTGTCACACAGCACCAGATGCTGGGCTCTGCGGGGCCGCGGTTTGCGAGCGTCCAGCGCAGGCTGGGTGTCTGCTGGTGGTGGGTGGGCTGCTGAGCCTGTGTGCATGCCTGGAGGGGCTTTTCCTGCCGCCCCTCTGTTGCTAGCAAGGACACTGAGTCTTAGGAGGCTCCCCTGACTTTCTCCAGGCCACTCTGTCTTTGTGTGGGGAGCCGCGATTTAGGGCAGGTGGGCCCGGCTCCAAGCCTGAGCCCCTCACAACCACTCCGACTGCTGATGACGCCTGCACACGTACAACTTACCCCCTTCAGACCACGGTGATTTGCATGGGGTGGAGGTGGGACCTCTTAGCAGCGGGTGCAGCAAGTCTATGCGCCTAAAGCCAATCTCGGCAGTTTACAGTTTTGGGGTTTGACTCGACTGATGGGGTGATAAAGCCGCCTTTCTCCCCCAGCCGGCCCTGTCCCACTGACCACACTCCTTTCTGTTCTGTGCACCTGGGTCTCCAAGTTTGAACAGAAGGCACTGTGGACGGTCCTGGGCTTTGTCACTTGCTTCCTTTGCCTCCGTCCCGCGTGTAATGAAGTCACCATGACCTCCCGTCAGAAACCTGGGATCAGGTTTTCTCACTCAGTCCTTAGCCCTCTTGCAAGAAGATAAGACTAATGGCAAATCCAATCAAACTGTCATGATACTTTCCCCTTTATCTGTTTATTGGCCGTAAATTGTAATGGATTATCAGCTTCATTCTACTTAAGATTCTGTGGGTCATTTTCATCTTTCTCCCGCCAGCTTAATTGATTGTCTGCCTACAATGAATAAGCAAATCAAAATCCGTCGGCTTCTTGGGCTTTGATATAAATTGCCAACAGAATTATGTTCCCAGCGAGCAGGGTTTGTGCTGATTATATTACCTGCTGTCACGTCAGCCTCTCTGACGCTGCAGTAGTTTTGTAAAGGGTAGAGTACCCTCCAGAGCCCTGTGGCTTCGTGGGCTTGCTGGTGAGCTTTTCCTTGGAAACCCGAGGGCTGTGAGTTTACCGTGAGCGAAACTGCCTCCTCACATGCACCTGCTGCTTTTTACCAAAGGCTTCCTTGCCCTGTGTGCTCTTTTCATCCACGAGTCTGCTGGTTGATTCAAGTATCTCCACGGCAAACATTGGTGAGCCTTGTCATGTGTCTGCTGTGTACAGACTTAGTGCTGGGCAGCAGGTCGCCAGATGTAGATGGCATGTGGTTTAAGAATCTGGAGAGATGTCGTGGTGATGACACATTCACTGTTATGGGTAAGTCCTTGCTACAGAGAGGAAATTCAGTGCTCAGAGCTTTCGTGACAGCTTAGTGGGGGGCTGGAGTGGAACGCTTCAGCTGTGGGGGGGGTTCCGCAAGAGCCCCCGGGTTCAGTGATTCAGTGGGAACACTCGGCATACGGTTGAACTCAACAGCTAAGATTGATTTCAGCAAAAGGCTGTACCGCCAGGACCTAAAACGCCTAGCGTGCTGTCTTGTGACACGGGCTTCATCCTCTGTCCATGAGACCAGCACTTGTGTGTGATGGCAGTGACAAGCCTGTTGTGGCCTCAGGGCTTTGCACTTTCTTATCACTCTGCCCCAGTGCCTTTCTCCGTGTGCTCCGGGTTGCTGGGGCTGCTGTGATGAAACACCTCGCAGCCAGTGGTGTAAACAACAGAAATGTAGTGTCTCACAGTCCTGGAGGCTGGAAATCCAAGATCAAGGAGTCATCAGCGGTGGTTCCTCTAAGGACTGTGAGAGAGGATCTCTCCTTTGCTTGTAGATAGCCATCTTCAGTGTCTCCTCACCTCTTGTTCCCTCTGCATGTCTGTCTCTGTTCAAATGTCCATTCCCTTTTTTAAGACTCCAGTCATACTGGATTAGGGTTCATGCTCATCTCAACTTGACTATCTCTGTGAAGACCCTGTGTCCAAATAACATCACATTCTGAAGTATCAGAGGTTAGGACTTTAGTATACTTTGGTATGGGGGGGACACATTACCCATAGAGCCATGTTATGAGCATTCTCTCTATAATGCCTCTGTTTTCCACTAACTTGAGTACTCTGCTAGCAAAGTGTGTATGTTTGGGGCAGAACTATATACCTAACACTTGATATGGGCTGAAATCTAGTATGAACTCCAGAAATGGTGGTTGAATGAATAAATGGGTGAAAAAGGAGTGACCAGACAGGTGTAAGGAGAACCAGGAAGTTGGCGTATTGAGGAAGCCCAGAGACAAGTTGAAGAAGACAGAGATGCATACTAATGCCTCCTGTGATAGACTTAGCAAGAGGAGGATAATGAAGAGTGTCTGTGAAATTGGTACTGTAAAGGTCCTAGATAAGTTTCAGGTGCCTGAAAGGAAAGTCAGGTTTGTTTTGATTGGGGATAGAAGTGGAATGGCAGAAGGAAGGATGTTAGTTACTAATTTTTGAGGCATATGTAACAAATTGAAGATTTATCTCAAGTATGGGAGACTGGTTCAGCTTTTGAAAATCAATTAATGGAATCGATCACATTAGCACACCAAAGAAGAAAAGTCTTATCCTATGAGTAGTTGTGAAAAAAGCATTTGACAAAATCTAACATCTGATAAGTAAAAACTCTGAGCACACTGGGAATACAGGGTAGCTTCCTCACTAAAGAAAATCTACAAAAACCCCACAACTGATGTCATATGTAATAGTGATAAAGGAGAGTCTTTTCCTCTAAGATCAAGAACAAGGGAAGGATGCCCCCTCGCTGCACTCCTTTTCAACCTCATACTAGAATTCTTGGATAATGCAATAAGACAAGAAAAGGGAAAAAGAGGTATATAGATTGGGAAGGATAAAGTAAGATGGCTTTTGACCTGGCATGATTGTTGATGTAGAAAATCACAAAGAATCAACAACAAAAAAAACCCCTCTCAGAACTAATAAGTGATTATATCAAGGTTGCAGGATACAAGGATAATAGAAAAAAAGTGAACTGCTTTCTTACATACCAGCAGTGAACAATCAGAATTTGAAATTAAAAACAAAGTATTTAATTTAGCCCCAAATAATGGAATACATAGAAATATAACAAAATATATGTAAGATCTATATAGAAATAACTACAAAACCCTTATGAAATAAATAAAAGAAGAACTAAATAAACGAGAGACATTCCATCATGTCCGTGGATAAGAAGACTCAACGTTGTTAAGATGGTATTTTTTCACAACTTAATCTGTAGATTCATTGCAACCTCAGTTAAAATACCAGCAAGTTACTTTGTGGATATCAACAACTGTTTCTGGCATTTATTTTTTTTATAACCTTTTATTTTTATTTTTGAGACAGAGAGAGACAGAGCATGAATGGGGGAGGGGCAGAGAGAGAGGGAGACACAGAATCGGAAGCAGGCTACAGGCTCTGAGCCATCAGCCCAGAGCCCGACGCGGGGCTCGAACCCACGGACCGCGAGATTGTGACCTCAGCTGAAGTTGGACGCTTAACTGACTGAGCCACCCAGGCGCCCCTGTTTCTGGCATTTATATGGAAAGGCCCAAGACCTGGAATGGCCGGTGCAAGAATTAAGGAGAAGAACAAGGTTGCAGGGCTTACTCTGCCAGACTTCAAGACTTATTAAAAATACAGGTACGGTAATCAGGTGGGTGTGGTATTGGTGTGAGGACAGACGAATAGATCAGTAGAACAGGATGGAGAGCCCACAACAGACCTGGATAAATATATTCAGCTGCTTTTGACAAAGTAGCAAAAACACTACAACAGAGCAAAGATAGTGTTTTTAATGAGCCGTGCTGGACAGTTGGATGTCCACATGCAAAAACAATGAATTTCGACACATACTTACGTCCTTTACAAAAATTATCTCAAAATGGACCACAGACCTAATGTAAAATGCAAAACTAAAAAAAAACACCTGGGAGATAACAGAAACTCCAGATGACTTTGGCTGTGTTGATGATTTTTAGACATAACACCCCAGGCATGATCCATGAAAGAAGTCATTGATAGACTGGACTTCATTAAAATAAACTTCTGCTCTGTGAAAGGTAGTGTCAGGTGAATGAAAAGACAGTCCACAGACTGGGATATCATATTTGCCAAAGACACAGCTGATAAGAATTAGTATTTGAAATATACAAAGAATTCTTAAAACTCAACAATAAATTTAAACAGATAAATTTAACAGATACTACGTTAAAGGAGAAATACATGGGCAAAAATTGAACAAACATCTGTATATGGATGGTGGAAACACATAGGAAAGCAAGTTCATCGCATGTCTTTAGGGAAACAAGTTAAAACGACGAGATGCTACCACACTCCAGTGAAAATGGCCAACATCCAGAGCACTGACCACACGGCGTGCTGGTGGAGACGTGGAGCACTGGGGACTCTCACTCACTGCTGGTGGGAATGCAAAATGGGGCATCCACTTTGGAGACAGTTTATCAGTTTCTGAAAGAACTGAACATACTCTATCATCTGATTCGATAAACCTGCTCCTAAAGTATTTACCCAAAAGAGTTGAAAACCTGTGTTCTCACAAAAATTTGCACCCAGATTTTTATAGCAGTTTTATTCATAATTGCCCAAGCTTGGAAGCAACTGAGATGTCCCTCAGTAGGTGGGTAGATAAAGAAACCTTGGTCCACCCAGACAGTGGGTATTATTCAACACTAAAGATCAAGGAGCCATCAAGCCATGGACAGACATGGGGGAAACTCACGTGCATATGACTGAGTGAAAGTGGTCTGAAAAGGCTATATCCTGTATTTGCCTCTGGAAAAGGCAAAAGTACACAGACAGTAGAGATAAGTGGTTACCAGTGTTGAGGGGAGGGAGGGATGAATAGGGGGAGCACAGGTTTTTTAGGGGAGTGAAACTACTCTGTGTGATTTTGATAGTATCATACTCTCTATGATATTTTATGACACTGTATATCAAACTCTGTGTCATACTATGTCATCATTTGTCCAAACCCATAGGATGTACAACACCAGGAGTGACCCTAATGTAAACTAGGGACTTTAGTCAATAATAATGTATCTATATTGGCTCAGCAGACATAACCAATGTTCCACAGCGGTGCAAGATGTTAATGAAAGGGGAACTAGAAGAGGTTGAGGAAGGGTTATATGGGAACTCTGTGTTTTCTCCTCAATTTTTTAATGACCCTAAAACTACTCTAAAAATTATCTCTTAAAAAAATTGGTTACTAAAAAAGTAGAACTGGTTAATGGCAGAACTTGAGGTTTGAGCAAAGGTGACCTGACCTCAGGGCTCAGCATGCCTTCTGCAGCACGGGAGTCTGTTAGCCAGTGACCGCGTGTGTAAGCATTCTGCCCGTGAGTTACTTTCCTGGACGTGTGGCTCTTGTGATGAGGTCTTGGCATCAGGGCACGTGACCGCCCAAGTGACGAACTGCATTAATAACAAGACCGCAGTGATGTTGAGATTTCAGACTTACTGTTTGCTCGGCCGGCCTGTGGTCCAGCAGGTCCTGGGAGCTCAGCAGCAGGACTGAGGGCTCATTCCTAGCCTCCAGTGGCGGTAGATGCCGGGGCAGAAAGGGCGCGTGGCTCAGATGGAGTCAAGATGGTCATGTCACACATGTAAACGCAGGAAGGGGTGGGGGAGGGGGGTTGAAAGGCGCTTCTGAGAGACTTCCCAACGTTTCATCTTTTTAGTGTTAATGGTGATAAAAATAGATTAAAGTTATCGTTAGCCAAGATGATTTCGTTTCTGTTTTAGATTATTGTTTCCCAGTTAAAGAAAGAAATCAGGAAGGGTAAATATTCCTTGATTTTTTTTTTCTTTGTTCTCTTTTTTGCCCTTTTGATGCAGATTCTAGAATGACTTGCAGGAGTTTTCCACTGTTCCCGGAAGTCGCCCTAACCACAGTTCGGGTGTGACCTTTGTTAGGTAAATTTTCAAAGCCTCTGCCTAGAAATTAGAATGGGGTTCTGGGACGACTTCCCAGGTTTTGCAGAAAAATCACTTTAATTACCAACAACTCATTGCTGCCGCGAACTCCACTGATACCGTCAAAGAGCAAATCTTCTTGACTGATTGGCTGTGACTTAAAAATAGAGAGAGTCCTGTACTTCACAGACTTCTCCAAGATTCTCCATCTGTTTATCACCTCGGCTTTTCCATCCTAATGGGATAAATACTGCTTGTCAAGGAACAAATAGCTTTGTGAGGCTTGTGGTGAACCTGGAAAAGATCTGTATTTCTCAGGGAGCCACTGAAGCCTTTTGCCAAGCACTCACTCTGCGATTGAGTTAGGGTAAATGCGTGTTCTTCCTTCTTCACTCAATCCTTAACCCCTTACCCTGTGTCTAAGTCATTTTTCACCCTTGTTTCTTCGCAAAAATGTAAACACAATGAATGTTCATTCACTCGTTTGTTCATTCCACAAATATTTGTCTCACGTATGTCCCAGGCATGCGTCATGGAAACCCAGCAGGTAAAAATCCCTGTGTAAAGTCTAGCTGTTGAGACAAAAAATAAGTAAACAAACAATGAGATAATACTATACAAAACAGTACTTTCCAGGATGAAAACCTAACACAGGAGAAGGAGTAAAGAGAGTGACGGGGGGGGGGGGTATTATTGTAGATAAAAAGACCTCTTTCACTGAGCAGAAGTGACATTGAGCAGAGTCCTGGGTGGGAACCTGCACGTCTCTCATGGTGGATGAATATTCCAGACTGAGGGAGCCACAGGTGCAAAGGCCCTGAGGCGGCATCACGTATGATGTGGCCAGACAACAGTTGGAGTAGAGCGAGTAGGGGGAGGGGGCAAGTGGCCCAGGGCTTTCCAGGCCACAGGAAAGACGCTGAGTCTTGTTTTCCTTTTGATGGGCAGCTGTTGGCTCGCTTTGGGCTCGCGGTCTGATTCACATTGGGCAGCATCACTCAGCTGCTTTCTGCAGAGCAGAGGCGGTAGTGGACTGAGCCCAGGGGCCGGACAGCGGCCTTGGCCAATCCAGAGGCGAGGTGATGGTTTACAGCAGGTGTGGCTGGAGGAGGTGTCTTGGCGGTAGAGCTCGCAGAATTGAATGATGGGTTAATGGGATGTGGGCGTGACAGAAAGAGGGAAGTTGTGGGTGACCCTGGGGCTTGTGGCCTGACAGCTGGGTAAACGGTGCGACTTTGCCGATGGTCTTTGTTAGTTTGCTGTGTCACCTGCCATTGTCTATCCCAGTGGTCCGTGGATCAGAATCTGGGTTCCAGGTGCACAGCTCCCCCTTCCGTGACCGCTGTGCTCAGCGTGTCTCTTCTGTGGGTGGTCACCATTCTCCCCTTTGACCTGACAACAGTCTCTCCTCTTTGTTCAAGTTCAACTGAAAGCTCGTCCTTGTTAGTGTGCCCCAGTTCTTCCCCAAGCTTCCGCCTCCCAGAGCACCCGGCGCACCTGGCTAAGGACACACCGGAGTTCCTGGAGGGCCAGGACCTGGGGTGCCTCGCGGACAACAAAGGTCTAGCTGCTGACCAATGAGGGAGTCACTGGTGGAGAAAGTCTTTGTTAGCTGTCAAGTCCAAGTGTTGGTGTTTTGACATAAGGTTTTATCTGAATAAAATACTTCTTTAAAGCATTCATCTACTTACGCACAGTTAATTCCTAAACAGCTAATATTGAGGTACTGTGTTCTTCATTTTATTATAAACTCTTTCAATGCACACCTATGAATAGAGAAAAATATAATGCTCACCTCTGTACCACTCATGTTTATTAAATATTAATGTCATGCCAAGTCTGTTTCATATTTTACTTTTTCTAAGAAAGCACTTAAGGATGTGATTCCTTAAGGAATCTTTTTACTTTCCTCAATCCCATCACTGCATTCGCATCCTGGAGCTGCTCTCTGTCGCGTCTCTGGTTTGTATGTTCCCAGGTCTTCAGTATTGTAGATGACATCTTTGTGCGTCCACAGATAATCTGCAGGTATTTGCAGGTGGAGGTCCATTTGTATGGCTGTGTTTAGCTTAAATGTTAAGCTGCTGCATGGCTCTTGCATTCTTGAAAATGACTCTGTTTATCTTTCTTCAGCTTGATTTAAGGCACTTAGGTTTTTTTCCAGGGTTTTCAGTATTGCGGAGCTGAGCTGCAATGAATAGCTCCCATTTCTGCTTAGACAGTGTCCCTCTTAGGCAGCGGTTCTCAAAGTGGGGTCCCAGGTCCAGCACCACCAGCATCACCTGAGAACTTGGTAGAAATACAAATTCTTGAGCCCTGCCCCAGACCTCCTGAATCAGAAACTTTGCCTTTGAGGCCCAGAAACCCGGATTTTAACAAGCACCCCAAGTGAGTCTGATCTAAGCTAAAGTTTGAGAATCTGCTCTAGGGTATATCTTGAAGTAGAATTTATGAGTTGTAGGGTAAGAGAATCTTCAACTTGACTTTAGTTTCAGTTTGATGTAAAATGTGGTATTCCCTCATCATTTCTGTTTGTTTCTAAATTCTTGATTACTAATGACATTGCAGATATTTTTCTAAGGGTTATTGATTCTTCATATTTCCTTTCATGTTAGTTGCCTCTTCATATCCTTGGCTCATTTTTCTATTGGTGTATTTGTCTGTTTTTCCAATTAATTTATAGATGTTCTTTATATATTTGAGATACTAATCCTTGTCATCTATGACTTCTTTTGTAACCTGTTTTATAGTGTCTCTTGTCACCCGTCGTGTTAAAAACATTAATTTTAGTTAAAATTTAAAACCTACTTCTGTTTCACAGTTTTTATTTTTTATTTTTGCTTTAGAATTACTTCCACACCTTGATATAAAGGGTGCTAATTATTTTCTTCTAAAGATTCTTAAAGTTTGCATTTCACCATTACATGCTTAATTTACCCAGAATTAGGTTTTTGGGTATGGGATGAGATAGAGATCTGATTTTATTTTCCAATATGGATAATCTGTTTTCCTGGGTAAATAAATTTCTCATCACTCTGAAATATATCACTGTTACATGGCAGTGTTTCATGGGGTATGTGTCTCTTCCAGGGCTTTCTATTTTGTTTCCTTGGTCTGTTTATTAAAACTTTTGGTAATGATTCATGTTCTTAATTATTACATCTTCCAAACAAAATACTTGGTGTAGAGTAAATCTTCCCAGTTTTCTTTCAGAAATTATTTTAATTATTCTAGGCCATTTATTTGTTTACATGAAAACTGCTTATTAAATTTTCCAAAACACGATTGATTCAAATCGTTTTGAATTTATGGCTTAACTAATGGAGAAGTGGTAGCTTTACAATATTTAGTCTTCTATGTTACAAGCACAGTATATGTGTCCATATATTCAGGATTTCTTTTGTGTTCTAAAGAATATTATCTTTTCCATTTCAATTTTGGGCATCTCTGGTTAGGTTACACTTACACTCAGAAAATCATCTTAGAGTTTTAGCTCCTAAAGGAGATTAAAAAAATATCTCTTGCCTTTTCTAGTTGGTTATTCCTCGTGTTATGTACTCTACCCAGTTTTTATTACTGATTTACTGCCCCAGCAATATTGGCAACTATTGTAGTTTGGTAGTCGATTCTCTTGGATCTTCTGTGTGGCTCGTTATCTGCAAAATAAATTTTATCTCTTTGTCCTCGTATTTTTGTATCAATTCTAGTCTGTTAATGTTTTTGCTGTACAGAAGGTTTGCTTTTTCACTTTCAGTTAGTACATAGATACTTGGGAGGAAGAAGTTGGCCACCTGCTCTTTTGTTCTTACGTGGGCACGACTTACGTGGTATAGTTACCTTGCTCTTCTGGAGGCAGCTTTTATGACCAAAGTAATCTTTGTGCTCATAACTGAAAATGAAGGAAAACTTGGGGATGGGTACTTAACTCTGTCACTGTCACTCATGCTCTTATAATCACAGCGTGGACTTCACACTTGCAGTGGAATTTCTAAATACTCGTGTGAGAAGTTTGAAGCCTTAACTCCAAAGCTGCTTTGGACATTTATTTCTTTTAAGGAGCAAATATTTCCTGTATCTCTAGTTGTAGCAATCCTCATTGCTACACAATAGGTATTGTTGAATGAAAGAATGATAAGTAAGTTCAAAGATAGCTGGTCACCTTTTACTATAAATAGGAATTTTGCAAACCTGGCACCATTTCATGTGAAGCTAAGTATAGAATTCCAAACAAGCTGGGGAATTATTCGGAAAATTACGAGAAATGTATTTGACAGTCTTAACCATAGCAACCATTCGTTAAAAATATTGACCTGGCAAGCCTGATAAGTGTTCCGTGCTGGCTCAGGACAGAGTGGCATCGGGTCTGCATCTGTGTCACTGGAACAGGAGGGTATGTCTACCCTCCAAGTGGAGACGTGTTTGCTGCTGGATGCTTTGCTGTTTTGCTGGGAGATTATTCTCTGCTGATAATTCACATGCCATTTTATTCCTCAGATAATACTGTTTGGCTCAGTGTAAATAAATGCAAATTGTCTTCTTTCAAATCATTAGGAAATTATTTCAAAAGGCAGTTATGTATAAATTCTCATCCCACCAACTGTTTAAATTAGCAGACTTTTGAAAGAAATTCCAGCCTCCTGCATCAATGTTTTCAACACAATTTTCTATAATTCTTCTGAAATATATGTAGAAACAATAATTTCACAGCTTTCTGAACCTATCGTGATTGTGGATCCAGATATAATCGAATTTGAAATAAATGAGAACCTGTCCTTTGAGTACTGCCTGAACCGTGGGGATGTGTGATACATGGGTGCTGAGAGGCGGACGTGCTGAGACATTGACTAGCTCGTCTCTGTCTATAATCAGAGCAAATGGCTGAGGACAGAGGACTATGCTGTGGGCAGGAGAAGACTCTACACCCAGGGTGCACCCAAGCCTGGGCCATCACCTCTTGTAGTATTCTGGGCAGGAAGCGCTGCCTCCTATGGCTGCTGGCCCTTCTCTTGGGCATCTGGAGGGAACACTGGACATCAGGAGTGTTGAACTCCAATTTTTAGTTCTGGAAGTAGCTGTGTTGCCCTGGGAATTCACACGATTCTACCTTTCCCTCAGTTTCTTCATCTGTAAGTAAGTGACTTAGAATGGATCAGTCCAGGGTTGCTTCTGAATCCACATTGAATTTGAAGCCTCAGTTTTTTCATGTTTCCAGGAGTCTGGTGTTGGCGCACTCACCGATATAAGACTGTGAGTGGTCACTTGACGTTGTATTTTACCTGTTATCATATATAACTGATAAAATTGGGGCAATTAATCCGCGTACTTTCCATTGTTGTCTGAGAGTCCGAGCCAGTGTGTGTCCCGTCGCATGTTTAGATATGAACAAGGCAACCGTTCAGGTGTGCACTCCCAGTCCTGCTGGGCATGGTTGTTTATGAGTTGCTTATTTACGTGCTGTGATACTTGAGCGGCAGCTCCTGTGGGGCTTCTTTGGCGTGGTTCCCCTTGCTCCCAGAACAGTGAAGTGACAGTGTAGTTCACTGGTCAGGTGGGTGTTGGGATTTGGAGTGAAGGTAGGAGTGGTCCCACTCTGCCTCCCTCGGTGGCGACTGGGGCCACCCAGGGATGTAGTGATGCCAGTGTCATCACTTTCTCTCTGGCTTGGGTGCTCTGGTCCTAAACCAGTCCCCGTGCCACTGACTGCTTGATTGGTGTGAACAACAAATAATGGTTAAATCCCCAGTGTTTAAGATTTGATGCCCTTCGGCTCTGTATGAGGAGTAATTTCTTAACCCTCTTTTCAGTGTAGATGATCCTGTGCCATGCTATGTTCTAGCGTTCAGCCAGTGTCCATGTGTCTTGGAAATAATGCCTCAGGGTTGTGGCTAGAAAAACAGATGAGGGTTGATGTAGTGGTTGCGGGAGAAACTCTGATCATTTGTTAGGATGCTTTGATACACAATTCTAACTTACTTTCGATTAAATTAATGTCTTTCTACCCACTGGGAGTTCAGGACGATAAAATGTTGCATTCAGCGATGGTAGTCAAACAATATTCTTTTCAGTAAATATTTTATAGTCATAAAATGGTGAGTGTTATCTGTGTTTTGGGAGCTCATGGCACTTAGTGACAAATGGCCAAGGCCTGCACTAACACTGATAGTTTATTTCTAAAAAAGGATCATTTAAAATAAAATACCTCGGAGATGTTGTGGTTTGCTTCCAAACCACTGCAGTGAACCAAGTGTCACAATAAAGTGAGTGGAATGAATTTTTGGTTTTCCGTTAAAAAAAGCTATCTTTGCACTATACTGTAGCCTATTAAGTGTGCATTAGCATTATATCTCAAAAATATACATACCTTAATTAAATAATACTTTATTGCCCCAAAATGCTAATCGTTATCTGAGCTTTCAGTGAGTTGTAATCTTCTTGCTGGTGGAGGGTCTGCCTCGATGCTGATGGACCAGGACAGGGGTTGCCGAAGGCTGGGTGGCCGCGACAGTTTCTTAAAATAAGACGACGAGGAAGTTTGCTACATTGGTCGGCTCTTCCTTCCATGAACGATTTCTCCACAGCACGCGGGGCAGTTTGACAGCATTTTGCCCACAGTGGGACTTCTTCCGGCTTTGGAGCCACCGTCTCAAACCCTGCCGTGGCTTTCTGAACTCGGTTTATGTCGTGTTCTCAGTCCATTGTCGTCATTTCAGTGACCATCACAGCATCTGCCCCAGGACTAGATTCCATCTCCGGAAACCCCTTTCTTTGCTTGTCCGCATGGAGCGTCTCCTCATCTGTTCAAGTTTGATCGTGAGACGCGGCCCCTCGTCCACTTGTGACTGACTCTCGTTCTCTGGCTCCTTCCACCACGTCTGCCTCTACTTCCCCACGAAGTCTTGCCTCCCTCAGCGTCATCCATGAGGGTTGGAGTCCACTTGTTCCAAACTCCTATTTATGCTGATATTTTGACCTCTTCCCCTGAGTCACGGATGTTCTTAATGGCATCTAGGGTGGTGAATCCTTTCCAGAGGTTTTCCATTTACTTCGCCCAGGTCCATCAGAGGAATCCCCGTCTACGGCAGCTAGAGGCTCATGACATGAATTTCTTAAATTGTAGGTCTTAAAAGTTGAAATTACTCTGTGATCCTTGAGCTGTAGAATGGATGTCGTGTTAGCAGGCATGAAAACTACAGTGATCTTATTGTCCATTTCCATCCGAGCTCTTGGGTGACCAGATGCATTGTCAGTGAGCAGTGATATTTTGAAAAGGATTTTTTTTCCGAGCAGTAGGTCTCAACAGTGGGCTTAAATACTCAGCAAACCACATTGTAAAGAGATGCGCTATCATCCAGCCTTTGTTGTCTGTTGATGGAGTTCAGCCAGGGTAGATTTAGTATAATTCTTAAGGGCCCCAGGATTTTCAGGATGGTACATGGGCGTTGGCTTCAACTTAGTCACCAGCCGCCTTAGCTCCTAACAAGAGAGTCAGTCTGTCCTTTGCAGTTTGAAACCAGCCACTGACTTCTCTCTGGCTATGAAAGTCCTGGATGGCATCTTCTTCTGACAGAAGGCTTCCAGTAGATTTTCCAACTTAAAAGCTGTTGGTCGGTGCAGCCACCAGCATGAATTGTCTCAGCCAGATCCTCTGGATAACTGGCTGCAGCTTCTGTATCAGCACTCGCTGCCTCACCTTGCAGTTTATGTTATGGAGGCGACTGCTTTTCCTTACTCCCACCAACCATCCTCTGCTCGCATCAGATGTTTTTCTGAAGTTTCTTCACCTCCCTCATCCTTCAGAGAATTAATTGAAGAGAGTCAGGGCCTTGCTCTGGATTGGGCTTTGGCTTAAGGGAATGGTGACCTTCTATACAGACCACACAAACCTTCTCCATATCTACAATAGGTCTGTTTCAGTTCACTTTCTTTTTTTTAATGTGTATTTATTTTTGAGATAGAGACAGAGCACGAGCAGAGGAGGGGCAGAGAGAGACACACACACACACAATCCTAAGCAGGCTCCAGACTCTGAGCTGTCAGCACAGAGCCCGACACGGGGCCGGATCCCATGAACCGTGAGATTGTGACCTGAGCCGAAGTCGGACGCTTACCCGACTGAGCCACCCAGGCTCCCCTCACTTCACATTCTTATCACCCATGTGTCCACTGGACTTGCACTTTTAATTTCCTTCAAGGACTCTTCCTTTGCATTCACAGCTTGGCTGACCTTTTGGCACAAGACACCTAGCTTTCAGCCTGTCTCTGCTTTCAGCGTGCCTTTCTCACGAAGCTCATTCATTTCTAGCTCTTGATTTAACGTGACAGACCTTGAACACTTAGGAGGCCGGTGTAGGGTGATTAATTGGCCTGATATCAATATTGTTGTGTCTGGGGGTATAGGGAGGCCTGAGGGTGGAGAAGTCAGAATGTACATAACATGTATTGATTAAATTGATCATCATATGGACGCTCTTTGTGGTGCCCAAACTTATTACAGTAGAACAAATCGCTGACCACAGATCACCATAATGAATGTGACCGTAATGAAAAAGTTTGAAATATTGCACCTGCTAACCGAAATGTGACACAGGGACATGAAGTGAGCAAATACTGTTGGAAAGGGGGCACCGACAGACCTGCTCAACACAGAGTTGCCACGAACCTCCCATTTGCTAAAAAAGCAACATCTGGGAAGTGCAGTCCAGCAATAAAGTGAAGGCCTATGGAAAGCACTTTAAAATAAAAATTTATATTAGGCTGTGTTCTTGTCATTTAGGATGATACAACCAATTCAACAGCCATATCTTTTAACACCTCTTTCCTTTTTTGAATTTTTAAGTTGTATGTATTCCCAGACATAGGAAAATTGGAAAGTAGATTTAGAAATCTCAAATATAAACTTGTTGAAAAGCTGAATCTCTTCTAGATACAGTTGCCTGGCATCCATTCTCCAGTCTGGAAACGGCAGTTTTCAGTATTCCTGCAACAGGGGAGGCCCCGATCCCTCTGCGCTCTCACTCTGCTGACCTCTGGGCAGCCAGCGGAGCCCCTTGAAGGCACGGCGGCGTGAGCTTTCGCCCTCAGTTCGTGTGCTGTCTGCAGTCGCTTTGCTGCAGCTTGATTGCTGTATGGAAATTTCCCTCCGCGGATCTTCTGGCCGTCCCTGTTGGAGTCCGGATAATACAGAAGGCCACTGGGGAGTTATTACTGCTTCCAAATGCTGAGCTCATGCTCCCGGCCTAATGCTTTTATATTAGCTTCCGGCCGTTAAGATTGATTTTAAGATTGTACTTTAAAGTTAGACTTTCTGGGACTCGTCTCGATTTGCACCATCAGTTCTGTATCCAGACTTCCTTGTAAGCTTCACACTTTTCTGTATTGATCTGATTGTGTCATGTGCCTCGGGCCGGGTTCAGTGTGGACACCACCACGTGAGCACTCCAGTCCCTGATGCCCCGCCTGACTCTCCATCTGTAACTGTGTGCATTCGCTCACCGGTATACATTTGTATGTGGTATTTATTCGTGGGGAGGGAGGAAGTCCTGGTTAAATAGGGCTTTATAATCATGGGAACAGCTTGCTTGCCTTAACAATGCTCTGCTCTTTCTACAAAGCTTGCTGCCAGTGCCCCTCCGTGGGTCTCTAGGCCTTTGTCCCCGTGGGAGGGGCTTTCACTGGTATTTCCTGAACTCAGCTGGTCTCTGCAGCTCCCGGTTCTATGTGTGTTCTCTCGGGGAGCGGTGGGGTCTGTGTGCACACAGTTGAATTTGATCCCTAAGACAAGAGCAGCTTTAAAATTTCTGGCCTTCCCTGTTGAGTCTCCATTGACGATAGGTTGAGGAAGTGCCTAGGAGGGTAGAATCTTCTAGTCCACGTATTCTCGCGGTTTCTTCTTAATTTTTATATAGAATAAAAAATATGATCTTAGGACCGTATTTTGGGGCCTAGAGTGTTTACTTAATTGCAGAACTCGCCCAGTCTGCAGCAGGGTTGGCGTTCCTGGCAGAGGGAGGGTGGTCGGTTCCTCTTCCTCCCTTTATCCTTGTTCCCAATTGGGCATGAGTGTCTGGTGAGGCTTCTCCTGTGCTGTCCAGAGTCATTCAGTGTGGCTCCGGGATCTCACCGCTCCTGCTCTAACCTGTGTTGCTCGTTCTGCCCGCTGCTACTGCTGCTCACGGCGTTTGCACCAGTGCCACACACACCCAGGAGGTGCCTGGAGCGCCGGCTGTGTGTGCGCTCCGGGTGGGGGGCACAGCAGTAGGGGCACAAGGCCTGGGAAGGGTCCTGCAGAAGTTCCAGGACAGCGCATCCGTCCGTCTTGTCTGCTGGTTTAGTGCTTGCGTTTTTCGTTCCCAACCACATAAGTTGGTTGCCCGACCCTCGTCTTCTGACAAACCCGCTTCTCTGAGACCTGCTCCGTCAGCTCCGATGGGGCTTGTCTGCACCAGACCACAGCGCTGATAGTGGGTCTTCTGTGTGCCCAAGAAAATGGAGTTTTACTAACACAGCCTGTCCGAACAGGTGCGTTTAGCTGTGACTTGTTCATAGAGAGCCTGGTGTAGCTCCTGGTGATCGCGACCATGGATTCTAAGTATGTTTCCCAGGCGTTGTTAAGTATGAACATCGAATTAATAAATCCCGTTCATTTCTAGGATGTGCCCTTTCCTCCTATGAATTAATCTAGACTTTGCTATTCTTTGTGTTCTGGATCGTAACCTTATCCCGTGTGAGTGTTTGGAAGAACTCGCTCAGGGACGATTTTCCCCTCTTGCTCCAGAGCGCTAAGGGGACCGCCCTGGGTCTGAAGGCCAAGCACGTCTTCATAGTTTTCATGGTCTCAGTGACCTGGTGCTGTGATTGCTTGTTTATGGTTTGTTTTGGTTCCTTGTGCAGCATGAAGGCCGTTCTCTTTATAGGTCAGACCGATGTGAAGTAGGAGTGAAGAAATTCTGATGTTCTGTCCTGTGTTCACCTGTGGATTGTTAACTCCGTGTGACTCCAATTTATATGCTGTTTACCTGCCGTCATCATTGATAAAGTCACAGTTGGCTTCTGGGTTCAAAGGCAGAATTGCAAATTAAATTTTATCTTTGTCTACCGGGGCTGGGCTTGTGTTCCATGGGAAAGAAACACTGTGTTTTCTTTGTGTGTTTCCCATCTACAAAGCATCTTTTTTTATTTTTTCATAGTTTTTTGTTGTTGTTGTTGGAATGTGTGGAATTTATGTATGTTTAATTATCAAAACTTCATGCACCTGCTAGTTTTCATTAGCAAACGTTAGTTTCTAAGCTCTGATTTTCCTGTTTGGTGGGAAGGAGAAGGAGCAGTTGCAGGGGGAAGGTCTGAGGTCCCACACAAGCTCTAACAGGTGCTGAGTCTCGTGGAAGTGTTACTTCATTTTGATATCCAAACTATAGGACGGAAGAAGTACAGTGTGATCAAAGTTATGTCACATGGATTGTTCTGTTTCATATTCACACTGGACCCGGTGATCATAATCTTCAGTGATATACACGAATCTGCAGAGTTTTAGATTTGGGCTTTAATGAGTATGAATAAATCACACTGATGCTGGCTGTCTTTTAGTGTTGTTCGTGTGAGATTCTGTTTTGCCCTGTCATCTGTGCTTTATGTCGGGGTGGCTGCCTCAGATTTTCCACCAGCTATCTCTGTTCACACTCGTTTCTCATGCTGTGTGTGTGGCGGGGGGGATGAAGCTTTGGGTAATACTGCTTTGAGTCAAATTCTAGAATGTGAGCCCAGCATTTTTTAAGTAAATGGTACCTTTTGTGTCCACTCATGTTTATTATGAACATATTTACTCTCTTGTGACACTTGTATTAATTTTATACTCACTTGAAAAAACTTAGTACCTGGCAAGATAGTTTTAAGTTTTCAAGTTTGTTTTTAAAATTTCTTATCACTTACATCGGCCAGACATCCATTGCTTCAAATG
>NW_024412412.1:524006-552693 GCF_014898765.1 Herpailurus yagouaroundi
TTTGGGACAGAGAGAGACAGAGCATGAACGGGAGAGGGTCAGAGAGAGAGGGAGACTCAGAATCGGAAGCAGGCTCCAGGCTCCGAGCCATCAGCCCAGAGCCTGACGCGGGGCTCGAACTCACGCGAGATCACGCGAGATCTCGCGAGATCGTGCCCTGGCTGAAGTCGGACGCTTAACCGACTGCGCCACCCAGGCGCCCCTAAAGGTGTCAGTTTTCAAGATGGTTATGTGATTTATTTCCAGCTAATTTAAAAACATTTTTATATTTTTTTCTTTATATTTGGGGATAAGAATACGATGGGAAAGGCATATAAGAGAAAGAAAATGGTTCTTGTTTATCCCGAAGGCCGTTATTTTTGTCTGTGTGAGGCATCGTCACATGTGTGATTGCATATCCACGGGACTTCCCCATTAGGTGTAGGTGTTTTGTCTTGTAGTTGCCCTCCTTAGTGGGGGTGCTCACGGGTTCATGTGTTGCGCCCTTGTACTTGGAAGACTGCGTATTCCTGTTGTAATGTTTGATTCAGGAAGTGTAGTAACTGTGAGTAAGACACTTACCTACAGAAAAACAAACCATCTGACTCATTTTCTGAAACCCTTACAAAGCATGGCCACTTGAAACAGGTACCTGATTTCATGGCTCTGGAACCCCCACGGCGCTCCCAGTTATCTGGAGATCAAAGCTGCTGGAGAGAATCAAGATTGGTCCCCATGGCGGATAATCTGAAAAATGTGCTGTAGTTTCTGAAGGTGATTATAAAGAAGGGCTCTAGAAACACGATAACGACTGTCAGCCTGTTCCCCGAGGACACGAGCTCTGAGGGAAGCACGTGTAGGTTTCCGTATGTCTGATACACGTTCAGCTTACCATCTTCAATCGTATGCGTCGTGAACACCTTGTCCGCCTTCTGCGTGGGAGACGTGTCTGTCTAACGCCATCCCAAGTCTGGAAGCCCTGAGGAGTAAATAACTGGGGACTAGACCAGTCAGTCTGGAAATGGTGTTCCAGGGGGGTTTTCACATAGTTTCTGCCACTATGCCTCCTGGTACTTTGGGTCCCCGTGACCACGGTGGCACAGAAGAGTCTGAAGGAATTTCCCCCTTAGGGAAGTTTTGATTACCATTTGGTCTGAATTTGATAACCAGGAAAAGGTGCCTGGCCCCTCTGCAGACGTCCCCATTGGCCGGCTGAGTACGGGGTGAACACCCGTCCCTGGCCGTGCGCCTGCCCTCCGGGTCCCACTGCCGGTGGCATCTCCTCTGCCTTAGGGGCCCTCCTGTGCCTCCTCTTGCCTGATGTACGTGTGCAGCTTCGCATAATCCTGGACCAGCTTATTATTTTCCCTTTGGTTTGCAATGAGTCACCCAACGAGCTCCTGTGAGCTTGGGAGTTACTGTCTGAACCTTTCTTTTATTGTTGATGGTTGTTCCTCTGGTGCCCTCAGAGCGGCCACAGCACCGAACTGGATTGCGGTGCACACCCCCCCCCAGCGCACCCCCCTGCTTTCTCACGGAGAAGTGGTGCCCTCCCTACCCTGTCCCTGCCCCCCAGCTCATTTGTTCAGGGCCCTCTTTCTCTCACTGAGGCCAGTGCTGCACATCTCCTTCTTTAGAGAAACAAAATGCCCTTTCTGTCTGTGCTCTGAGAGCTTGAAAGTCAGTGATTAAAATAGACGCTTCCTGATTTTGCTCTGGAAAGGGGTAGCCAGTCACCGTTAATCACTAGGAGGAAAAGCAGGTCTCCAGCACCAGCTTTTTAATTATGCCAAGACCTCCGTGTCTCTTCCCAGGCCGGTGGCGGGATAAAGTTGGACTTAATAAACATAATAAGAAAACGAAAAGGCTCCTTTGTCTTTGAAATGAATATGCACATGTCCTTTTCAGTCCTGCTGGAACATGAAGGGACCAAGGTCTGGGCAGTGAATCCGCAGTGGTGGTGTGGATGGCCATTCAGGAGTCTGGGTCACCCTGTCTGGACGCGGGCCTGTGCTCGCCGAGTAGCCCCCAGTGGCGCCTAGTGGGCCCAAGGTGTCCCCACAGCAGGGCCGCCCCGGGGAAGGGGCTGATGACAGAGTGCAGGGCGGGGTGGCACCCGGTGGGCCAGACGTGTCCCCACAGCAGGGCCGCTCCAGAGAAGGGACTGATGACAGAGTGTGGGGTGGGTGGCGGCTTCCTCAGCGGAGCAGAGGGTTTGGGCACCAGCGAGGAAGACACTGTTACCGTTTTACAAAACAGATTTGACGTGGAAAGTGAAATTCTGGGCCTGGTTTCGGGTCTTCACTCTAGGCGTGATGAAAACATTCTCTGGCTTTGGGAGGACACGACCCTGGTTTTCCTGGTTCCGTGGCCGTTTCTTTGTTCGTTCCCCCCCAAATGCACGTCTTTCAGAGTTTATAACTGTGTTTGTCTTCCGTTTATGACCGAGTTTCTCCCGCGCGGGCAGGCTCCCGGGGCTGCCCTGCACCTTTGGCACCGCGCTCTTCCTCTGCCCCTCTGTGCCTCTACCCTGTCTCCGGGACAGCAGACGCAAGCCCTGGAAGACTCTCGTCGTGTCCCTGCTCTCCCCTCCTGCACCCTCTGCCCAGCCCGTCCAGGGGTCCCGTCTTCATGCCTTGTTCTTCTGCTTTGCCGCGGTCATGGCCCCAGTCTGGGCCCATATCTGGCGTTTTGGCCGACTGCTTCTTGGTGGAAGATTTCCAGAACCGCCCTCAGCTTTCTGGCACCCCCGCCTGCCTCTGGTGGGGTCTCTGTCTATGGCCTTGCCTCTGTGCCTTTAGTACTCATCGCAAGGACCGGAAGGGGAGGGACCGGGGTGGGGGCCGGGCCGGGGGCTGCAGGTCAGTGCCCTGTGGCCAGGCCAGCCTGCTACCTGGAGGGCCCCGGGCGGTCCCTGGGCCCACCTGGGCTGCTTCCCCAACTGTGCAGACACACCACCGGAGGCCCTCATCTTTCCTTACGTCCTTCAGAGTAAACAGAAGCGGCCAAACACCCCCATTTATTTTCTCCGGGATGGTCTGTGGCAGAGAATATGGAGTCACCTCATGCCCCTTCTTCAACCGAGTCTGGATTTTAAGTGTCTGGGATAATTTGAGGAACTTCTCCGCCTCATGCCCTGGGTTATCAGTATCCCTTCCCCACGGAAACAGGATTCCTCAGGTCTCCACCTCTACTCAGGCCACAGGCCAGCAGCAGGACCCAGTGTGGTTTTCTTCCCGTGGCTCCCCACTTGGCTCACACCTAAACTAACCAATTAATCTGTCTTTTGTGCACTTTTCAGTCAAGCTTTGCACAGAGCCATTAGCATGCACTGAATTTCCATGCTTACTTTGGTTTATTCCTGGATCTTTCTTTTCCTCCATCACTGTGGCAACAGCTTACTGTTACAGGACTGTTTTGTAACATCTGACGGCGTGATCCCCTCTTGTTGACACATTTGTCCATCCAGATCAACCTTAAAATCGTGTTTCCAGTTTCCAAAGAGCATTTATGTTTGGGATTTTGACCAGGCTTGCGTTGGATTTGCAGACAAAGTTGGTAAGAATTGGTGCTTCCTGGGTGTTGACCTGCCCGTGGCGGTGTGCACGTCTTCATCCCCTTGAACGTGCGTGTGGTGATCTGTTAGCACTACTGTGTCCACGGTCTTCCCGCCCTCCCTGTTCCGCCTCCACGGTGGGATCCACGATGGGACGTGGATGTTCTTTCCCACTGCCGGGCCCCGCTGTCTCCTTGGTTTTCTCCACTTTTTGCTTCAGCCATTTTGATGCGTGTGGATTCATGACAGATGTTGACTCTGACTGTTTACCCGTGATGAAATCTCCTTCCTGTTTTTGACAGTTTCGCCCCAGACTCAACACTGTTCTGCATTAACATCTCAACTCTTGTTGTTGTCTGTTTATTTTGGAGACCTGAGAGTTAGATTTTATTTTTTGACACAATCTGAGTCTTTCTAGGTGATTTTATCCTATTTAATGTAGCATGTGTTTCGTGCTATTCTTGTTTATTTTTATTTAATTGCCTTCATTGTTTAAAAACTCAAAAATATTTTATATACTTTGTGTGTTTTATGTGCTTTCTTCTCGTTCTTCCTCAGAAATTTAAAGGGATTTATTCTATTGCTTTTAAATTATATTTTAAATGATATGTTGACATCCGTGTTTCTTGATTATTCAGTTTCAAAACCATTACTGTTAGGAAAGACGCAGAAACAACATTATACTCACACATGTAAGCACGACTAAACTGTCTTTCTACCCAAGGAGTGTTTCCTCTCATTAAAATAAAAACAGTTTTATTGAGATATAATTCACACGGCACACAATTCACTCACTAAGTTTATGACCCAGTGGCTTTTACTGTATGCAGCCATCATCATGGCCAATTTTAGAATATCCTGTCACCTCTGCCATCACCCCCAAGCTCCTACCCCTGCCTCTGCTTGAGGCGCCCCTTCACCCATCTGGGTCCCGGGCATTTCCTGTGGATGGGGTCTTAAGACACGTGGTCCTTGGTGACTGGATTTTGTCACTTTGGAAAAATGTATCCAAGGTTGAATTCGTCAAGTAGCATGTGTCAGAACGCCATTCCTTTTAAAAATTCCTATTTCTTTTAATTTTAAAAAACTTAAAAAATATTCTTATTGTGGCAAAATATGTATAGCATACAATCTGCCATTGTAACTGGTTTTTGTTCCAGCCTTAAAGATTTGGAATTTGGCCATTTTAACCGTTCCTAAGTGTGCAGCTCAGTGGCATGAAGTACATTCACCCTATCGTGCAGCCGTCCCCTCTGTCCCTTTGTAGACGTGTTTTGTCCTCTGTTCATGCCACACCAAAGTCAGGAAGTTTCACCGCTGCCTTTCCTTCTAAGGGCTGTGCAGGCTTGGTTCTCACACGTGGGTCTCTCCTCCATATTGAGGTGGTCTTCGTGTCTGGCCCGAGATCAGAGAGTCCATCTTCATGCACTGGCGTGTGGCCCTCTGGTCGCTGCAGTGTGTGTGTTGAGAAGTCTCCGCGTTCGATGGTCTTGGCATTCATTCTCGTTGGAAATCAGCTGACCATGAAGTACATGAGTTTGCGTCTGGATTCTCAGTTCTATTACACTGATGTGTCCTTGTGTAGGTACCACAGTCTTGGTTACGGCTGCTTTGTCATAAGTTTAGAAGTCCGGACGTGAGTCCTCTACTCTGTTGTTCTTTTTCAGGATTGTTTTGACTATTTTGGGTCCCTTGCAATTCCCTGTGAATTTTGGAATCACCTTGCTGATTCCACAAAGAAGTTAGGTAGGGTTCTGAGAGGCATTGCATTCAATCTGTGGATTAGTTTCAGGAGCATTGCCACCTTAACATTTGACGTCTTCTGCCTCATGAACATAGAATGTCTTCTCATTTTTTAGGTCTTTAACTTCTTTCAACAATGTTTTGTAGTTTTCAGAGTGTAGGTTTTTCACTGTGTTTGCTGAATTTATTCCAAAGTATATTATTCTATGTGATACAGTTGTGATTGGAATGGTTTCCTTGGTTTTATTTATAGATTGTTCATCTCAAGTATATAGAATTACCATTGATTTTTTAATACTGATTTTGTATCCTTTGACTTTGCTGGACTAATTTATTCTAATTGTTTTCGGTGGATTTCTTAGACTATTTTATATACAGGATCACATGTTAGGAGGTGGAGGAGGGACAGTAAAGTACCTCCCAAACTGAGAAGGCACTTTGAGCCTGGAAACTGAAGCAGGCCACTCGGTATATTTGACACAGAGTGTACTCGGTGTCACTACGGTTGGGGGGTGGGCAGGATGGAGGGCAATCCGTGGCAGCTGCACAGATATTCTCCACAAAATCCCGGCCTTGGTCCACAGATTTTATAGGAGAAAAGGACACACAGAAGTGCGCTGCAGTGAGATCAAAGGGGTTCAGATGCACCATATGTCAAGAGTTGGCACTAATTTGTAAGGTTCCGGCAGAAATCACCAGAGAAGCCTTCGGAGTCTGTGGATACTTTTTGATGACTAATGCACTGTCTTCACTTGTTATAGGTCCGTTCATGTTGTCTTTTTCTTCTTGAGTCTGATTTGGCAGTTTGTGTCTTTCTAGGAATTTATCTGTTTTTTTCTAAGCTATGTAATTTTTTGGCATACACTTGTTTATTGTATTCCTTTATAAATCTTTTTATTTCTGTAATGTCTGTAGCAAGGTCTGTAGCACTGTCCCAAGTTTCACTTCTGGTTCTAGTAATTTGACCTTCTCTTATTTTCAATTTGTCAGTTTTGTTGATCTTTTCAAGAGCTAGCTTTTGGTTTTGTTTTTCTCTTTTGTTTCTGTATTCTCTGTGCCATAAATTTCTGCTTTAATCTTTGTTATTCTCCTTCCTTCTCCTTGCCTTAGGGGTAATTTGCTCTTCTTTTTCCAGCATCTTATGTTGGAAGAGTAGCTCATCTTTTTTCTTCATAAAGGCACTAACTGGTCTATGTTTCTAAGCAGTGTTGTAGCTGCAGCCATTTAGTTTTGGTATGTGTGTCTTCATTAATCTCAAAATATTTTCTGGTTTCCTTTTTGATTTGTTCTTTGTTCCATTGGTTATTTGGGAGTGCATTGTTTAATTTCCACATATTTGTGAGTTTCCCAGTTTTTTTCCTAGTACTGATTTTTAATTCTGTTCCATTGTGATTGAATAACATAATTTATATAATTTCTCTCCTTTCACATTTTTGAGATTTGTTTATGGCTTAGCATGTGTTGTCTTCAGGGAATGTTTCATGTACACTTGAGAACATCATTTGTTCTGTTGCCATTGCTGGGTGGAATGTTGTACAGATGTCTGTTGGGCTAGTTCATTTCTAGCGTTGTTCTTGTCTTCTGTTTCATTATTGATCTTCTGTCCACATGTTCTGCCTATTATTGAAGGTGAAGTGTTGAAGGCTCCAACTGTTGTCAAATGTCGTCCTTCATTTTTGTTTGTTTTTGCTTTAGGGATTTTGGTGCTCTGTTGTTAAGTTGCATATGTGTTTATAGTTGTTACATGTTTCTGGTGGATTGATCCTTCTTTGGTTATAAAATGTCCCCTTATCTCTAGTAACACTTTGGTGTCTTAATCTGCTTTCTCTAAGATCGATGTAACCACTTTTAGCTTTCTTGCGGTTGCTGTCTGCTTGATATAGTCTCCATCCTTTCACTTTGAATCTATTGTATCTTTGAATCTATGGTGTGTCTCCTCTGGCAGTGTTAAGTTGGATCATGGTTTGTTTCTGCTAAGTCCCCTCTGACACACTCTGCTTTTGACCGGGTGGTTTAGTCCATTCACATTTAATGTTATTGACATGGTTGGGTTCCATCTGCCCTTCCAGTTTTTGTTTTCAGTTGTCTTGAGTCTTTTACATTCTGCTCTTCCTCCTTACTGCTTTATTTCTTTTGTGGTTGTTTTGGGGCTTGCCTTGTGCACAGTACCCTGTTAGAATCAGCTTTAGATTTATGCCAATTAAGTTCTGGTCATATATAGAAACACTACTCCTTTGTACATCTCCCCCTTACAAACTCCATGGCACATTGTTATAATTATTTGTTTCTTTAGCACATTGCTGCTCTGCTCCCACCCACCCTCTTTGTGCTGTTATTGGCAAATATCTTAACACATATGTTACTCTATGTTACAGGCCCACGAATACTTTATATATAGTATATGTATATAAAATATATGTTTTATACAAAATATAGGTCATTCTGTGAAGAGAAGAAAGGAGAAAATGTGCATCTATACTGGGTTTTTTATAATTACATAATTACCACTACTACCCACACTCTTCATTTTGTTCATATGCATTTGAATTACTACCTGAGGTCACTTGTTTTCAACCTGAAGAACTTTTGGTATTTCTTGTGAAGTCGGCCTGTTAGCAATAAGTGCGTTCAGTTTTTTGGTTTCCTGGGAAGATCCTCATTTGCCTTCACTTTTGAAGACTTACTGGCTGCACATAGGATTCTTGATTGTGTTTTTCTTGAGCACTTTCAATATGTCATCCTACTGACTTCTGGCCCCTCTTGTTTCTGCTGAGAAGCCAGGTGTTAATCTTAGGGGGTTCTGTTAGTAAGGAGTCCTTTCTCTTGGGGCTTTCATGATTTTCTCCTTGTCTTTTCACTTTCAGAGTTTTAACTCTGCTATGCCTGTTTGTGGATCTCTTTGAGTTCTTCCCCGATATGTAGGTGGTTGTTTTTCAAGAAGTTTGGGAGGTTTTCAGTGATTGTTTCTTTGAGTATCTTTTCTGTTCCTCTCCTCTCTTTCTCATCCTGTTTTGCATGTGTTTGAAAGCTGGGCGGCGTCTCACCTTTCTGAGGCTGTGCGGTGTTCCTCAGCTTGTGTCATCTCTACTGATGGATCTTCAGGTTTGTTCATTCCTTCTTCTCTCAGTTCAGGGCTGCTGTTGTGCCTTTCGAGTAAGTTTTTATTTTAGTCATTTCACTTTTTAGCACCAGAATTTCTATTAAAAAAATTTCTTTCTCATGCTTGCTTCAGCAGCACATATACTAAAAAAATTTCTTTCTCTTTATTCTTGTTCTCTGTTCTAGCGTTGACATCATACTTTCTTTTATTTCTTCAATCATGGTTTCCCATTATCTGTGAGCATGTTTGTACTGGGTGCTTTGCTGAGAGTAGATCTTAACACATTCTCACCATATGCTCACATGTCAGTTAACTAAGCCACATGATAGATATGTTCATTAACTGGATTGTGGTGATCATTTCACAAGTATAGGTGTATAAGAAATCCTCACGTTGTACCCCTTAAATATATACAGTTTTGTCAGTCTTCCTCAATAGAGCTAAAAAAAAAATAGGTTGAGGGGCTTCCTGTGTCTTTACTGACCAAATCTGGCAAGGTTATGTGTTAAAAAGAACTTGAATGTGTAAAAATTTAATTTAAAATATTTTACAGTGACATAGATACCATCTGAATACATTTTATGTGGGATCCACAGGGAATGTAGGTCAGTTTCGGCGTGGGCTTGATGAGTTGACTCGCTGAGGGACAGGAACACGTCCGGGGGAGCCTAGGTTGTCTCCCCCTTGGCTGCTGGGCGCAGAACTCCTCACTCTCCCAGAAGTCATTTGCAGAGTCTGGTTACATGATCGTCAGCCTTTGAGGAGGTGGCCGTTGTGTCGTTGGAATGTTCACAGGGCATCAGGCTGTGCTCCAGGATGGACACCCAAGTGCCCAGAGGTGCCCTCAGGGAGCCTGGGATTTTCCCTGTGAGCCCTTGCCTGCCCCACACAGGTGCTCTGTCCTCCACTTTCAGTTTGTCCTGTGCGGCCCTCCTCCTGCCCCAGGAGCAGCTGTGACTTGGTTGGGAGACGCTCTCTGTTGACACAGAACCCAGTCCTTGGACACCTGTGGTGTCTCCCTCCATCGGTCCCCTCTTATCTTCAGGGCCATTCCTAGGGACACAGGCCCTTGCGGATCTGTTGTTCCGTGGCTTTGGCTGCCCCTCCTCAACCCTCTCTCTTCCTGGTCTGTCATTGTTCTCCTTGGCAAGATTCCAAGTGTGGGTTAATTCCATGACTGAACTTGTCTACTCAGTACCCGAGAGAATTTCTGCTAAGGAAACCGTATATCTGTGCTGATGCTGCTGATGAAAATTCAGCACCCCCCCCCCCCCCCCCAACGGTCTCCACTTCGCGCCCATGTTGTTACCAGCACTTTCTCGTCTCTGCCCTGTCCAGACGCCCCTCTGTTCTCCCACCCCGTCTCTCCCTGTGGTGGGACTCCGCGTCTCAGCCCTCCTCAGGCTCCCCCACCTACTTCCTTACTCATTTACTCTCCGCAAGCAACATGCTCCATTTCACACAAAGAACACAGAGGTCAAAGGAAACACTTTTCGTGCCTTGTCCCCAGGCTGCTCTTCTGTTTTCCTCCTGTGCTCTCACTCTGGGAGGGGGGGGGGGATGTGTCCTTCCTGCCAGGGGGTTTTCTGTTCACTGTGTTCTTGGCTCCTCTCCTGCATCAGGTCTGTTCCCTCTTTTCATTCCTTCTGACGGGATTTTACCATGTCCTCTTGGCCCATTTCCGCGTTTCTAGTGTCCTTCCTACCTAAGCTCCTCCTGCGATCTGCTGCCGGATTTGTGCTCCGCAGGTGCGGACCTGCCTGTGTTTTGCGTGAGACTCAGTCAGCCATGCCCAGGATAGCATTCAGACTCAGGCAGAGGGTTCCGTCCGTGGTGACTGTCACATGTGTGACCACTCCACAGTCTTGGTGACATGGTCCTGCTGGTGACTTTGCACGTAGGGGCCTCTGCTGAGGGTAGTGTTCCCTCATCTGGACACCTCTGGAGCACAGGCCCGGCTTCCTCGGAGAAGCCCCTCCCTCCTACACCGGGGTACGTGGCTCTTCAAGCGTGGCCGTGATGCTCTGAACGCTGCTCCAGAACAGCATGCATGGTGTTAATTTGTGGCCGGCACACCATGTCCTCTCTAATTGGATGGCCAGCTTTTGTCTGCAGGACCTGTGCCACGGCACGCTCTCGCAGGGTGCTCTTTAAAGCTCTAAAGAACTTGCAGAAATTACATGCGGTGTGACTTCGGTCACAAATTTAATCCTACATGTTTTAAAGTAGAATAGTCCTTTTTAAAACAATTCAGCAAAGTTATACAACCTAGAATGGGGATTTTAACTTTTTCAGAAAATTAATAGACAATCTTTATTTGAGCTATAAAATTCTCTCCAGTGGTAATAGGTCTACATGGGCTTAATGTGACCATGAGTCTCATTTGTCCCTCAGTTTTATATGAGACGTTTGTCCCCTATAATTTGGCTGGTTGTAGGATACTTCACCAGAGTATCTGGTTTCTCTTCTGTTCCCCATTTCCCAAGTTATGCATCCCCCCTCCTCCCTTCCCTGACTGAGTTTATTCAGCAGAAATGTTTGAGTTCATCCCATATGCAAACTCCTTGTGGTGTAAGTATTACTTAAGAGAAGTACTGAGCTGTTTTTTGCCCATTCTGGGCACTGAAATCTTGGTATCATTAGTCAAGTAATATCCTGCAGTCTAGACATCTCTCTGGAATGGTTGAGATGGTTCTTTAATGGAGAAACTAGTGAAGGCAGTCAAAGAAATTTTGAGTGAGAAACACCTACCTGAACACCCGTATGCATATATGCACTTACGTGGACTTAGACTTTCAGTTAACCCAAGTATCACTGCCCGCGGCAGATGGACTGACACTCGGTAGGACTGATTTCCTTCGGTTCGCTGGTTACCGACGGCCACCCTCCTCAGTGACCCCGCCCTGGCTCGCAGCTGTGACTTCTGTCAGCGCCTCTGCCTCAGTCTGTAGAAGAAAAGCTGCTCAGAAGTGATGCTTTCAGTCGAGTTTCGTAGATGGTGGTGCCGGGGTCTGCCCCTCCTTCTTGTCAGCCACTGTATGGCTGTGTCGCACGGCCCTCTTTAACCCCCGTCTCGTGTGTGTTGCCGTGTTACTAGCTGATTTTGTGAGCGGTGTAGACCGTGCTGATGGGGTGGCTTCATTCTGTTCCTCTTTGTAGAAGAATTAGCTTTCCAGACTGTGGTCTGAGCAGGAACCCTGTTCCCACCGTCGGGCGAGCCTTGATGGCATTGCCCTCCCCTGGCCCAAAGGCTGTGCCCTTGCAGCCACCCTGGGCCGCTTGCTTGCCTCTCACAAACCCGTTGTGGGGTGTCGTGTCTGTCTGCAGGAGCCGGAGCCAGGCGGGGCTGACCTGGCCTGGGTCACCGTGACCATCACCCCATGTCCACCACTCGGCTGTGCAGGAATTGAGACCAGTGATCCTGAGACAGTTTCTGATAGAAACATTTAAGGAAATTTACCTAAGTTTAACCAATAACAAAGTATGTACCGGGGCACCTGGGTGGCTCAGTTGGTTGGGTGACTGACTTTGGCTCAGGTCGTGATCTCGCAGTTTGTGACTTCGAGCCCTGCATCAGGCTCTGTGTTGACAGCTCGGATCCTGGAGCCTGCTTCGGATTCTGTGTCGCCTTCTCTCTCTACCCTTCCCCTGCTCATGCTCTGTGTCTCTGTCTCTCAATAATAAATAAACGTTAAAAAAAATTAAAAAACAAAAAAGCACGTACCTCACACACATCCCACATCAGGGTCGACCTTTTTTGCGCAGGACTTCTTAGAGTCCTTAATATGCTAATTGTCGTCAGTCACCAAGATGAGTGTGTGATTGATATTTAGTGTTCCCTCATCTTCTTTGACCTTGAAACTCTCTTTTTTCCCCATGGAAATAGTATTTGGAAAATAGAGTTCAAGCCTCATCGAAAATTAGAAATAGGAGTCACCTCAAAATCTTAACTGGGGGGTTTTTTGTTTTTATTTCAGCATAATTAACCAACACTGTTTCTGTTACTTTCAGGTAGATATAGTGATTCATCACACCCGGTGCCCATCACGACAGGTGATCCTTCGTCCGCATCACCTGTCTTCCCATCCCCAAGCCACCTCCCCTCTGGTGACCAGCACTGTGTTCTCTGGACTTAAGAGTCTGTTTACCAGCTTGCCCCTCTCTCTCTCTCTCTCTCTCTCTCTCTCTCTCTCTCTGTCTCTGTCTCTGTCTCTGTCTCTGTCTCCCCCTTTTTCCTCCCTTTGCTTGCTTGTTTTGTTTCTTAAATTCCATATTAGGAGTGAAATCATGGGGTATTTGTCTTTCTCTGGCCGACTTATTTTGCTTAACATTATACCCTCTGGCTCCATCCATGTCATTGCAAATGGCAAGGTTTCATTCTGTTTTATGGCTAATATTCCGTTGTATATATATTTCACCACGTCTTATTTCTGGATGGACACTATGGACAGATGGACACTACGGACAGATGGACACTGTATACGGATGGACCCTGGATGGATGGACACGCTCCGTATGGACGGATAGCCGCCTTGGCTGCTGTAAATAATGATGCAGGGAACAGGGGGTCATGTATCTTCTCAGATTAGTGTTTATCTTTTCTTTGGGTAAATACGCTTCCTGTCTTATTTCTGTACTCAGCCCTGTTTAAGATCATGTGTGTTCCTGTGTCCTGTGCTCTGTCCCTACCTTGCTGCCTCACTCAGCCCACGGCGTGTGTTCCACACCGAGAGCACGGAGCGATGTGACCGGGCGGGACCTTCCCACCCTGCCCATACCCCCTATCTCCCTGGTCCTTGTTCCCAGGCCACGTGTGGTTCCCTGTGCTCCCGCCCTGCCCACACCCCTGTCTCCCCAGGTCCTTGTTCCCAGATCACATGTGGTTCTCTGCGCTCCCGCCCTGCAAACACCCCCTATCTCCCTAGGTGCCTGTTGCCAGGTCACATGTGGTTGTGGTCTCGGGTTTTCGGGGCTTCCCCTCACCCTGTCCCCTGCTTGTGAGAATGTGACCGCTCTTTCCTGCCTGCTCCACCGGGTCTGCCCCGGCCTTGCCATGGACTCTGGAGCCCCTACCGCTCGGCCTGTCCCCTCAGACTTTGTGCCTAAAAACCCGCTGTTCGTTCAGCTCTGCAGAGCCCTCGAAGCCGACGCTTCTCTGCTGGCATCTGCCCCTCTCCCACTGTTGTACCTGGGGTTCTGTGGGTCTGCAGCCCACCGGCCCCGTGGTGCACTTCTGGGGGCAGGCATGGGGGTGTCTGCCTTATTCCTCCCATCAGATGCTCTGGGGCAGATTTGTGAGAAGGACGTGACCCCGTCCGCGGGGGCTGCACCTGTCACCAGGCATGGTGTGAGGCACTGCTGGCAGGTGACAACCTTTGAAAGTTGAAGGTGAACGGGGCGTTTGTGGCATGAAGGAGTCAAGGAGGGTGTTCTATTCAAACTTAATTTGGAACAGTATTTCAATAGGAAAGTGAAGAAAGGTCACTGGGTAGGGCTGAGGAACTGAATGTCCAAAAGGTCAGGCTGCACAGGGTTATACCCAGTGCTGCCTTTGGTTGGTGCCTGCAGGACAGAGAATTCACAGGTGCCCCCTGCTCGCCCAAGACCGTGTTCCTGGGCAGGACAGAGAACCCACACGTGCTCCTTGCTTCCTGGTGACTGTGCTCCTGGGCGGGACAGAGAACCCACGTGTGCTCCCTGCTTCCCTGTGACCATGCTCCCGGGCGGGACAGAGAACCCACGGGCGCCCCCTGCTTGCCCATGACCATGCTCCTGGGCGGGACAGAGAACCCACGGGTGCTCTCTGCTTCTGGTGACTGTGCTCCTGGGTGGGACAGAGAACCCACGGGCACCCCCTGCTCGCCCATAACTGTGCTCCCGGGCGGGACAGAGAACCCACGGGTGCTCTCTGCATCCTGGTGACCGTGCTCCTGGGCGGGACAGAGAACCCATGGGTGCTCCCTGCTTCCTGGTGACTGTGCTCCTGGGCGTGACAGAGAACCCACGGGCGCCCTCTGCTCACCTGTGACCGTGCTCCCGGGCAGGACAGAGAACCCACGGGCGCCCTCTGCTCACCTGTGACCGTGCTCCCGGGCAGGACAGAGAACCCACGGGCGCCCTCTGCTCACCCGTGGCCATGCTCCCAGGCAGGACAGAGCATCCACAGGCCCGGCCCCGCTCGCCCATGACTGTGCTCCTGGGTGGCCGTGGGTGGAAAGCTTCCACAGGGCAGCCCCTTGCTGTTATGCCAGACGCAGGCGTGGGAGGCCTGTGCAGGGTGCACACGGGGCCTCTCTGTGCGTGTGAGTCCTTGTGCAAGCAGGCATAGGGTTGACCTTGGAAGAAGACCAGGGCGCACGTGGCGGTTGCTGTGAGCCTGGGAGCGTCCACCACACATGATACGCCAGGTGCTACGCGGCTGCCATCCACGAGGAGCCCGGAAGGCCCGTGGAAACGTGGGGGAGGGTGCAGCTCGGGGTGGGTGTGGGGAGGGCACATTCCGGAGAGCCTGGCCGGGGTGGAGAGCAGAGCCCGGGCCCCTGGTGGTCTGGGGAGCGCCGCGCCCGCACGTGGTAGCGCATGCGCACTTGTTCACGAGCCCTGCCGCAGGCGGTCTCACGGCCGCCAGGCTGGCTGCTGTCAGAACCTAGAGAACAGCGGACGCGGGCAAGGGCACACGGAAAAGGGGCACCTTGTGTCCTGCTGGTGGGAATGCAAAGTCCCGCAGCCACGTGGAGGTCCAGAGAGGTAAGAAAAGCGCCACCACCGGGGCCAGAATTTCACTAAGTGTACACGCCTCCTGGCGGAAGCAGGGACTTGGGTCCTGTACGGCTGTGCTCACGGCAGCCAGCAGGTGTGTTCCTGTGCAGAGAGGGGCTGAAATGTGTCCGCAGGTGTGTCCACACGCGTGCACGTGTGTACGTGTGTGTCCTGTTATGTAGGTGCAGCGTTTCTCCAGAGACTCCCAACTACGACAACGTCGTTTTCTGTTCAGTAGACAGGAAGAAAAACTGGAATAATCCTGAAGAAGAATTGTTTCATGCGTCTTAACCATGCCGAGATGATCGATTAAATGAACGTGCATTTGTGATTTATCTTAGTTACATGTGCTCAGTGCACTCAAATTTTCTTACGCTGCAAATAAATTTAATTAAATTTAATTAAATGGATGGAACCAGTATGCGCCCTTGTCTACAGCAGAGAAGCAGGAGGAATGTGAGAGGAGAGGGCTGCTGGAGGCCACGGCCCCACGGTCTTGGACGAAGACGGGCTGATGTGGCCTCAGGGCCCCGGGGAGCTGCGGCAGGAGTCTCCTGGGTGGATTCAGCCCTCAAAGGGGGGACGCTGTGGTCGTGGCTGAGCACCTGCCCGCCTGTCTGTGTGTCTGTCTCCGCGCTCGTTTCTGTCTGTCTTTGGGGAGAATGTGATTCGAGTCCCCTCTGTGCGAGGTGCTCCAGTTCGGGGACAGCTTGTGAGTGACACAGCGCCATGTCCCCTGCGTCCCTCCCCAGGGGCCTCAGTAGGGGCCAGGTTGTGGCCCGCCTCCTCACCTGCCCGGGGGTCCACTGCTCCTGGAAGGTGGGGTTCCCCTCATCGTGTACTAAGTTATAGAGGATCCCACCTGTGTGTATAACGCTGCCCTGAGGCTTCCTTGACTGCTGTGCTGGAGATTTGGCTGTCAGTTGATGGCATGGTGGATGGTGTGGTGGGTGGCATGGTCAATGGCGTGGTGGGTGGAGTGATGGATGGTGTGGTCAGTGGTGTGGTGGGTGGCGTGGTCAATGGCATGGTGGGTGGCATGAGGGATGGTGTGGTCAGTGGCGTGGTAGGTGGCATGGTCAATGGCGTGGTGGGTCGTGTGGTGGACGATGTGGTCAGTGGCGTGGTAGGTGACGTGGTGGATGGTGTGGTGGGTGGCGTGTTGGATGGTGTGGTCAGTGGTATGGTGGGTGGCATGAGGGACGGTGTGGTCAGTGGTGTGGTAGGTGGTATGGTGGATGGTGTTGTGGTCAGTGGCGTGGTAGGTGGCATGGTCAATGGCATGGTGGGTCGTGTGGTGGATGGCATGGTGGTGGTGTGATGGATGGTGTGGTCAATGGCGTGGTGGGTGGTGTGGTAGACGATGTGGTCAGTAGCGTGGTAGGTGACGTGGTGGATGGCATGGTGGATGGCGTGGCGGGTGGTGTGATGGATGGTGTGGTCAGTGGTGTGGGTGGCGTGGTCAATGACGTGGTGGGTGGTGTGGTCAATGGCATGGTGAGTGGCATGATGAATGGTGTGGTGGGTGGCGTGGTCGATGGCGTGGTGGGTGACGTGGTCAATGGCGTGGTGGGTGGCACGAGGGATGGTGTGGTCAGTGACGTGGTGGATGGCGTGGTTGCAGTGCTAAGTGATTCTTGCCTCCTGCCCACATGTGCTTCTCATCACAGGGGTGGCCGTGGGACTGCACTTTGTACCTAAGAGATGCCAGTGGAGGTGCTGCGTTCCTTGTGGTGACCCTGAGGAGCCAGTGGGTGACTGCTTGCCCCCACCCCGTGGCTGTGGGCTCCGGACAGTGGTCTCCGTGTGTCCGCCCTGAAATGGACGCAGTCAGTGAGCTTCATCTGTGTGTCTGCCACCCAGGCACCGGGGGACTTTTTGCCGCTACGGCACAACCAGGGCATTTGCATGTTCTGTGCAGGGTTCTGAAGCCACGGTTGTGAGTGGGCATTTGACAGGCCGTCAGCAGGCCAGGTCAGCTCATGCCACAGTGGTGGAAGTTCTGTTTCTGAAGCCGGAAGGGTCCATCTGAGCTGTGAAACGGCCAGCAGTCCCATGACATCTCCATTCCTCAGTTTACTCTAAAGTGGGGGAATCACGTCAGGTTTCCTGAGATCGCCACGGATATGGAATCAGAGCGCGACAGGCAAGCATGTGGCCCGAGGCCCGGACAGTGAGTGCTGTTGGATTTGTGCATCCTGATATCCACGGGTTTGCTTGCAGCTGGCATGCCCTGTATTCATCTGGGGGGCAGTCCCGCCTCATGGGCCCTGCTGGGAGCAGCGGGAAAGGAGCCCTTGGTGTCCTGGGACCCCACAACTCAGACGGAGACCCCTGCACCTGCTGTTTGTTAGGGTCAGTGGTCTGAGGCTGATGACCGCTCCCGCGTGTGTCACTGTACCGAGTACCTCAACAGACACTGACTCAGGGCCCACGTCAAGCCCGGCTCTGGGCCCTGGGGCCACAGCACGGCCCCCTGACAGACCGTCCTGCCTGCACAGAGCTCCTGCTCTAGCGGGGCAGGGGGAGAGCGCACAGAAGCAGGAGGTAGCACCAGGCCGTGTAAACTACGAGGGAGCACGGTGTGGGGAGAGCAGAGGAGCCCGTGCGGAGAAATGACCTTGAGAAGGCTGGAGGGACCTCGCAGGGAATCTGGAGGGAGCCATCGGTGAGGACGTCCTGGAGGGGAGCTTGCCAGCAGAGGGCAGCACGGGCAAAGGCCCTGGGGATGCTTGGCAGGTGGAAGAGCAGCAAAGGGCCCGAGCGGCCGGAGCCCTTGAGGGGGCTGAGATCAGTAGCTCTTGCCACAGAGCTCTGGGGGCTTTGAGGCATTTAGGGACCAAGTGTTCTGAGGATGCGTCAGTGTTCTGGGCCAACGATGACATCCAGACTGGCTTAGAAGGTCAGACTGGTTTGTGTGTGAAGACCAGTTTTGGGGCCACACGAGCGGAAGCAGGCAGGCCAGTCAGGAGGATGCTGGACTCATCGGGCCGGTGGTAGCACGGCCGGGGCAGGAGTGGGGGGCGTGAGACCCTGCCTGAGTCTGATGCAGGCTTCCAAGTGAGGTCTGAGGCCCCCGCCGGGGACAGTGTGCTGGCACCATTTGCAGAGATGTGGTCACGTGTGGACGGGGAGGTTGTTTGTTAGGGGGACACGTTAATTTTGAGATCCCACTGGACGTCTGAGTGGTAACAAGTGGGCAGTTGTACGTGTGGCCCTGAGATCCAGGGAGGGGAGTGTGCAGGGCTCAGGGATTCTGGACCAGGGCCCGGGTGGTGATGGAGAAAAGCCGTGTCCTCGGCACCCAGAGCTGAGAGGCGAGGCGAGGATTCGGCACAGGAGACTGGGAAGGAGCCGGAAGCCAAGGCGGGGCCCTCCTGTGCTGTCAGAGGGCATGAGTTCAGACGGAGGCTCGGTTAAGGGGAAGGTTCACAGGTGACGTGGAACCAAGCGTTTCTGTGGGGTCCTGGCATGGACCCTCAGTGCTCCACTCACATCTCCTGGGGGCGCACGTGGCAGGAGTGGGGTGTTGGGTAAGGTGCTTATTTTATAGTGTTAGGCGTTGACCGTTCTTGAACTTTCAGAGAACATAATTGACACAATTACCAGCGTTTCTGTGCGAATAACAGAGCTCTTTAAAGCGCCAGTGTTTGTGGGTCGTCACTGGCCCCCACGTCCCTTCACCTCTGTGGACTGAAGTCTCCGGGACCCCTCACCCTACAGTCAGGAGGGTCAGCCTGTTGGTGGTGAGGCTGGATGACCTGTGATTTAAGTCACTCTTTGCTTTTCTGATGATTTGTTTACAAAAAGTGAGAAATGATGTTTGTTCTCGTAATTTAAGTTGTTACGCCTTTTCAAAGCTGTTCATAGGACTGTAAGCTCCTAATTAGTTCCTGAGTTCTTAACTTTGTCAATCAATAGTTCCTGAAACTTAGACTAACAAGCGTGTGGGCCAGCGTTGTGAAACAGCCAGTCTAAACTCATTACATGCCAATTTCTATTTTTAAACTCAGATAACTGTTCTGTAAAATTAAGTTAAATGGTCTCTTCTATAAGAATGGAAATATCTGCAACTTTTCTTGGTCCTTTTCTGTCTGTAACGGGTACAATTTGTGCAGTGTGTGTGCTGGCACTTCTTGGTTCCAGGCGTGCCCCCCCCCACCCCACCCCGTCTACAAGATACAAGTATATCGTTTGACTTGCAGAAATGAGGTGTTTGACTCCTTCACGAGACCCGAAAGGCAGGCTGTCCTGAGGGGGTTTAGTTTTCTAAATCCTCAGGACCCTGTGAACACCCCGTGAGCGTGGGGTCACCTTTCCAGATCACAGGCGTTTGTTCTGTGCCAGCCGTTGGGGTGGGGGCAGCATGAGGGGCTCGAGGTCCTCACTGCAGACCAAGGATGGTCTCAGGGGACGGTATGAGGAGGCACCCCCATCCCGAGGTCGGCCTCTCCTGACAGCAGCACTGAGGGAAGCTTCTGGAAGTTTGAGTGGAGTGCATGCCTGAAGGAGAGCAGGGCCAGGGTGGTTGGTGAGGGTCTCTCCCAGTGTGGGGCCAGCCCTCCAGTTCCCCCCCCCCGACTTTCTTGTTGAGCAGAATGTAAGTCCATTGGCTTCCCTGGCTTTAGGGCTTGACCCTGACACCCTGTCTCTCTGCTTCTACCCTCCACATGGCTGCCCTGCCTGTCTGTTCCCATAACAGGGCCTCTCCCCTGCACCAGGTCCTTCCTGGGGGGTCCCCACCCCACAGTAAGTGGGACCCCGTCCTTCCCTCCGGGGGACCCCCAGACCACAGTAACTGGGACCCCATCTTCCCCAGGAGGCCCTCACCCCTCGTCCTTCCCAGGGGCCCCCACCCCATAGTAACTGGGACCCCATCCTTCTCCCCGGGGGGGCCCCACCCCACAGTAACTAGGACCCCGTCCTTCCCAGGTGGCCCCTACCCCTCGTCCTTCCCAGGGGCCCCCACCCCACAGTAACTAGGACCCCATCCTTCCCTCCGGGGGGCCCCCAGACCACAGTAACTAGGACCGCATTCTTCCCTCCGGGTGGGACCCCGCCCCATAGTAACTGGGACCCCGTCCTTCCCTCTGGGGGGTCCCCAGCCCACAGTAACTAGGACCCCGTCCTTCCCAGGTGGCCCCTACCCCTCGTCCTTCCCAGGGGCCCCCACCCCACAGTAACTGGGACCCCGTCCTTCCCTCTGGGGGGGACCCCGCCCCACAGTAACTGGGACCCCGTCTTCCCCAGGCGGCCCTCACCCCTCGTCCTTCCCAGGGGCCCCCGCCCCACAGTAACTGCGACCCCGTCCTTCTCCCCAGGGGGGAGCCCCGCCCCACAGTGACTGGGACCCCGTCCTTCGTCCTTCCCCCCGGGGGGGAGCCCCGCCCCACAGTGACCAGGGCTCAGGAGCTGGCATTACTCTGGCAGATGCTCAGTGTCGCCCAGTGAGAATTGGGGCACAATTTGGAAGCCACAGGTGCTCAAGAGCACACACCCCTGTCGTGGTGGCTTGGCCCCTTCCCTGCCTCCCCTGTGTCCCGGTCCGACACGAGGAGAGCCCGAGAGGATGTCCTCACAGGGTGGTCCCAGGCAGTCGCCAGGGCCCCCTGCGCACAGCCCCACCGAGCTGCGAGCCGGGCGGGGCTGTGCAGACACGGGGGTGGAGCACGAGATCTTTGGTTGAGGAAAACCTCTCCGAGAACCGCCGGGGCGGTCCCTCACCCTGGTGCTCCCGTGGTCACCTGCTGGTGTTGACGGCACGCAGGGGCTGGGCCCTCTCCAGGGCCCTACGATCTCCTGTCTCCGCGGGCTGCCCCGGGGGAGGTTTGCGCCAGGCTTCGTGGCCGAGGACCTCTGCTCTGGGCCTCCACATGCCGAGGAGGCTGGTGCTGGTCTCCGGCTTCAGCCAGGGTGCTCCGGGGCCACAGAGCCGCAGGGCTCACGGGTGTGTCCGTCTGTCTCCCTCTCTGTGTCTCTGTGGCAGGACGTTTGTCGTGAGGAAGTGGCTCGCGCATCACGGAGGCTGCGTCCGCAGGCTGGAGGCCCAGGGGCTCCGAGAACCAGGCAGCTGCCGGCTCATCTCCCAGGGTGCGGGCAGCAGGCACACTGCGGTGCCGGCTCCCGCCCTGAGGCGGAGAAGCGGGGGCAGCTCCTTCCTCCTCCCCTTTGGTCCTGCTCAGGCCCCGAGGGGACCGAACTATAACGCCACGCTGCCGGTCTGGTGCCGGGTCTGCCGGTGCAGGTGGTCTGTGCTCTGGAAACCCTCACACGCGCCCAGAAACGGGGTTTCGTCTCGGCACCCTGAGGCCGGTCAAGGACGCCTCGGGACGCACGAAGTTAACCGTGGCCGGCACGGAGCCGGCGGGGTGGGCATCTCCAGCCGGGGGGCACACGGTGGGCCGTGCGTGCGGTCTGACGGCCGTGATCACCCGGAGGAAGGGGTTTGAGGGCGTCGAGGAGCAAAGACGGCGTTTCCGACCACAGCCGTCCCGTGAGCCTGGTGCTCTACTCGCTCTCGTTTTCGAACGGGGGCGGGGGGGGGGGGGGGGGAGTGCTGACGTGTGCCTCTCAGCCGGCCGTTTGCCGAGGGTGCAGAGGCTGGCTCCCTGCTGGCCTGTTTCAAAGAACAGCTCTTGTAAGGCTGGGCAGTGACCTACGTCGTGCACTCAGAAGCGGTTGTTATCGCCGGAAACACTCCTCACAGCTCGCTCAGCACGTGGTTCTCGGCCTCGAACATCGCCCCTCAGTTTGTGCATGTGCTGGATGCCCCGCAGGCCCCCTGAGCTGGCGGCGGTGGGGAGCTCACCAGCTGCAGTGTGTGGTTCCCCTGTTGCCTCCCTTGGGTGTGACGTTGGGCTTGGAGTCGTGGCCTCTCCATCTCCAGGGTGGTAGGTGCCAGTGCGGCAGATCACCGATGAGGACAGCCGTGTGGAACTTGACCCGCCGGTGGTTCTGGTCGTGTGGCCTCTGCCCATCCAGTGCCATTTCAGCGAGAGGTCCCTGCAGCTGGGTGACTTTGGGCTTTTCCCTCTTTCCCCCTGAAATCACAGGCAGAACCTCGTTCGGCTTCAGTGAGATGCTTGCACTACAGCGTTGAGCACGGCTTTTTATTTTGACGTTCTCATTGCATGGTCATGTCCAGTGGTGTCACGGGGTTTGCTGACTCACATCAGAACCGTGATGGGCTCCTTCCTGCAAGGGCCCGTCTGGACGAGCTCCCAGGACAGGGTTTGAGGGCTGCTGTGGACCGGCAGCGGCAGCCCCCACATGGGTTTCTCAGCTGTCGCCCCAGCCACCCGACTGAGAGGAGGGGACCGTTGACCTCACTTTGTACGGACGCCCTGAGCTGTGTGTCTGTTGCCACGGAGGTGATGCTTTGTGGTTTGTGAGGAACGTTGAGTGCGGTTTTGTTGTTTGGAACACCACAGCAGTGAAGAGGGGCTATTAACGCCGTCTGGCGGGTTGAGTTTTAATCCTTGTGTTGACATCCATCTTTCCAGCACACAGCATGATGTGCACGCACGAACCCTGCACGTGCAGTGTCTTGGGGGCTGTTGTCTGTGCGGCCCGTGCTCTGTGGTAATGCTTCTACCAGCAGAGATGCACCCGCCTCCCAGGAGAGGCGTGCGGTCACCCCGGGTCTCCTGTGTGTGACAGATGACAGCCGTTCTGCCGACAGAACAGTCCCTTGGTGGAGGGAGGGAGGGTCTAAGGAGGCCCAGCCGTGGGCACAGAGCCAGAGAGCCTGCCCTCCCCACGCCCTCAGCGGGCAGGTGAGGCACCTGCAGGAGGCTCACGTTCACTGTGTGGTGAAGTCCCTACGGTCCCCCGGACGTGCTTGCATTTTGTGTGAAATACAAGCCAGTTTCCAGTTTCCAGCATCGATGAGCATTCTCCTACCCTCCCCTCCCCCAGCACCCTCACCAGACGGTGCATTTGTCAACCTAATGATGTCGCCGTCGCCCGGAGTCCACAGTCTACACCGGGGTCCCTCTTGGTGTCATGCATCCTGTGGGTTTGCGGAAATGTGCGATAACTTGTGTCTGTCCTTACGGTGTCACCCAGCCTAGTCTCACTGCCCCAAGCCCCTCTGTGCTCCACCTGTTCATCCTCCCTCCTCCCACGACCCCTGGCAGCCAGCCTCTCATCTTCTCACTGTGTCCGTAGTTTTGCGTTTTCCAGGACGTCCTGGAGCTGGAATGACACAGTAAGTAGTCTTTCCAGATCGGCTTCTTTCCCTGAGGGATGTGCATTAAGGTTCCTGCCTGCTTTCATGGTTGGATATCTCACCTCTTTTTCATGCTGAACGATATTGTATTGTTTGGATGGATGGACCATTTTATCCATTCATCTGCTGAGGGGCTTCCAAGTTTGGGCAATTATGATAAAGCTGCTGTAAACTTCTGTGTACAGGCATTTGCGTGGACGTGAGTTTTCAACTGCTTTGGGAAATATCAAGGAGCAGGATTTCTGAATTGTACATCAAGAGTATGGTTAGTTCTGTAAGAAACAAGCCACCCTGCATCCCCTAGAAACAGCCAATCCCGCGTCCTATAGAAATAGCCACCCCCTGTCCCCTAGAAACAGTCATCCCGCATCCTGTAGAAACAGCCACCCCCTGGGGCGCCTGGGTGGCGCAGTCGGTTAAGCGTCCGACTTCAGCCAGGTCACGATCTCGCGGTCCGTGGGTTCGAGCTCCGCGTCGGGCTCTGGGCTGATGGCTCAGAGCCTGGAGCCTGTTTCCGATTCTGTGTCTCCCTCTCTCTCTGCCCCTCCCCCGTTCATGCTCTGTCTCTCTCTGTCCCAAAAATAAATAAATGTTGAAAAAAAGAAAAAAAAAGAAACAGCCACCCCCTGTCCCCTAGAAACAGCCATCCTGCGTCCCCTGCAGAGGGAGAGGGACAGCTTCCGTTGCTCCGCGTCCTCGTTCGCCAGCACTTGGCGTGCTCAGTGCTCTGGGTTTGGGCTGTCCTCACAGGTGTGGGTGGCGTCTCCTTGTCTGAATTTGCGTTTCCCTGATGCCACGGGATGTGGCGTGTCTTCTCACGTGCCTCTTTGCTGTCAGTCAAGGTCTTTGGCCCACGGCTTGGGTTGTCTGTTTTCTCGTTGGGTGTTCTGTGCGCATTTTGGATAGTAGTCCCTTATGAGGTGTGTCTTATGCGGGTATTTTCTCCCAGCCTGTGACTTGTGTCTTCTCTAGACAGTGCCTTTCACAGAGCAGAAGATTTTAATTTTCATCAGGTGCAGCTTACTAATTCTTTCTTTCATGGCTCGTGCCCGGGGTGTTGTACCTAAAAGGGCGCCTCCCTGAGGAAGTGCGTCTAGGGTTTTCTTCTGTGCTGTGCACTAGGGGATTCATAGTTTTGTCCTTTACGTTTAACCTGTGATCTGCTTCACGCTGTTTTTTGTGAAGGCTGCAAGTTCTGTGTCTGGATTCATCATTTTGCGCGTGGACGCCTTTGTTGTGAAGACCATCCGTCTGCTCCGCTGTGTTGCTGGGGTCCCTTTGCCAGAGAAGAGTTGTCTGTGCTTATGTTCCACTGGTCTGTCCATTCTTTGGCTGATACCATGCTGCCTTGATGACTGGTGTTTATTTATTTATTTTTTTTTAATTTTTTTTTTCAACGTTTTTATTTATTTTTGGGACAGAGAGAGACAGAGCATGAACGGGGGAGGGGCAGAGAGAGAGGGAGACACAGAATCGGAAACAGGCTCCAGGCTCTGAGCCATCAGCCCAGAGCCCGACGCGGGGCTCGAACTCACGGACCGCGAGATCGTGACCTGGCTGAAGTCGGACGCTTAACCGACTGCGCCACCCAGGCGCCCCAGATGACTGGTGTTTAAATAGAAGCACTTGACCTGAGTCCTTCTCTTACAGCCCTTCGTAAACATTTTTTCCTGAAGTGACTCTGGATTGGGCCAGACTGTGCTCATGTTTTGCTCTTGCTCCTAGCATTTGCCTTATCCGGGTTTGCTGGATGTGGGTTTTGTATGCGGTAACGACTGAGTTCAGGTGTGTCTGACTTATAATGAGAAGCTATAAAAATGTGTGGAAGCACTTTAATTCCAAATAGGTGTTTTGCTCATTTTTGTCATTTTGAATGCCCTTAAGGACGGGGGCAGGCGCTCGGGTGGCTCAGTTGGTTGAGCGTCCAACTCTTGATTTCGGCTCAGGTCATGCATGATCTTACGGTTTGTGAGTTTGAGCCCCAGGTTGGGCTCTGTGCTGACAGTGTGGAGCCTGCTTAGGATTCTCTCTCTCCCTGTCTCTGCCCCTCCCCCACTTATTCTCTCTCTCTCTCTCTCTCTCTCTCTCTCTCAAAATAAATAAACATTAAACGAATAAACATCCTTCAGGACAATTTAATACTGCTTTCCTATAATTGTAAAAATCATTGTGCAGACTGGCCGTACATTATTTTATGTGAGTTAATTTTAATTATGTGAATCCTACATGTACACACTATAAAAAGTGAAGTGGTTTTAGGAGGTGTGTGAAGAGCGGCCCCGCCCTGTCCTGCTGCCTGGAGACCCCTGTCCCCTCCCAGTGCCCCGCTGGCGTGTGTGGAAGACAGGGCCTCTCCGGCCCCTCCCCCTGTGCTCAGTGTCCCTTATGTCCTGATTTTTGGGTAAATCGATGGTCAGTACTTCGATCACATTCAGTTTATAGGATCACACCTCTTTTTTTGGTAACGTCTTTTATTGTTTGTTAATTGCCTTATTCTTTACTGTCTTAACATTTTTATCCTTCTTTCCTGTGTGTTCAGCCTGCATCTGTCCTCCGCACTCCCTCCTTCCCTGGGGCCGTGGCCGGGTGTCACGTGGGGACCCTCCACCTGAGTGTGGCCCTTGCCTCCCCGGGGGTGGGGGGTAGGGTGGGGGGGTGGCCTCTCAGGCTGTCTGCCCCTGCCACAGGTCTCGTGGGGTCATTTTAGAAAGTGACCCATTTTATGCCTTGCTTGTCTCCTGGTGTCTTCTGTTTCTCCCTTGGAATTTCTAAAACACCGTGTCTGCATATTCCAGCTTCCAGTATTTAGTATTTTGGTTGAGTTTGGGACGGTTTGCTCTGGATTTTCACGATGGTGAATCTTAGGCTCGTCACGTTGTGCTGGCTGTGCCAGGAGCTCAGTGGGCCTGTTGAGTCCGAAATTACGTCGTTCAGACCTGTGGATCATGACCGTCTGTGTGATGCTGGGTGTTGTTTCGTGGCCTTTCATCCTGGACCTCCCACTGGCCAGAATGGTGTGCCCCCGGGATGGCCACACAACCTCTGTTCTCTCCTTTTTTCCCCTCTTTATATAATTTTTCTCTAAACCTTCTGGGAGACTTCCTTGAATTTGTTTTTTCAACTATTTTTTAAAATTTTATATTCATTTTTGTTTTCTTTTTAAATTTCCAAAAGCTGTTTCTTGTTCTGTAGATTTCCCTTTTATGAGAACAGCATCCTGTTCTTGGGTCACAGACAAAATCTCTCCTCCGTCTTTCTGCAGTGTTAATTATCATTATCTTAAAATGTTCTCTTGTTTTGGTCATGCTTCTGTTTCCTCTGATTTTGTTTTTCTTAGTCACTGTCAGAGTGGGGGGTTTCTTTAAATGCATGATAATCCTCAGCTGTGAGTTTTCATTAAGTGCAAGACATTAAACATTTATGTGGAGTTGGTTTTTGGTGAGTAGATGGGGCTTATTGGCTGGTGGATTTTTCCACACAGATCTGGTGGCAAGCCAGTTTTAATTGGAAAGCCTACGTTAATAGGAAGTATTTTCTCTTGGCCTTTTTCATTTTTCAGAGGAGAATATTCTGGTCTCCTGCTTGGGGAGGACGGGGGTGGGGCAGGTGACAGGCCCGGGTTCTCCTTCTAGAAGAAGGTGAAGCAGTTGGGAGGCAGAACCGCTGGGCGTGCCAGCTTTGTGTCTCGCTTCTGTGCAGCCCCGGGATTGCTCCCCAGCACCCGTGTGCTTTGGCTCCCTCTGCTTCATGTCTCTGGGTATGGGAGGGGGGCCTGGGCACGACACACTCCGGCGTGGCTGCTTGTGCCCTCCCTGGAGACACAATGTGCTTCTGAGCCCCAAACTTCTGGTGCTGAGTCCTTGCCGAGAACTCTTGGACAGTCAGACCCTAGATTTATGGCTCTCCTCTTTCTGCTCCTTATCTTTTTTTTAAAGTTTATTTGTTAATTTTGAGAGAGAGGGAGAGAGAGAATCCCAAGAATCTGAGCTGTCAGCATGGAGCCCAGTGCAGGGCTCGAACCCACAAACTGTGAGATCTTGATGTGAGCTGAGATCACGAGTCAGATGCTTAACCGACTGAGGCGCCCCCCCCCCCCCCGACGCCCCTTTCTGCTCCTTATCTGTCAGGCTCCTGTTGAAATCCTTTCCGTACGTGCTCAGACACTTGGTTCTTGTGTGTGAGTTTTTATCTCAGCCACTCTGCCGACTTAAAGTCATGTCTGTGTGTGTCGAAGGGACCGGTTAATTGATTGTGTTGCTGTGTTTACACAGCATAAGCTGCATGCTGGGCTGGTTCAGTTTGCTGAGTGTGTTTCCTGTCCAGGGAGCATCAGTGTCGCTTGGGAGCTCAGTAGAAGTGTAGATTCTGGGTGTGTCTGTGCACCTGTGTGTTTAAAGGCATAGGACAGATTTATTGAAGATTGGGAACAAAATCTTTTTCCAGAGCTTTGTTGTGGTATAATTGACACACAAAAACTCCAGTTTGAGGCACTGGGATGTGGACACACACCATCCCCACAGTCAAGGCCGTGAACGTGGCCATCGCCTCCCAAAGTGCCCTTGCCCCTCCTCGTGGTGTGGTGGGCACCCCCTACATACCATCTGCCTGCACACATTCCAGGAGCTCGGCATAGCATTGCGGATGGCGGGTGCTGTGTGTGCACAGGCCTCCCGAGCTCCTTCTCCAGCCCGGAAACATGGGTGAGTGCAGGGCTGGTGGGGCGGGGTGGGGGGGGCTGTGCTTACAGCCCCCTGCATCGCGCTGATGCAGGCAGAGTGTGATGACGCACCCCTGCCCCACTCACATGTGACCATCGAGGCTGCTGGTGGCTGAGGCTTGCCCTGTGCACGTGCGTGTGCCCTGAGGGTGTAACAGTGGCCTGTATCACTAGGAACAGGGACGTCTCCGTCTGTGAACCCCCCTCTTCCAGTCCACCCTCCAGTGTGGGAGTGCGTGCAAACTCCCTTCATCCCCACAGCCGCCCTGAACATGTTTTCTTTGGAGATGCGAGCTGATGGGCATGGTGCATGTGCGGCAGCCGCCTCCCTGGCCAGCTGCTGTGAGGGGCCGCCACGGGCACAGGGCTCGACTGAGCACATAGGAGGTGTGCCGGGCCCCAGGGCAAGTGTGGGGCCGGGGGCCAGCCTCTGTGTGGCCGTGTGCCCTGCAGCAGCTGCCTAAGCTGGTCACTGCTGCTCAGCTCCCCTTGGGAGGGAGGCATAGGAGAGAAAGCCTGTCAGACATGTGCAGATCCACGGGCCTGGCAGTGACGTGGGGGCCGTGTGCAGATCTGTGTGCAGATCCGTGGTCCTGGCTGGGA
>NW_024412412.1:552703-591456 GCF_014898765.1 Herpailurus yagouaroundi
CGTGTGCAGATCTGTGTGCAGATCCGTGGTCCTGGCTGGGAAGCGGGAGCCTGGCTGTCTCATTTTGTGAGAGCCACGGACACGGCTTCTTGTCGGGATCTGCCTGCAGCTCTTGGCTAACAGTTATTGGCCGGGAAGAGGGGCCTGAGCAGCTTGGTGTACCCTGTGCTCCCCGCGCTGCAGAAAGTGTCTGAGGCTCACATGCCCCGTGGAGCACGTTGCGCTGCGCGGTGTTAGTTTGCAGATGTAAAGGGCACTAGCTCGTTACCTGGGCCGTAGGAAGTAAGGCTGTGAGGGCCTCCGGCTCACGTGGCTCGTTGAGTCCACATCCAGCTTCTCGTGACCACACGGGGATGGAGAGGCTTCTGCCTGGATGGAGGGAGAAGGGACGAGGACGAAACAGCACCCCTGAGAAATTTTATTTTTAAATATGAATGTAGTTGACACAGGATGTTGCCTCCAGACCTTGTTTTCTTCTGAAAGATGATGCACATATTTGAGGTCTGCGCCATTCAATACGGCGGCCACAGCCACGCTTGCACTTGAAATGTGGACAGTGCGACCGAGGACCAGAATTTCGAATTTTAATTGACTTCACTTATGTTTTCACTTAACTTCGCCCGTGTGGCCAGTCAGCGCCGTATTGGGTCAGCAGCACTGGATCTGAGGCTCTGGCTCTCTTGACCTGACGCCTTCAGTAAACCCTGCTCAGGTTGGCCCCACCAGGAGTCAGGATGCAGGGAGGAGTGAAAGCTTGAACTTGACATTCGGGGAATGGATGGTCAGTTGGAAGACTCTGGACACAGGACGCAGAGGACGTAGGCAGCAGCGGTTTCCAAGAGCACGTGCTGTGGGTGTCATGCTCGTGATTACGTGGGCAGGTGCCCGTGGATGTGTTCTGTGGGGTGCAGAGCACGGTGTCCCCCAGGTATTCTCCTCAGTAAATGCTCTCCTGCAACAGGCAGGTTAGTGGCATTGAGCCTTTCCAAGTGCCGTTGGGCAGGCAGGGTGATTTCATTTTCTTCTGCTGTTTTTTGCGGAGGCTTCAGGGAGGGAGCGAGGCTCCTGTGGGGTCCCCGGCCCAGCCCGAGCTGGTGGCGAGGGAGAGACGTGAGGCTGTGGCGCCTGCCGGGATCGAGCACCGGTGTCTCACCTGTGGCCATAGCGCGGAGGAGCTTGTCGAGATTAGGGATGGGTGCTATTTTTGAACTCAAATGGTCTGCCCTCAGGAAAGTCACAAGTGGATTCTATGGCTGCTTGTGATTTCTCTGGACCCATGTGTTCTCTCGCTTGGGGTCACGTGAGAAGAGCCACACGGCTTGTTCACAGAGACCGCGGTCGCCAGGGTGGGCTGAGCACTGCCTCGGTGGGACCCTGGAATGAGCAAGTGGCCATGCCCGTTGGTGGCCGCGTGGGGCAGCGTCTAGGGTGGGGGCTGGGATGGGGAGAATTGCGGGGTCGGGTGCAGAGGCCTGTTGAGGCTTAGTCGTGTGTGTGGGTGCTGTGCATGGGAGTTCCTGTGGCTTGCTTTTCGAATCACTCGTCTAATAAGCTGACGTGTGTTTGTGGACATCTGTGTGGCTCTCGAGGTCTTTTTCCCTGACGCAGATGCCACAGGATGGACCCCAGTGGGGTGTGATTGCCCTGGCGTATCGGGGCCTGGAAGGGGGTCTTCTGTCTGTGGACAGTCCCTGTGGAGTGTGCAGCCCCCCAACCCCACCCCAGGCGGGAATCACGGATTCTGAGGAAGCCCTTGTCACCACTGCGGTCTTTCCCGCTGGTTCCTGCACTGCCTAGAACCACAGACTTGTGGTGTCTCTTAGGTTTGTTTAGACTTGGAAATTGGGAATACCATTTTGTCTGCAGCTGATGATACTTGGGCATGAATTATTCCTTCCCTGGTGTGGAGGGATGGCAGGCAGCATGGAAGAGAAGGCCGATGCTCTTTCAGAGCGAAGCTTCCGTGACTGTTAGTTCCACCTATTACAACAGGCTGTGCGCTTGACTGGATCGCAAGGCGATCAAGGGCAGACCCTGGGCTCGGTGCCCCCTGCCTCCCCCTGCCTCTCCCCTCTTCCTCTCCCTCTCCCTCTCCCTGCCTCTCCTCCCTCCCTGCCTTCCCCCTCCCCCTCCCTCTCCCCCCTCCCTCTCTGCCTAACTCTCCCCCCCCCACCCGCCCTGCTTCTCCCTCCCTCCCTCTCTCCCTCTCCCCCCTCCCTGCCTCTCCCTCTCTCTTCACTAAGTAATTGCTCTGAGATAAGTAATGCCTGCTTCTGGGCTGAGAGTCTTGGATGGGTGTAATCACAGAGGGTTGAGGAATGGTTGCAGCTTCATCGGTGGAAAACTCAGGATGGAAGTCCAGCTTTTACTGTGATTGAGTTAGAACACCGAATCATAAATCCCCACATGGTCTCTTCTGTGCAGCTTCTTTCAGTCTGTGCTTTGCCGTCGCCTTACACTGCTGTTTTCTGGGGAGAAAGCTATTTTCTGTTATTTTCACCTTCCCTTCACTTATCAAATAAGATATTTCCTTCATCATTTACGACCAAACCATGAATGTAAATAGAGCCTTTTCTCCCACATTCCTCTTTGTGACTCATCCTAGATGAAAGCATCTGTGCCTGGATCCCACAAGACAGGCTCCATATACTGCCGCTGTATGGTTCTCCACTTTCAGGCCCTAATTGCATCTAATATTTTAAAAGCCATCACAAAAATTGGTGGGCCCATTTGCCTTATTGTAGGAGTCCCTTGAGTGCAGCTTTCAAGATCCTCTCAGGACCCATTAGGGGCATCCATGAAATAGAACTGCATTACCATTCTGAAACAGCATATATAATCAGCACACCTACCTGATTAACCTTTTTGATGAAAAATGTGTGTCATCAGAATTTTTCTGAATTGTTTAATTTGTCAGATCGTTCTGGGTGTGATGACCCTGTGCGACACGGAGCGACCTTATTAGAGAAACACTGCTACAGTTAATGAGACACCTTTCTCCACCTGAGTGATAACCAGATGTATCTTATTTGTATGTTTTGAAACAGGTTTTGCCTGGCATTCTGCAGAAGCATTGCTGTATCTTACCAGACAGGAATACAGGTAAATATATTTTGTTCTTCTGATGTGAGCTGACGGGTTTTCTCTCGGTGGAAAATTTGAGAAATATGATTGCATAATTTAGACACCTTGTGTTTTTAGCTGTTGTTTAGTGCAAGATTGTATATTGACTGAAACAAGCGAAAAACTGGATTGTTCAGTTTTGCGGTGAGTTACAGCCTGAGCTCGGAGATCTGTTTCTCTTTGACAGAGTAAATATATTTAGATGATTGTTGTCTTAGGCTTTTAAGGGAAACTGGTTGTCTTTTAAAGTTGAATATCTGAGTTTCAAAGTGGTTTATTTTGTTGGTTGTACTTACTAAGAAAGAACGCCAGGACCGGCAGGCACAGAATGTGTTTGTGGTCAGTCTGCTGTCCGGGCGTTACTGCAGCCAGGCTAGGAACTGGCCAGGTGTTCTGTTCTTAAAGCCTTGAGGGTTTCAATGAGAAAACAAAGTTTGGGTGTCTTGCCGTGGGAGATTGTGTGTTGTGTGATTTCTCACAGATTTGGCGTCTGGAGGTTGTAAATGAGGTGGTTTGTATTACTCTTAGGAAACATGATGGAGGGGGGGGAAATATCCTGAAAAGAAACCTTTGGAACTTTCTTAATAGTTTTAAACTTCAGGAACAAACATGAAGATCACATGACGGAGTGTGTTGTCCTATGGGTCTTTGTCTTAATTAGTCTCCCCGGTGGGGTTTCTGATTTAGAGCATTTTCATCAAAGAAATTGCAGGACCTGAGGATAAGATACAGAATGCTCTGTCTTTCCTCCCAGGGCTAGTTCTGTGAGAATTTGTTCCTTCCTGGGATAAGCTGTGTCCCGTCAGATATGTCTGCCTCCCAGGGTGCTGGTGCTGGGTGCGGAATGGAGGCACGCTGCCGTCCCCTTAGGGTTTACAGCTTTAACAAAATGAGCCATAACGGACTCTCTGAGAGTCAGAAGAATTTAACGTGTTGGGATATCCTCTAACAGCATATTAACCAGCTAGTATGGTTTTGGAGTCTCATTCTTAAGTGATCAATGAGTTACTGTTTTATATTATGCATTCCAGTGAAAAACACTGAGTATTTGGGGAAAATAGGATCTTTATTTATTTTTTTACTTATGATCATGGACAGACTGTATCACCACCTGTATTATTTTTCAAAAACAGTCCATAGAGTGGTCCCTGTTTTGTTATCACCCATTTGGATATACCCTGGTTGTGACTTAGAGCACACTTACTTACAGGGGAGTTTGTCCGGAATGTGGCTACGTATTTTTTGAGCCTCTTTTTATATTTCAGAAGTCTTGGTTAGTAACAAAAATATACGAACAGGTCCCACGTGAAGGAACAAAGATTTTTGCAAACTGTGTCCGTCAACAATAGTGAGTGGCACACAAGTTAAAGAAGGAGTGATTAATTCTTGCACATTAGTTTATGTCTTCCAGGCGAGTCTGATTCTGAGCCACATCAAAAAATAATGATAAAATTCGCTAAAGGCTAAGTACCATTCTCTGGGAATCTAACTGGATTTTAAGTGTTGAAATGAGCTTTCTGTATTTTTAGACCGTTTGTTACATAAGAAGTTTCAAGTTAATATGTGAAATTCTGCCAAATTGAGATGTTTTATTTGCTTTCTGTAAGAATCCAAGGAACTAGCCTTTATTTTTTTTTTTTTATTTTTTTTTTCAACGTTTATTTATTTTTTGGGACAGAGAGAGACAGAGCATGAACGGGGGAGGGGCATAGAGAGAGGGAGACACAGAATCGGAAACAGGCTCCAGGCTCTGAGCCATCAGCCCAGAACCTGACGTGGGGCTCAAACTCACAGACCGTGAGATCGTGACCTGGCTGAAGTCGGACGCTTAACCGACTGCGCCACCCAGGCGCCCCGGAACTAGCCTTTAGAACCCAGAAAGCATCCCCTTCAGTAAGACCTGAATACTGAGAACGTTTGTTAGGGGATTTTCTTTTGAAGATTTTTACATTATAGAAGTCAGTTCTTGAAGACCCAAGGCTATGACATTAGGTGCGGAAAATGAAAGGAATTGTATCGAATGAGAGGAAAGAAAAGTCGTCTGAAATTATAACTCTTTCAAAGTGTCAGCTCATTCAGAGCTGAAAGATGTGTGAATTCTGGTTTTTACCACGTAATGTGATCCAATATGTCTGAAGCTGCTTAATTATTTAGGAGATGTTGTTTGGAAATTTCTTCAGACTCAGATGGAATGGTTTATTGGCTTTGCATTTTGATGACATACAGGTTCCTTATGAACTTGAATGGGTATTTTTGTAGTGTTAGTAGTTGTATAGAAGCATTTCCACATTTTTGATTAAAGTCAGTGTTGAAATGGGGAAAGCGTTTCATTTTGGGATGTTCTGGATGGTGTTGTTGGCTGTGTGGCACCATGAATGCACCCAGTGCCACTGAGCTCTGCACTTAAAAATGGTTAAGATGGTAAATTTTATGTGTGTTTTGCCACAGTTAAAAAATTGGACAGCTCTGGGATGAGCCATGGCTGTCATGTTGTTTGCTTTTTGCTTTTTAGTTATTTTAGAAATTCTGTAGCTGCGTACCCGGAAGAAGATTCACATATTTTCAGGTGTTTGTCATTGTCATGGAGCTGATGTCCTTAACAGAACTGGGTGTGAAAAAGCACGAGGAGTAACATCGGATGGTACACTTCGCCCTTCTCTGGATTAAACAGGAAAGACAGACGTCATCTTCTCTTTGTGTTTCGACTCCTTGGGATAGTTTTGGCCGATGATATGCAGAGCTGAGTGAATTCTCTTGACCAGCTCCGCAAACTGCCTTATTTTCCGTGTTGCTCTCAATAGAGCGTCAGGCAGGCAGCATGTGTCACGTCGTGATGGGGACGCGCCTGCGCATCCAAATGCGCCCGTAGGCCCTTTCGTGTTTTGGTACGTCAGCTTTGCTTCTAGCCACTCTCTCTTTTCTTGTTTTGGGGCCCCTGTTTGACCCTTCGTCTGCCTTCGGCGTGCTCCCTCTGTGGAGCGTGTGTGCGGATCCAGCACCCGTGGGGGGACGGGACCGGCTTGGGGAGGAGTGGCAGATGCCCAGCGGACCACTCAGGTGGACGGTTGGCACAGCAGCGGCATCTGGTACTCAGCTCGCTTACCGGCCTCTCCTGGAGTGGCCGCCAAGTGTCGTGGGCCCCTCCGTCTCTCAGCACCGGTATGGGGAGCTGCCTCTGACCCGCACGTGGAACGAGGGCAGGTGTCCTATGGTCTGCTTCCCTTCAGCGTGGAACCCTTGTGTCTGAACCCCAGATGGCTGGTCTTTGGTGGGACCCCTGGACACTGTGCAGTTAAGGTAGTCCAAGGTGGTGCTCAATCCTGTGCGGTTGGAATCTTATTTGAGCAGTGACTTCTTCACAAACATCATTTTATTATGAGTGGCTATTTTCCGCACTAAAGTTAACCCGTCTTTACTTTGTGATAGGCAGTTTCTGCTGTGAGGTTGGCGGACGTCGGCATGTTCGTTCCTTGCGGTACGTTACAGCCCAAGCTGCCCGTTACCTCTCTGACAGTATCTCATGTCTCATCACATGAGGGTACGGTTTACCCATAACCATTGTTGGCTAACACATCGGGGGCAACCCTCCATGAAAGAGATGTGGATTAGGATTCCAGGTTTCCCCAACAGTGAGGATTTGAGCAGCTAGGAGGTTGGGAGATGTTTAGTTCTTGGACAGTTGGGCTTCCTTATCTTGATCAGTGTGGTTGCTTCAGAAGTGCCACGCCACTTGGGGAGTCATGAGCTTGGCAGATTCTCCTTTGTTCAGGCTACACAGCAGGCAGGGATTGGTATTCCGAGCTCCACTGTCCCGCAGCATTTATCCTGTGTGGTCAGGAGACAGCCCATTCCACTGCTAAAACTAATGAGAACTTTCTGGAATGAATTGGGTTTGCAGTGAAGCAGTGGCTGCACCCACACCAAGTTTGGTAGTAACACTACGTCACGAAGCCTCAAGCGAGGGGGCCGTGTCATGCCTCTGTTCGATGGAATGGAAAATGTGAAATAACCTGTATATAAAAATCGGGGTGGAAAGATGTTAAGTATTTCTGTTATTTTGTGGAACCGATTCTTGTGTTTGCAAATACGTACTGTGTCATTCACTGAGGCCATAAGGGTTACTGACTCTGGTTGTTGTTGGGTCCCTGCCAGTGAGATGCTGGTCAGTGTTTGACAGTGAGAGAGGGGCCAGGAGGCCCAGGTGTCTGTGCTGGATGTGCTCCACCCCTCTTGTGGGTGAGTGTGGGCCCACGAGGACTTCTCAGCTGCTTGCCCTCCCCAGCTGCTACAGGCTAGCTCTGCTGTCCCACCGGATCCTGCCTTTGTGCCCATGTGTCCTTCCCCAGGTGTCTTATCCAGGGGCCAGGGGTCCATGTGTTCAGTTGTGTATTGGCTGAATAGAATCTTGGATTGAGCTTAATGTTTGTGAGAGGGCATTTAGCTTACCAGACCTACATAGGTTGACAAATATCTTTATCCTGTATACTTGGATGTGGAGTCTAAATGCATTATTACATAAGGTTTTAGAAGCCTATGGGGCGGTGGACTTAATTACACATTATTGAACTCTTCAGTGAGTAAGGCTATTGGAATATGGACACCCGCTGGGGTCGTTTGCATACTGAGCTCAAATGGCAGAGGGAACATAGTTGTCGAAATGGCAGGGGCGTTTGTGTTTGCTCCATCTAAATCCCCGGTGTCTTCAGAGCCAAGGGTTTAAAAAGCTTAAAATGGTTTTTAATGTTTTATTTTATTTTATTATTTTTTTAAAAATATAATTTCTTGTCAAGGTGGCTAGCATATAGCGTATACAGTGTGCTCTTGGTTTGGGGGTTCCTGTGATTCATTGCTTACACACGACACCCAGTGCTGGTCCCGACAGGTGCCCCCCTCAGTGCCCGTCACCCATTTTTCCCTCCCCCTGACCCCCACCCCCATCAATTCTTAGTTTGGTCTCTGTATTTTTTTTTTTAACGTTTTTATTTATTTTTGAGACAGAGAGAGACAAAGCATGAACGGGGGAGGGTCAGAGAGAGGGAGACACAGAATCCGAAGCAGGCTCCAGGCTCTGAGCTGTCAGCCCAGAGCCCGACGCGGGGCTCGAACTCACGGACCGCGAGATCATGACCTGAGCCCAAGCTGGCCGCTTAACCGACTGAGCCACCCTGGCGCCCCTGGTCTCTGTATTTAAGAGTCTCTTATGGTTTGCCTCCCTCCCTCTCTGTAACTATTTTTTTGTTATCTCGCTTCCCCCAAGGTCTTCTGTTAAGTTTCTCAATGAGAAAGAATGAAATCCTGCCATTTGCAACAACATGGATGGAACTGGAGAGTCTTATGCTGAGTGAAACAAGTCAGTCAGAGAAGGACAGATGTCCTATGTTTTCACTCACATGTGGAATTAGAGAAACGTTTTGTTTTTGAGAGAGACAGAGTGTGAGTGGGGGAGGGGCAGAGAGAGAGAGGGAGACACAGAATCTGAAGCAGGCTCCAGGCTCTGAGCTGTCAGCACAGAGCCCTGTGTGGGGCTCGAACCCACGAACTGTGAGATCGTGACCCGAGCTGAACTCGGACACTCAACGAACTGAGCACCCTGGTGCCCCTTAAAAAGCTTTTATTTTCGCGATGGACACATACAGGAAAATCAGTGAGTGAGTTTGCTGTGTTTGCCACAGACCTGTCTCAAGAGTAAAGGGTTCCCAGTAACTGATGGTAGAAGAAGGCTCACGGTCTGCGAGTGGGAGTGAAACTCTAGTTTGTGATTTTCACACCCAACGGGCGTGATTCCCCAAAGCTCTGCATGCAGCCATGTCACCATTGTTAAACTTAAGCTTTGCAGTAACCGTGGGCGTCGCACCTTGTGTGCCTAAGGTGTCTCGGTTTAAAAGTTTCTCAGATCACAGTAACTTTTGGGGAGTCCTTCCACGTTCTTGGGAGATAGGGAATGTGGCGCCATTTTGCGGGTGATCCACAGGCACATGTGACTTCACGTGTTGTCACACAGCTGCTAACTACTTTGCTGGGACGCAGATATCTGTTTTCCCTCTAAGTCAGCACACGACACCACAGTGACCCTGTGTGTAGACTTCCCTACCAAATACGGTTCCAGGCAAGCAGTATGGACCAGGGTGCCAGTGGAGGGAGATGAGCTTGGCCTGTGGAGCTTCAGGATGATGTGGCAAGTGCTCCAGATGGCTTTGCTGCCAAAAAGATGTCCAGTTAAGTGGGAAACTTACCTCCACAGGATGCTTAACCATTTTCAAAATGTCAGGTGAATGGCATTTGAAGACTAGGTTAAGGGTAAAATGTCACTTCTTTCAAAGACCAAATATTTCATAAGTTTCTCTTACCCAGATACTGAAATTATTTACACAACCTGAGGTGTGCAAATGGGGTGCCTTGCTGTGTGGCTCGCACGGCAGGAACGACAGAGGAGAAGCCAGGAAGAACCTTCTGTGCTCAGCCTGTGTCTCCACGGCCTGGTGACACCCCAGCCTGTGTCTATGTGGCTGGTGACTCCCTAGTCCACATCTCCGTGGCCCGGTGACTCCCCAGCCCGCATCTGCACGGTCTGGTGACGCCCCAGCCTGTGTCTCCATGGCCTGGTGATGCCCCAGCCCACATCTCCATGGCCTGGTGACACCCCAGCCCACATCTGCAGGGTCCAGTGATACCTTAGACTGTGTCTCTGTGGCCCAGGGACTCCTCAGCCCGTGTCTTGTGGCCTGGTGACCCCCCAGCCTGTGTCTCTGTGGCCTGGTGATGCCCCAGCCTGTGTCTCCATGGCCTAGTGACACGTTTCCTTCCCTGTCCACCAACTGAAGACAAAAAACAAAAATCCTCATCTGCCAAAAAGGGCTTTATTTCATAAACTGAAAATTACTTTATTAGAATCCAAGTCATGCTATTTAATTGCTGACAGAATGAAAGGTTATGGATCAATAGTTTTAAGGCCAGAACTGTTTTTTTTTTTTTTTTCCACGTGGCTTATTCCTAACCCTGAGGGCCTGCTTCTAGCCTAGCTGGCATCTTTGCACCAGTAGAAAAATGTCACCCCTTGGGGAAAGCGAGATGGAAATGAACGGAAGCAGGGTTCCTGCTCTGCTCACCCCGGGAGCAGGCGCTTCTGTGCAGAGCAGGTGGATGTATTTACTGACTGAGTTTTATGTTTAGTGGCAGTTTAATGTGGAGACACCAGCTCTGTGGCTCAGGGTTGAACGTGGTCTGGATGTGTCTCCACTGGGGGCCTCAAGATCCCCCGAAAACTTACTGGGACCGCCCTGTGTGTACTGATCTGGGAGGGCGAGGGGACCTGAAATGACTGCTCACGGGGAATGCTCAGCCCTGTGAGCGGGTTTGTGCCCTGGGCGTGTTGGGAGCATCTTCACGGCTCTGGGCTCGTCTGCCCACTAACCCTGGGACTGCATTTCACGGGAGCACAGAGGGCTCCGGGTGCCGAGCAGTGTGACCTTGCTCATGCCGTGAGCCGTGTGTCCAAAGCCCCGCGGGGAGGAGCCGGATCTGTGGAGGAGAGTGGCCCCGACGTCTGTGCCCGCATCTCGAGAGCCCTGTGTGTGCACTGTGTGACTGTGAGTGCACAGCTGCCCCACGTCCCCGTGTCCACTGAGCAGGTCTGTTGCTTGTTCCTGGAGTGTGAACCGCCCACCTGCTCCCCAGGGGCTCCGGGGCTCCTGACTGAGGACATGTGCGAAGGTACATGTCTAGCTGCTGTCTGTCCAGCGCCCTGTCTGTGTGTCCATCTACCTGCGGTACGCACCCCCCCCGCCCCATGTGTCCTGTCCACCTGCACCTCTACTTTACCACGTCCTCCCTGCCCTCTTGTTATTTTGTGTTGCTGCCACCAAAGCAAACGCAAGGCAGGTCATTCGTAAGTGACTTTCAGTTCTTTCCGGTGTGAGACAGCACGCACGTGCATTCGTACAGAAAGAAAACTGACGGGCAGGTATCAGTCTGTGGTTGATCGTTAAATCCAACCTAACCCCTTTCAGCCACCGGAACTGAAGGAGGAGAGGCCTGAAGCTTCCCTCGAGTTGCTGTTGTAAGTGCTGACTTGGTGTGGCACCAAGACGGGTGACCTGGCCCCAGGGTCTTTGCTTCTTGCTGTGGGAATCTGGTTCCGGAAGCCAGGAATTAAGGTCCTGAAGAACTGGATCAAGGTCAGGGTTGATGCTGAGGGGGATTCGAGGGTCTGGACCCTCCCCCCAGGCTCACCATCCCTGTGAGAAGCGGGTGGTGCCCTAGGCCCTCCTCTGGCCTGCAGAGTCCCCTCCGGGTTCGTCTCTTGCCGGGCAGAGGATGGCTGGAGGGTTGTGGGGTTGCCAGCTTTTCCTTCGCCCACCGTTCTTTTGAAGAGTGCATCGTAGTGAGCCAGGTACGCAGGCGTTTTGAGAGTGAGATCCGGAAGAGGTTCTGTCTGTTGCCCCGCCAGGAACACTCGGGTTTGGACGGGCACATTCTTTCCCAGGATGCTGCTGCTCACACGTAGGTCCGAGGAGGGAGCGGGAGGTGGAGGGAGGGTGCCCGGTGCAGGTGCGCCCGCATTCCTGATACGATCATGGCACCCTTTCTCCGCAGGAACATTAGCTCCCCTTGTGTTAGTCATTCGGGGCTTAGTCGAGGGCTTCTTGGCCTTCTGGAGGCTGGACGTCCGCGGGCAAGGCCCCGGCAGGCACTGCCCTCTTGCTGTGCCCTCGCCTGCACAGAGCAGGGGCATGATCTTGTACCTCTTTGCTAAGGTCGCTGACCCCAGCGGGGGGCCCCGCCCTCATGACCAAGTCCCCTCCCAAAGACCCCCTCCTGACACTGCGACATTGAGGGGTGGGCTTCAATAGAAGAGTGTCCTGGGGGCACAGACTACCGGTCTGTAGCAGTCCTGCTCGGAGCTCCTGCACACTTAACCAAATGTGCTCTTCCCCTCGAAACCGTTAATTCTCATCTTTAAAGTGCCGGAAGGTTGGTGGGGTTATTGGTCTTTGCCAATGGAGGAAACCCGCCAGTGAGAGAAGCTCTCTTGTGGAGCGAGGCCGGCTGACCAACAACCTTTGACCCTCCCCGTGATGAGGAGGGTCTGTTTCCCAACCCCTCAAGTCCAGACTAGCCTTGGCTCTGCGGCTGGCTTTGACCTATAGAACCCGGTGGAAATGATACTGTCCTAATTCTGAGCATGGCCTCTGGACGTGGCCATTTTTAGAAGCCTGGGGTAGCCTTCCAGAGGGTGAGCGATCACGGGGAGAAAGGCTGTGCCTGCCGGGTGCCTGTGTGAAACCACCTGGGATCTTCCCACTGCTGGGTGGGGCCCGGGCAGGACCCCAGTGCCCTTGCACAGGTACTGGCAAACTAGCAAGCAGCCTTGAGTTTGTGATGCATCGGTTCATGTGGAGCATCAGTAAGTGGCCACTGCCGTCCTCAGGAAGAAGGGGCCATCGCCACTGACTGGAGTCCCTTGTGCGCCAAGCACGGTACCCTCCTTGTGAGGACCTGACCTGGAGCCAGTTCCCGTGTCAGGAAAACGTGCTTCCCCAGGAAATCTTACTCCCACCGCAATCCTTTGTCTTATCTCTGTCGTGGGACATCTCCAAGGTGTGCTCTTTGTGAAGAAACCCTGATCAAAATGAGTCCGTACAGAATGACCGTGTGACTGTCCTGACTTCGGGACCTGTCACTGTTGATTCCTTGTGTGCAGGATGAGTCCTCAGGTCACTTTTGAATCTAAAGCTGCAGGTGATGTGGAGCTGAGATATTTGGTGCTGCCATTTGGGAGTCACGGGCTTAAAATCCGAGTGAATTTTCTCAAGGTTCCTGGTCTTTCCAGATTTTTACGTCTCCGTCTCTGAGTGGTGCTGGTATTGTGTGTGCCTGTGCGTGAGATGTATGAAGTCAACAATTTTGATTTAGTTTCCTGTTTTAAGATGTGCCTCTGCCATTTGAGCGTGGCTGGTTAGGGTTCCTTGTAATTTAGAGGATTGCTAGTTTTTCATCACCTTAGTGGAAAGTAGGGTTTACAGAGTCGTCTGGTCGTCCGGTGCCGGTGGATGAGCTCGAAGGACAGCCCGCTCTTAGCGCGTGCCAGCGTCCTCGTGGGGGTTGGGTGGGGTGAGGGTTCTTGGAAAGGACGGTGCGCTTGGCTTTGTGGTGGGCACCAGCACCTGGTGGGCCTTCCTGTTCTCTGAAGCAAGTACGTTGGTCATAACACCTGGCGGATAAACTGGCCGTTGCTATAGATTTGTTTTCAGGAAGACCATTGTGTTAACCCACGTGGTTATTTGGTTTAAGTTCTTTTCTTGAAAAGTTTTTTTTAATGTTTATTTTTGAGAGAGAGAGAGAGAGAGTGAGTGAGCCGGGCAGGAGCAGAGAGAGGGGGAGACACAGAATCTGAGGCAGGCTCCAGGCTCTGAGCTGTCAGCACAGAGCCTGACGTGGGGCTCGAACCCATGAACCACGAGATTGTGACCTGAGCCGAAGTAGGATGCTTAACCGACTGAGCCACCCAGGTGCCCCTACACAGTTTTAAAAATAAAGTGTTAAGCACTGCCCAAATAGAAGGTTCTGGCTGATTTTTTTTTGTGTGCTCTGTGTCTGAGAACCTTTTATTATCTGCACCCACAGCCATATATAATACAAATAGCTTTAGTATGTATTTTAATATTCTTGTCTTAAAGTGGAATGAACACCTCCGATAAGGACAGTGACTGAGTTTTCCAACAAGGGCTTGCTTATTTAGCAGTGCAATTTCATTGCTAAACAGCTGTTCAGGTGGGACATAAATCATGCTGGGCGACTTGATTTATAGCAGTCATTCTCTCGGGTGTGAGGCGGCTAATGTGTGGGGATATTAGGAACCGGCACACAGATGATGAAAGAAAGGGAAGACAGTGCCTCTTTGGGGGAACGAAGCCAGGGACCTGGGCCGCACACAAGGGCCACGTGCGGTGACCAGAGCTGGCTGCTGGTGCGCCCTGTGCTCTGCAGGAAGCCAGACGTCCTTTACACGTCAGAATGGCTTGGTCCGTGAGTGAGAAATTGGCTCTACGTCACGGTGGCACCTGAGTTTTGGGGCCGGGTCCCATGGCAGCATCGTTCTGGGCTGATGTGCAGAAAGCCTCTCTGCTGGACGAGGGCCATGATAGATTTGTGATGCCCCCTGGGGGGTGGGTGGGCTTCCCCTGGGTCAGGAGCACTCCTGACCGATCTGGGTGCCCCTCTCATGCAGGCTACACAGAGGACGGTCGGTAAAAGCAAGTTTTAAATCGAACTTAACGTTGGCTTTTATCAGACGGCTGCTGCCCTGTTACGGGGGAAGTGACAGAGGAGGAAAGCATAACTAATTAAAGGGAAGTGTCTTAGAGAGTGGCGTTTAAAATAATTAAACAGTCAGAGACTGCCAAAGGTCTCAAGTCCATTAGCTGTGTGCCCAAGTAGTGTACAAGTTGCACGGCAGGCAGCAACGGCCTGTAGGTGACATCAGGTCCATTCCAGCAAACGTTCTCTTCTGAAGAGACCGACAGTTAAGTGCCCTACGGTAAGTGAGCGGTGCAGTGATGCTGCTTCAGTTGGCGGTGCCAGCGCACAAGGGATTACAGTGCAGACGGGAGGGTGTAAGCACCGGGACGCGGGTTTGGAGAGAGGGGCTCGCACAGTGTTGCTGCACTTTGCCGTGTGTGGTGACACGTGGAGTGTTCGTTGGGGATCTGTCCCGAGTTAGCGATCTGTCCCGAGCTGTCCAGTGGTCGCGTGTGTTCTGAAGCGGGACACTGATTCCGTCCCATCTGCGGGCAGTGCTGTGCTGGCAGTGAGAGCACAAAAATGGGGTCTCCTGTCTGTGGGGGTCCTGTTTTCCCAGGTGGGTCATCACTGCCCACGAGCTGGGGAAGCGGGCCTGCAGAGGGGCCGGGAGCCTGGGTCAGAGCTCGGTGGTGGCGGCCGTCCGGGTGGTTTGAGGAGGGGCTGGCTTGCGGTCACCGTCGGAGGTGAGCCAGCCTGGACAGGTGTGGATGGGCGGTCATGTGGGTGCGTTTCAGAGACCTCCAGATGTGGTCACTGCCTGTTCCTTCTGAACTGTCCCTAGTGATTTGTGAAATTTTGGCTCTCCAAAGACCTCAGCAGGTGAATTTATACTTGTCTTGACGATGACGGTCACAGAGGAGCGTGATGTAGATGGCCACTTGGAATGCTGTGGATGTACTTACTTGCATTTTATTCATGGGATGAGCTTGCCTCGTCTCTCTGGATGGAGGTGGGTCACACAAGTCGAGGGAAGGACGCTTGTGCTTTGTGCGGCGCTGGGAAGGCTTTGCGGTGGCCCAGGAGTCAGTTATGGGCAGCATCGCAGATGGGCAGAGAGCTCGGTTAGCATTCCTAGGTTGTAAACGTGGTGCACGGAGCAGTTCTGTGGCCTCTGTCTGAAGCTGTATAAGAGTTCTCCAGAGAAACAGAACCAGCAGGATGTGGATATACACACACATACACGTGAACACATGCATGTGCACATACACGCACACGGACACACTTGTGTACATGTGAGCACATGCTTCCTTAAGTGCACAAAAACACACAGGTATACACACCCATGTGCAGACCCATATGTGCACACACGTGTGCATACATGGATATGCATGCACATGTACACACACAAACACATGCGTGCACACATGCACACACATGTACACACATGCAGATACATGCATGCACCCTGTATGTGAATGTTCATACACATGTACACAGACACATACATACAAACATGCATACACATGCATGTAAACACACACACATTGACACATTCACACAGCAGAGGGAGCATGAGTGCTGGGGTACAAGGCATGTGCTTGTGTGGTAATGCAAGCATTCGGGTCTCAGTATCTGCAGGGAGAGCCAGCACGCCGGGGCCCTGGGAGACTGGATGGCATCGTACGTCTGAAGGCTGGCGGGCCAGAAAGCCAGGAAGAGCTTATGTTTCAGTTCAAGTCCCAGAGGGAGAGTTGGGGTCCCAGTGTGGAGTTAGGTGCAGTCCCCCTCTCTGTCTTCTGGTCCAGCCCTCAACTGATGGGACGAGGCCCACCCACACTGAGGAGAGCAGTCTGTTTTCTCAGGCACCAAGTCAGATGTTACTCTCATCTGTAAATGCCCTCCCAGACTCACCCAGACCAATGCTTTACCAGCTGTCAGGCCACCCAGTGGCACAGTCACATTGACACAGAAAATCCACCATCACAGGACACACCTTCAGTGGAAGCCCAGAGCAAGCTCTCCTGGACCTTCTGGGAGCCCAGACATCTGGGCTGAGGCAGGAGCCAGGGGAGCGGCCCGTGGGCAGCACCAGCCCCGGGGCTCGGCGGTGACGCAGGCTCTTGGGGCCGAGAAGGCGTCCGCTCACGGTCTGCCGAGGCCACGCATTCCACGCCCCCAACACCAGCCAAGTGGTGGAAGCTCCACCTGCCCGGGCACCATCTGGAGAGGAGACCGGAAGACCCTGGCACCTGTTCAAGTGCTGGGGTCAGACCGAGTTTGCCGTCTTGGACCAAATTCGGGCCTCTTCCTCCTGTACATCTGCAGCTGGGCTCACCGGTAGAACAGGTGAGTGACAGAAAACAGACCTGTCTCCCTTGCTTGCTGACTGCCACGTGTGCACCTGTGAGCCTGTGACTCACAGGTCATCTGGTCTCTTCGTGGAGCCTGGGAGGCGGGTCTGGTTTCACGCGCACGGCTTGCAACACACGCACAAGCAGTGAAGACTGCGTTTGAGACCAGCCCCTTTGGGTCTGGAGTTTGGTCTCTGTCCACAAAACCAAAAGGAACATACGTGGGATCTGAACTCCGTGCGTTGGGAGGTTGTTTCTTTGGTTCCTTGACGGGCCTCCAGTACCCATGGGCTTGCCTGGCACAGGGCAGTGTCCAGGAGAAATTTACTGAGCACAGAAGGCCCAGCTCAGCTGGTCCTGCTTTGTGTTTGAAAGAACGCACCTTGTGGTTAATTTTTTGCCAATATAAACTATAGATTACTGTTTGCTTCCCTATAAGGTGGAGGGTGGTCTTGGGTGAGGTCACAAGCCTGGCTGGGCGGGGATGGAGGTTGGAGCATGGAGGGGCTCACCTACCTCGGGCTCCCTGCTTCTGCTGGCAGCTTCCTCATGGGGAGCCTTACCCCGCGGAGACCCTGGAGGTCAGAGAAGCAGGATGCGCCAAGGAAGCAGTCTCCTCCCCTCTGAGGTCACAGCCTTCACCCCATGGAGCCACTTGGGCTCGGCTCTGAGGGAGGGACAGGTACCAGTTGTGTCTTTTCTGTTTCTGAGGCTGTGACATCTGGGACCTTGTGTGCTCTGCAGGGCCCGTGCCTCCTGGGGCACCAGTTCCTAGGCCCGCAGACCCAGAGCCCACACCCTGACCCCCTCCTCCACGGGCTCCTGTGTCTGGACCACTGAGCACCTGCCCTGCTCAGCGCAGGCCCTGAGATCAGAGCCGCTGGCCCTTCCCAAGGCTGCTCCCTCCCCAGCCCCGTCTGTTCCTTCCCAGGAAACCACAGTGAAGGCTCTTGCCCATGTTCTCCTCTCCCTCTGCCTGCGGACGGACCCTGTGCTTCTCCATGTGGCCCTTATGCCCCTGTGTCCAGGAATGTGTGGGTATAAACGTTGTCCTCAGGATGGTTCATTTCTGTGTCTGCGTGTCTGTCACACCTGGTTAAAACCAATCCTGGGCGTATTGGACACAAGCAGAATCTGGGCCCCACACTCTCCCAGTGCCAGGTGTGTGGGCTCTGCTTCTCCTCCAAGAGCAGGTGCTGTGGGGGTGGGCGGGCCAGTGGGGCAAGAAGTAGTCCCAGGTGGGCTGGGGGCAGTCAGGCAAGCGGGTGCTGGCTGTGGGGCCAGAGTGGGGCCAGGGCCCCGCCAAGAGGTGAAATTAAGCATGAGGGTCCTGGTATAGGGGGCAGGGCATCAGAAGAGGCCCTCTCCTCCAGGAGGGCCTCGGGCTTGCCCCTCAAGAAACTCTGAAGTCAGATAAGGGAGCATGGGCTGTGCCCCAGGGGGGAGTCCTCTGTGTCCCCGAGGAGTGAGAGCCCTGAGTGCTGGGCTGGGCGAGGGGGAGCAGGGGGATCAGGAGGCCGGCCGGGCTGAGTCCTGGCCCAGAAGTCTGGGCAGGACAGCGGGTACCTCAGAACCCAGTGGTCACTTGATTGATCAGGACTGAGTGAAAGCCGTCCTGCGGCCCGGACATCCTTGTCGTCAGTGGGACAACAGTATCCCTTCTGTGTCCTTCTCAGGGGGGGTCGTGGGCCCCACCACTGTGAAGAGGAAGGGCAGGCTGCAGCGCGTGGTTGCTGTACCCATGCAGGGTCACAGTCCTGTTGCACACTGGAGCACGGGGTCAGGGTTTGCCGTTCTGAGAAATGCGCGAGAAATGGAGGTGGAGTTGAGGGAAGGAAGACAGTCTGCACGGTTATGGGACTGGAGCACGTGTGTGTCGGGGCAGGTTCAGCTGCAACTGTCGTGCGTGTGGATCCACAGGCCCTGGACCTGCGTGGGGTTAGAGACGCCCCACACCCCGTGCAGTCGAAAATCCACGTATAGCTTCTGACTCCCCCAAAACTTAGCTACTGACAGCCTGCGTTTGACCAGAAGCCTCACCAGTAACATAAACAGTTGGTTAACACAGATTTCGTGGGTTTCGTCTATTACGTACCATATTCTCACAGTGAAGGGAGCCAGAGGAAAGAGAATGTCCTGAGGAAAACCCTAAGGATGGGGGGAAACTGCTGTATTTAATGAACAGCAGTCTCTGTAAGTGGACCACACCCTCCAGACTGTTGTTCAGAGCCCAGGGCTCAGTGTAACTCAGGGCGTAGCAAGTCAGTGAGAAGGGGTGGCCGTTGGCCACGGGACCCTCTGTGACTGTGCCCGCCGGTGGGGAGGGCAGGGTGGCCCTGGAGCTCCCGGGTGCCTGCGGGGCTGTGAGCTGCTGCTCCTGAGTCCTGGCCGTCTCCCCGGGTCGTCGTTAGGTGCGGTCTAGCTGGGTGCGTTGGGGGCTATGGTTAGGACAGCGCCTTTGCATCCTGGTGGCCGAGTGAAGGAACTGGTGTTGGGGTCTGTCGGGGAATCCTGGTCATCCACTGGGACTGTACCACGTGCGCGGCCCCCAAGCCAGAGGTCGGCTCTACTTGACCACGATACACGTCTGGGGTGAGCTCTCGCACTGCTAAGGTTAGGAGGTTGGGGGAACGTGGCAGGGCGTTATGGGGACGGATCTACAGGTCTGTGGCGTGGCCCCGAGCAGGCGGGCTTCGTGGAGGAGGAGCAGAGGGCAGGTGTGTTGGTGCTCAGCAGATGCTCACAGGCCTGACTTGGTGCCATATGCCTGTGGCAAGGGCGGGCATCTGGGCGGCGTGGGACACACTCACATCACAGCGTGACGCTCACTTGGAGCCGGTAAAACAACCTGCGCAAACACACGGAGGTGTCGGTTGGTGATGAGGCTCGAAGAGCTCCTGCGCCCCTTTCGCACCCAGCGCGAGTGTCTCCATGTGTGGGCCTCTGGTTAGATGAGTCGCTCCCCTCAGCGCAGGTCAAACCCGAAGCCACAGGGCGCCAGACGTGGAAGGGCCTTGAACGGGATCTGTCTCAAAGCCTGGTTTCACGGACAGCTCCCTGCGCACACGTGGGGGCAGCGGCCGTGGGTGCCATCTGCCCTCAGCCCGGTCCTCAGACTTGACTCCCTGAGCAGAAACCCGTGAATATCCTTCCGGCATTCGCCCTGACTCACTGCGGCCGTCCGGTGACTCTGAGGCCTGAGTCTACTTACACCCGCAGGGAGACGTTGCCGGGGGCTGCCGCGGTTTCTACGGTGAGTTGTTCCCATTCGCGAGTGGGTTGCCGTGAAAGGACGCGTCTGTGCCCCACGTGAGTGCGATGCATTGAGCCAATTAGTTTGGTCTGCCTGGTGTTGTCTTCCCCTGGAAATTAATCTTTCCTTCTGTTGCGATTCTGATTTTCCGTGTCGTGTTCCAAGAAGTGGGTCCGTGTGCCTCTGCAGCGTGGTTTTCCTGCGTGTTTCCACCTGAGACAGGCCACCGGATGCATCTGCTTGGGGTTGAAGGCCAAAGGTTCTGAGGCGCACAGGCCAATCCTGGCGTCTCCTTTCTGTAGCATTTACGGAGGTGGCTGCACAAACTGAAGCCGCACAGCCCCTTCCCTTCCTGAAGGAAATGGAGACAACGGTGCAGCGCGTCCCGTAGATCTTCACATGGCTCCTGAGCCGGCGCGGCGCTCCGTGGACGCGGCCGGGTGCTGTGGGACCTCGTTCCTGCTTTGGGGAGGTCCCAGTGCTCTGGCGGGTGGCTGGGGAGCACATGCTCCTGTGCCCGCGATGAGCCCTCGTGCTCTGGGCCCGCAGCGGGGACGTGCTGATGCGGGTCAGGCGCCAGGCTGCGAAAGCGTGCCACGCGGGAGGTGGCGGAGGACGCTTTGAAGCGGCGTTTTACGTGAGGAGGAGCTTAGCCAGGTCCGCCAGGACGTTCCGGGTCCTGGAGGAGCCCCGTGGGCTCAGACACTCAGAGCAGTCGTTCACTTGGGGCTCCACTGTCACACATTCACGTGGGGTGCAGAGGGGGAAGAGATATGTGGAGCAGGCGTCTGAGTCGGTGTGGATGGCAGCCTCGTGGGGTCGAGAGGGGTAGAGACGTGCGCGGCTGTGGCCGTGACGGGGAGGCGTTCGTGGATGAGCAGAACCTGTGAAGACGAGGAGCTCAGACGTGTGTCTGGTGCATGTGATGGAAGGAGGGGGCTTACTCTGCCCGTGGTGGGGGGACGGAAGAGGGACCCTCCTGCCATCCCCGGAAAGGCCGCAGGGTCACAGAGTTCTCTCTGTGGAAGGCCTCCCGGGGAGCGGGCAGGGACAGAAGCACAGAACCGTGTGTGCACGGACAGGAACTGTGTGGGCAGGTGCCCGCGGGCCGTGGGGCGAGGGCCTCGAGCTTCCTGGACCTGGGTCCTGGGGACAAGCCGACTCCGTGTGTGAGGGCTGGAGGGTGGCGTGTGCCCCTGACACCAGGCAGGCGTATTCCCGTGACGGTTACACCAGCCACCTGGGGTCTGTGGGGACGCGGCCCCTCTCCTGCCTCCCAGCTCTGGGAAGAGTCACCGGCACCGGCAGCACGATGCCACCTCGTCACTCTTTGAACTCCCAGTCTGCCCGGAGATGCCGGGGCTCCTGATGGCTCCCTAAGGACTCCACATCCCGCGGCTCCTGAGAACGTTCGTCCTGCGGTTAGAACTCGACACCCGGCTCAGCCATCGGCCCGCACCCGGGTTCCCTTTGGTGTTCGTGCCGCCTCCCCTCTTCTGCCTGCCGCCAGCTGCACTTGGGACTGAGTGTGGGGCCTGTCCTCACCCTGGCCGTGCAGCCGCCCCAGGTCCCCCAAGCACCACGCTGTGTCCATCCAGGAGAACTGGCCTTGCGTGGCCTTGCTTTCCTTTAACGACCTTTATAATCCCCTCATACCGCTCATGTCCGCTTTCTAGGCATCTTGGTTGGTGAGGTGTATGTCAAAGCCTAAACGTGGCCTCTCTCCTCCAGCCACGGGCACTTGTTAAGGCTGCGACTCCATTCACCGCGATCCTTGTGGACGGTCTGGTCAGAGAGAAAGATTGAGGAGCTCCGTTCGGTCCCTGTGGGTGGGAAGCAGTTACGGGATTATACACCTTGCACATATTCTGTGATTTGTCTTTTGTCTGGGAGCCTTCTCTTCCCAGAAATGCCTTCTAGGAAATACTTGAAGGAGAACACACATCCCGAGATCTCTGCGTGAGGCAAGCAGGTTTTCCTGATTTTTCTCTGTCGGCGGACCCACCCACCTGTGGCTTCTCGGTCACTTTTGGGTGAACGGATGAGTTCAGTGCCTGACCCAGACCGCTGCACGCCGTCCGGGATGGCAGGGGCCTGTGAGGGTCAGCTTGGGATCTCACACTCATGGGAGCGGAGTGCAGACGTGATGTTCCTCTTAGAATTTCTAAGGGGGAAATTTCTCAGGCTGTAGGGGGGAAAGCTGAGAAATGTTTCCAGGTTAAAACCAGAGATGTGACAAGTACACGAGACGTGTGGTCTCGGACCGGGGATTTTTCCTGTGATGCACAGGGGGAGGTGAATGACAAATTTGAGGCCTGCCAGTTTCGTGTCCTGATTTTAACGGCTGTCCTGTGGTGATCACAGAGGTGACCCCGGTTTTAGGAAACGTGCCGGATCACCAGGGGCTGTTCTGTCTGCAACCTAGTCTTAAGTGGTTCAGAAAAAAACATACAGGAAAGACGGATTAAGAACAGCAGACGTAATAAAACGTAATGTGTGGGCAGTCTGGAGACCCTCTGTTTGCAGCTTTTCTGTATGTCTGAAATCATTGCAAAACTAAAAGTTAAAAAGTAAGAGGATGAAGACAATGAGGGTAACTGCTAGGTTGGAAGAAATGCCATCAGTGTTCGTCACCCACCCGGCCTTGTTTTCTGATCCTTCTGCCTGACCCTGGACCGTTTCGGCAAAGGTGCAGGACACTGGGACTGTCACGGCGAGGGCGTTTTTTCCTCTCATGGAGGATGTGGGGAGGAATTGGTATTTTCACTGCATCGTTCTGTGTCGGCCTCTGAGGGCGTCCACAAGACTGTCTCCACTTAATTCTTGCAGGAGCCGCTTGGTGGGGGTGCGTCCCTTTGCTCTGCAAAGCGCTGGCTCGCGGGTGGTTCGTAGGTACCTCGCTGCACACGAAGACTGGTTGGGCTGTGATCCAGGGGTGGGTCTGTTGGTGCCACACTTGTCCCCGAGCCCCTGGCCTCTGAACTGACACTCACACGGTCCCCATATGCCATCTCAGTCCTGGGTGGTTGGCGCCTAGCGGAGCACAGGGGAGCCGCACTGGTATGTGCCCACTTCCTTCCCCTCCCCCTCCTCCCTTCCTCTCCTGCTTTGAGCTCTGGCTTCTGCACAGGTGCCCGTGTTTCCCAGGGAAGGGCTGAAGGACCCAGGGGCAACCCAGAAGCAAACTTGCTGGGTGGGCATGCTCTTACTTCCCGAGGACCACAGCTGGGGAGGGAGGCGTGCCCACCCCCGTGTGTTCCCAGAGTTACTGGGCTGCAGGTGCAGGAGTTGGAGGTCATTGGAGGTCGTTACAGAAGACTTGTCGAACTTGTCTGCATGTGGTGGAGGCATCAGTGCAGAGTCTGCTGGTTCCTGGGGATGGGCAGAGGGGACGCCCAGTCAGCTTTTCCACCAGCTTCCCCACAGAATGAAGTCCCGGCAGGAGGGGCTCCCCCCGGCTGTGTCTGGGAGGACTCTTGTCAGTGCTCCCGCCAGCTCGGGCCATTTAAGTGTTCACGTGATGCCAGCCCATCAATACTGCCCTTTCTAAATGTCTGAACTCATTTTTAAATTTCCTGCAGCCCCCGAGCACCAGTCAGGCTTCCTAGACCATGGTGCAGCCCCTGGCATGCTGACATTCTCCCCGAATATCCCTGAACATCAGTCACTCACAGCAGTTGGTGCAGCCCTTTGTGCTGTTCTCTCGAGACCCCCTAGGCATGTTCTTCAAGCCTTTAATGACCTCAGGGTGATGCTCCTGTTTGTTTTGGTTTTGCAAAACATGTTAATCCTTACAACGGCTCTGTGGTTTATGGGGCAGCGACTCACAGGGAGGCAAGGAAGTACTTAAGCTGCTTTCCTCCCCGCTGTGCCCCCGTGCCTAGCAGGGCGCGCAGGGCACGTCACTGGCCGGTGGACAGTCCGTACCTTGCCTCTAGGTGACGGTACGGTCGTGTGCTTTGTCTTCATTACTGATTCAGAAACATGCGCTTCTGTAACCAAAGCCTTATTAAGGTCAAAACAGAAGCGATGTTTTAAGTCTTTAATTATTTTCATTATTCAAAAATCTGGTCTAGTTGTTGATTTGTTTTCTTCAAAAAACTGTCTTCTCCGTGGCTACCTAAGGAAAGCTGCTTTGAAGAGACGCTCACTAATACAGGTTTTCCTGAAGGTCACAAATGTCACACCGCCGAGAGCATCAGGTGTGTGGATTCCCCGTAGGACCCTGTGGTCGTGCGGGGGACAGAGCCCAGGAGGCAGGGGCCCTGGGGAGCGTTTCTCTGCATTTCCTCCCAGAGATTATTGTGAAATTGACTGATTAGACTCAGTTTATTGTATGAGAAAATGCAAAGCCCATTGTAGTTCGGACCATGTTGAGATGCAGACCCGCCAGGGCGAGATTTGTATGTTCTTGCGGGGAGCTCAGTTCGTGTTTGTAAGTTTAGGCCGAGTTTTAATTACGTGTGTTGTGCTGTCCCAGGGTCTGGGGAAGCAGAAGCAGACAGGGCAGCTTCTGTCCTCCAGGAACACAGGGCCCATCGGGGAGACGGAACAGAAGGAGTTCCCTCAAGCACAGGGCATGGGGGGTGGCTGTGGCAGAGCAGAGGACCCTGGAGTTACTCGTGTTTGGAGCACTCACAGACCTTGTCCCAGGGGGTCCAGCAGGCGTTGAGGACTGGGGACGGCAGACGTTCTGTGGAGGGAAGCGAGCTGTGGAGGGAGGGAGAGAGGTCGGGGTGGTGTGGTCGGGCAGGGTCGGTGGGCCGGGACGGGGTCCAGGAGGGCCCTTAGTGCTGCTCGAGGAAGCCTCCACCTCCTCGGCACACTGCGGGGAAGGAGCTTACGTGGCTTGTGTGGCCATTCTGGTCAGAAGCTGTAAGCCGGCCGTGAGGCCACCCCAGAGCCGTGGCCAGGGGTCTGTCCCACTCTTCCTCCGTTTGGCCTCAGGCCCATGGGGTTCTCAGAGGAGGAGGCCCCCCCACGGGCACCCAGGGTGAAGGAGCACGGGATACAGCAGAGGCCACGGAGCGGATTTGGAAGATGTGAGCAAACGTGGCGCGGGAGCTCAATGAGGAACAAGGCGCAGAGGCAGTGACCTTTGTCCTGCACACCTGCACCCATTGTGCCCAGAAGCCCCCAAGTGCCTCTCTGAAGGAGCCACAGAGTCCCGGCCTCGGGGCTGCGGAGACCCCTCCCAGACCCTGCTGCTGAGCAGCGTGCGTGGCCAACACAGGGGTCCCGGGTGGTGGCGACGGCGGAGATCGTGCCGGGCCGCTGACACGCACGCTGATTCACCGGTAGCACACGCCGGCCAGGCCCTGCAACCACCAGCGAAGGAATCTTGGTCTTCATCCTGAAGATTAGGAGTGCCTCTGGCTGGTATTAGAGCAGCAGCATGCTTGGAATTTAAACGAAGGCCACGAGAGCCGTGGAAAGGCTCTGGGCCTGGGGCTAAAGATGGGGCTTCCTGTTTGAGTTTCACCGCTCACTTTATGACTCTTCTGACATTTACTTAAATTCTCGGATTGTCCATCTCACCTTTAAAATTGGTACAACAGCACAGCAGCAGCAGCGAAAGTGGTTGAGTGACGTGAGCAGGGAGTGCAGATAAGACGCTTCCTGTGCCATAGGTGTGCCTCACGGTGGCTCGGTGGGTCTGGGGATCCGGGACCGGGATGGAACACAGCGGCTCAGACCCGGGCCCTAGCCAGGTTTGCTCTAGGTGAGCAGCTCACTGATGACCCTGAGGTGCCCCCGGGCTCTGTTACTCCCTCATCTATGGGGTGTTTGCAGTACGTTCACACACGTGAACCCTGCGTGCATACACCATGCAGTGGAGGTGTGTGTGTGCAGTGCACACGGGTATGACCTGTGCAGTCCGGGCACATAGATGCACTCTGCACACGTGCACGCAGGGAATTACATGTGTGTATGTGTGCCGTGTGGGACAAGCACACGTGAGCGCTGTGCACACGTATACGTTGAGTGGGATATGCACACGTATGCACTTATATACGATATACAGGTGCCGTCTGCGTGTAAATCCATCATGTAGTACAAGTACCTATGGGAGTCGTGCACACGTATATGCACTTGCATACGATACATATATTCGCTACGTGGTACAAAAGCACCATGAGGGGTTAGTGTGAATACGCACCGGGCGCGTCTATGCGTGTGGCAGCACATCGTGTTTGTCAGCAGATCCCTAATAATGGTGGAAACAAGTTTTCACACCATCAGATAATATCAGCATCAATTCTGCAGTCAAATGGATATTTGCCGGGATAACACCGTTTAGGAAGAGAACCATGAGCTTTTGATGAAACGGGGCGCATGCTTGTTTGAAAAATAATTTTCAGAAGATCACTGTGGAGTGGCTCCCATCTTCCATAGGAGTTGGTGATGCTCTAATGGAGAAAAAAATACTAATGAAAAAAGTTAAGTCTCTGGCTGTGCCTTTTTTTAAAAATTTTTTTTTTAACATTTATTTATTTTTGAGACAGAGAGAGACGGAGCATGAACGGGGGAGGGGCAGAGAGAGAGGGAGACACAGAATCGGAAACAGGCTCCAGGCTCTGAGCCATCAGCCCAGAGCCTGACGTGGGGCTCGAACTCCCGGACCGCGAGATCGTGACCTGGCTGAAGTCGGACGCTCAACCGACTGCGCCACCCAGGCGCCCCTGGCTGTGCCTTTTAAGAAACGACTTTGGAATCAAACCTGGGTTCAGATCCTACTTTTAGCTGTGAGAAGTGGTCAGTGTTGTGGCTCTTATTTTTTCAGTTAAATACACAGGAATGCTAACAACGACTACATTTATTTAGGCTTCCCGCATGTCGGGTGCTGTTCAACCAGCCGTGTGTGCATAAGTACGTTTAACCCTTAGTGTTCCTAGGAGAGAGCCCTCATCTCCCCCCGCTGTGTAGACAGGAAGTGTGCGGGGCACGGAGACACTGCGGGAGCATCAGGCACCCTGCCAGGTGGTGGGCGGGAGGGCGGGACCCACGTGCACAGAGCCTAGGTGCACACCTCGTGTGAGCTACGTGTAACTTTTAGCCAGCTAGTGGTCATGACAGAGGGGTGCAGGGTGAGACCCAACTCTGATAATATGCTTTACCTATCCTCGTGTACCCAGAAACGTCATTTCTGAATGTGTGTTGGGGTCTTCAGGTGGACCCCCAGGCTTGACCAGGCATTGGGATTCCCAGGGCTTGACGCACAGTCGTGCTCATGGCAGTGATTTATCACAGCAAAGGACACAGGGCATAATCAGCGAAGCCCGAGGAAGCCAGGCTTCCCCAGCTGTCCCCGGGTCACAAAGGCTGCACGTGACTGCAGCCACACAGTGGAGCATCCACCAGGGAGCCTGGGAGCCAGCATCTCCTGCCCTCTGCTCACATGTGCCCCAATCCCTGAGTCCCAGCAGGAAGGCACACTCTCACCATGCAGTTGATGCCTGGGGTCAGGGTAGCAGCCCTGCATGGTCTCCCCCAGACCCCACCCTGTCCGGTCCTCACCTGTAAGCTTGGTGCTTGGATTCCGAGGCTGCCTGAGGTCGGCTCCCGTGTTCCTTGACCGTGGCACCTGAGTTCACGAGTATAGGCAACATCAGAGGTGGTGTTCGTGGAAGGTGGGCTGGACGTGTGTGCTCTATGTGGGCAGTGCTGCTGGTGCATTGGGCCTGCCTGGTGAACCCAGGGCACCAGGGAGCGGCCTGGAAAGGACTTCCTTGCTCCCCGTGTGTCTCCAGGTGCCGGGCTTGGGCTTCTCCCCATTATCACAGGATCAGCGTGGCCCATTTCGTAATCCTGACGCCGCACATTTTGTTTGTCATTTGTTATTCTCATGCAGACCTTCTGTGAGGGTGAGTCGGGAGCAAGAGGGGACAGATGCATGTTGACACAGTGTGTCTTACACAACATAACCAGAAAGGACATCCCCTTCAGGAGTTGGTCAGGGCAACTTCCTGATCTTTTATGGAAGTCTAAAATAGCTTTGCACACTCTGACCCCTCTTGTTACGCTGATTGAGTAAGCATCCTAGGAAAGACCCCTGCCTTTTAATTATTTGGCTGCCCGGGTGGGGTTGCACCAGTGGGAGGCAAGGGAGGGAGATTCAGACCCAACACAGGTCCCAGGGACTTGGGGACCACGTGTCAGGAGTGCACAGAAGGCCCTAGTCAGGTTTTGCAGGAATCACACTTAGGGGTCGCAGCCGGTCTCTGTGTGGTAAATGTGGAGCAGGCCGGACGCCCCCCGGAGAGCAAGCCCTTTCCTATGGGCAGGGAGGGGACACTGGCCGTGTACCCAGCCTCCGGGTTTTCAGGCCCCTGCAGACTCCATCTTCCACCCGCTGTCCCTGAGTCTGAGTCGTGTGTATAAGCAGTGATTTTGCTGGGTGTTAGCCCAATACCGTGAGTTTTGAGAACGAAACAGCTCACAGCAGACCCTCAGGTTTTAGCTTAGTGTGAGGTCTTAAGACCAGAATCTGTGACTCCAGGATTTACTTCAAACAAACAAACAAAAAAAGTGGCTTTTCTCAGGAAGCCACAAAGCTGAGGTGGCCGGGTGGCTGTGTCCCAGGCCGGAGTGGCAATAGCCCTTTCCCAGGCCCTTTTGTCTTGCCCAGCTTAGGATCTCAATCACCACCGAGGAGTATGCACATCAGGCTCTAAGGGAGACCTCTGGTTTAAGACAGCTTGTCAGCAAGCTAAAAACCACTTGTCAAAACTCCAAAAGTGTGTCCCCAACTGCAGATTCTCTCTTCTCCCGTCTCCCTTTTCCATGGGCTCCAACGGACAAGATTAGGGCAGTTGTCATCAGTGGTGCAGATTTGTTATGTTCCTAATAGTCAGAATGCTCTTCGAGAGTTTCCTCAGATCCGTGGCTTGGAAGGCAGCGTCTACAGGGGCAGCACTGCCAGGGGGTGCTGGCCGGGAAGGAGGGGGAGGCCACAGCAACAGTGGGTGTGTTTTCTCTCCTGTTTTCCTGTTTTTTTTCTAAGCCTTGGTTCCATTTCTGGGACCTGATTTAACCTTCATTCTTACCACTTGACAAAGAGCATAACGCGGGCCTCACACCTGCGGCACCTCCAGGCTCACCTGAGGGATGTGTGAGGCCTCTCTCCCCCCACTGGAGGAGAGCACAAAACCCAGAGGCATTACCGGGACTGTGCTGTCCTGCCTGCATCAGCCAGTGCAGCCGAGAACATTCCAGGCACCCAGTGCACCCTTCCTGGGTCTGGACCTGTTACTGTTGAATTGCATCGGTGACTTTGGCCTTTGGGATCACAGCTGAGGTGCTGTTTACTGCCCGCAGTGACTCAGGAGCCTCCCAGACATCTGAGGTTTGACCCTTCTGTTCCTTTGTCCCTTTAAAACAAGCTTGTGCCCGGGGCACCTTGGGGGCTCAGTCAGTTAAGCGTCCAACTTCAGCCCAGGTCGTGATATCACCGTATGTGGTCTTCCAGAGGCAGTTTGGTGCAGGGAAACAGTACATAAGGTCTGCAAAGAGGAGGGTGTGTGGGGGCAAAGTCTGGGAGAAACCAGGGCTGGGTTTCAGAATCTTTTCCCAGTGAAGCTGGGACACATTTAATCCCTGCAACGGTGAGTGTTGTCTGTCGGAAGTGCTTGCCTGAGGGGTGCCTGGGGGGCTCGGTTGGTTGCGCATCTGACTTTGGCTCAGGTCACGATCTCACAGTTCGTGGGTTCGAGCCCCACGTCGGGCTCTGTGCTGACAACTCGGAGCCTGGAGCCTGGATCCTGCTTTAGATTCTGTGTCTCCCTCTCTCTCTGCCCCCACTCATGCTCTGTCTCTCTCAAGAATAAATAAACATTAAAAAATTAAAAAAAAAAAGTGCTCGCCTGAGCCAGGAGTCTGAGTGTTGACCGGGGGCTGGCCACATCGTGCCCGTGTGACTGACCACAGGCACTCAGATCCTGGACTCCCGGAAGGAAAGAAGGTGTTCGGCAGACACAATGCTTGTAGAGGTGGATGGGCACAGCCAGCGACTCTTCCATTTAGGGAAGTTTCCATCAGTGCAAGGGGGAGAGAACTGTTTCCCAGTCATTCTCCGAGATGCCAGCAAGGGTCATCTCTGCATCAGGCCTTTCTGAAGACAGCGGCCTCAACATGCTGGGCTCACGCCTTCCTGCACAGCACGTGACCGATAGAAAAATGTTTAAGGAGACCTTTATGCTTTGTGTGCGTGCTGTGTGTGGAATCGGGCGTGCATTTCCACCTATGGGACGCCTCGTTTGGACCAGCCACGCCGGCAGTCAGCAGCAGCCTAGCGGGTGTACTGTGTGTGCATGCACGGGCTCATGGATGGGGAGCATCTCCTCACGTCAGAGCGCGTGGGAGAGCTGGCGGCACATCATAAATTAAGATATCGTGTGGTGAGAAATTATGGATCAGATTAAGTGGTCAACGCGGAGTGAAAATATTTGAACTCTCTGTGCTTATTATGTTTCGCACCTTGACCTCCAGGACATCAGCCTCTGTGTCTGATTCTCTGTGTTGAATCCCCAGGTGAAAACAGTGATACCTCCATGCAAAGGACTCATCTTGGGATTCCAGACATAGATGCAACTCTGTCCTCACAGGTTTATTTGGGCCCAGATACCATACGGTGTTGAAGTCTGTTGCATAATTTGCCCTAATTGGGAAGGTAACAGGATTGCTTACTGATAAGCAGGGACCCTGGGGCTGGTGTGGGGGCAGGAGCCAACCTGACACCCCCTGTACCTGCAGGTGACTCATTTGGGGGCAGAATTGTCCAGTTTCTCATCTCATCCAGGTCCTTCGGGGTTCCTCGGCAGAACCCTAAAAAAATAGGATTTTGCGCACAGAATGCCCTGTTAGGAGCGTGACCTCCTTTATCCGGCTAATTTATGTGAAGTCTGAGCCATATTTCAGAGCCGCGTCACCAAGCACTGACATGCTTTCCTTCGCAAACCATCCTCCCTCCAGGGTCGCCTCGCTCCTGCCCTTGGCCTGGGGCTGCGTCCTCCGCCTCCCTTTCGGGAAGCATTCCTCTGTTTCCGGTCAAAACCCTGCGGAGAGAGTATGTTTCCAGACCCTGTTTGAAAGTGGCATATTTGACGTTGAGTAGCGTGGGTCGTGCCATGGGGTGATTATTGTGACACCCTGAAGTTTCCTCATTTTTCTGCAGCGTGAGACACAGGAGTCGGGACAGTGGGGTGTCTGCTGCACGGGCCGTGGCTGCCTACCACGTCCCCCTTGTCCTGCTCCCTGTTCCCCTGAGGAGTGAACAGCATCATGTGTAAAGTGCATTCAATTCTGTGAGGGATTCGTTTTTCCAAGAAGACTTGTAGTGACCTTGCGGGTCATGTGTTTAAGGAGGGGCCATTCCGAGGCCTTTCTCTAGTGGCGTCTTTGATGGGAACTTCACGGATGCTGTTTTCACATTCTCCATTAAGGGCCACTGAGGCACGTCCACTCCCGTGGCGTCTGGTCTGTGACATCAGTGTTGACACTCCCGTGTGTCGGGGGACAACACGGGAGGTCAGTCAGTAAGCATGCCCCGTGCGCTCTCGTCTCTGCACCGTCTCATCCCCGTCATGGGAAGTAGGCCTCTGCTGGCCTCCTTGGGGGTCCTCCCACATGTGCCGGGGCCCCGGGACACTGGGTGGCCAAACTGAACATGAACACGCAGGTCTTGCCACCATGCAGCCGGGTCTGTGGCTGCCGTGGCTTCAGGTTCTGAGCTGGTGCAGGTGCTCTCTTGTGTGTGACCTTTGTGGCCTGGGGGTCGGGAGAGGCCTGCAGAATGCTGTCCTCTGGCTGACAGTGTGTCCGATGCCCCGAAGCTCTGGCCAGGCTCTGCCTGAATGACGAAAGCCTTCTCTGAGAAAAACGGTATTTTTTTAAGTGCTCACACAGTGCTCAAGGCAATGAATGACGAGACAGGATTTCTTTCTGCTGTGATTCCTAGTTTAAATGAATTTTTGAAATGGTAATGTTAGAAAGACAGGTGGTTGAAGTGGTTACAGCTTCATAAGCTGTGTGAGCATCCCGAGCGTCCGTAGATGTGACCTCCTTAATGGTCTTCGAGAATTGAGTGTTAACTCCGCAGACCCAGAGCCAATTCCTGTTGATGATCTCACAACCTCAATTGCACATGGGGAGAAATGCAAACACAGTGTTAGATGTTATATCCCCATTGATAACTGCGATGTTTTGAAAATTTTCTGGGTTGCATGCAATTTCCTAAATGGTTTGCACATGTTAATTTAATTTAACCCTCCAGAAAATAAGAAAGAATGGGGAATTGGAGATTCTGGAGCAAGGTTTGCGAGCCATGCCTTGTTGGCATTTGGGGATAACAGTGGTTGTGGCTGTCCCGTGTGTGACGGGCGCTCAATTGGCACCTTCCCAGTCACCCAGCAGGGAAGCCTCCAACCACTGCTGCTGTCCCCACGTGGGCAGCAGGCATCAGCCCCGACTGAGAGCCGCTAAGCGGGAGTCAGAGCCTCAGGGAAGGAGAAGGGATACGGAGACAGTGATGCCAAGAGACAGGAGCTTCTGTGGCCGGGGTTAAGTGTGCAGGGATTTGCTGAAGTTCTACGGTGAACCTGAAAACACTGGTGGCATCTGTAAGTTTCCCATCACTAGCCTGGTTTACTCTTGCGGTCACACCGGGGGCCTCCTGGACCTAAAGTAAACGCACGCAAAAGCCGAGCAGACAGCCGTGGTTTCCCTGCAGGGTGAACACCTCCTCTGTCTGAGCTGAGTTGTGTCTGGTTTGAGAAATTGTAGCCTCGCGGGAAGAGTCAGCGCCATATCGAGCAGGTTTTCTGAGTGACTGCCCTTCCCAGGCAGGAATGGACCCTTAGTCTTGAGGCTTGGTCCCTCGGTTCCCCGAAATGCAGGGAAGAGGCAGGAACCCCTCTTGGCCTGCAGGCTGGGACCTGAGCCCTAGTCAGGCAGGACCCCTCTGCAAGGTCTGCACAGCAGCGCCACCTGGTGGGCATAGGAGGCCGGGTGGCGGGAGGGACAGGAGCAGGTGCCCAGGCAGGAGATCTTCAGCTCCCAGCCCCGCTCCTGTGCTCCCGAGGGGCCCCCTGCTCTAGGGTGCTTTCCTCACCAAGATGAGCTCCTGCACGTGTCTGGAAGACAGCGAGGGCCTGTGGCTGGCGAGCAGACACCCAATAGGAAGGAGAAAACCCCGGTAGGGTTAGGACGGAGCCCTGCCACAGGTGTTCTGCTGGGAGACGCCGGGGCCCCGTCCCTGATACCAGACACGGGCGTTTTCCCCCTTGTCACACGGGATGCAGGCTGCAGGCTTTGCTGTCGCCACCTCGAGATTCTTAATTTTGGGAGAAGGGGCCATGTGTCCTCATCCACCCATGATGCCACCGGGCCTGCCTCAGCCCCCTCGGTTCTGCCCCTGTAGCCGAGGACAACTTGTAAATAAGTGTGAGTGCACTCTGATAAAACTATAAAAGCAGATGACCAATGCATAAAGTTTGCGGAGTCCTGATCTGCAAGTTAAAGGTCACCCCTCACCTTGGCTTCTGTGACTCCCAGAACCCAGCCTAGGCCACTTTACCAGCACTGACACTGTCCATCATGCGTTCTACACCTGGGCCACACCAGGACCGGTACTCAGTCCTTGCTCTCCTGTGGATGCTGTGGACCTGGGAAAACAGGATGGACACTGAGGAAGAAGGAGATAAAGTGTGCACACAGGCTCCGTGTAGTCAGTACAGGAGGAAGGACAGACGTCCAGCATATGGCGTCCACACTCTGGTGGAGTCAGCACTCCCTGAAGGGCCAGCTCCTGGTCAGCGGGGCCCTGGTGATGCCGGTGTCTCGGTGGATTTCAGTGTTAATGCTCTCCTGGGTTTAATCACATGGAGGGTCACCCTTGGAGCAGGTGTGGTCTTCTGTGAGATACCATTTAAACTGAGCCTTGGCGGGTGGAGGAGGAGCCGGGTCTGTGAAAGCCAGACAGGGAGCCTGGGTTGGGGGAGGGCGGATGTTGTCCGTGGCCTCAGACTCCGGCACAGGTGAGCCCGTGAGAGCCGCAGGCCCAGGAAGGGCGTGAGCTCGTGTTGTGACCTTGATGATCACGGAAGGGTCCGCAAGGTGAGTGTGTCATTAATTGCAGGTGTGAGGGTTTGCGGGGGCATATTCTGGGGGAAGGACCTGCTGCTGGTGGCGGTGGCATGTGTGGGAGGTGGAGGAGGGAGGGGAGGAGCCTGGAGAGGAGGTTCCCCACAGATCAGGCTTCTAGGGTCTGCACCCTGGAGCCCTCCCTCAGGGCCTGTGGGGAGGTTCCCCGGACTCCCCAAGACCTTCATGGTGACCTGCTGTCATAAACACAGACTCACGATTTCCTGAGGAGGAGCAGGGGTGGTGGGAATCCGGAATTCAGTGTTGGCCCTCGCTGCACTCAGTGGCCTGTTAGAGGCTCAGGCATAAGAGCAGGGCACACCACCGGTGTGAGTCTGGAGATGGGCCTGGGGGCTGTCGGCATGTAGGCGGTGTCTGCAGCCAGGGGTTGGGTGGCCCCAGTGGGGCCCCAGTAGAGAGGAGGGGTTGGGTGGCCTCAGTGGGCAAGCGTGGGTAGAGAGGAGCAGAGACAGGCCTGAGAGATGAGCCCTGGGGCCAAAAAATTCAGGAGGATGGAGGAAATCCGGCAAAGGAGGCCGAGGGGGGCAAAGGAGGCCTAGTGCCGGGCCAGGTGGGAGAAGGTCACACAGCTGTGCACACCACAGGCACATACGTGCAGGTGTGCACTCACACTCACGGAACGCATCTGGTTCTGCGTTTCCCATCCCGGAGCTCAGCCTCCTTTAGCTGTGTTCTTTCTGGCAGGTTCTCTCTCTGCCCCACTGTCCTCCTGAGACCTCTGCCCATCTCCAGGGAGCAGTGTCTCATGTCTGGGACCATCTTTGGGTCACCTCAGGGCTGTGGGCAGATGGTCCACGCCACACCACAGGTGCAGAGTGGACTGAAGGAGGAGGGGGCTCTTGGTCAGGAAGGGCTGGTCTCAGCAGAGCATGCTGGCACACAGTACGGGTGACGACTCTCTGGTGTCCGAACCTGCAGACCACCTGGCCGGCCCCACGGGTGCAGAGTACTAGGAACTGTTGCTTTTCTGCTAATGGAAAACAGAGCCATGGAAGATACTTCTCCTGGCACAGCCGCGTTTATAGCATCTTGTAACCAAGGCAGACGGACACGTCATTGCAGTGTCTTCCCTCATGGTTTCTCCAGAGGACCCCAGCTTTCCACGAGGGCCTCTATGCCCTCGAGCGTCCGTGTGGCTGCACGGAAGATCGTTCGGTCAGCGATCTGGCCCCGGATGGTGATCCCTTGCTGGATTTCCAGTTCCATGCCCAGCTGACGTGATTTGTGATCTGAAGATGGGGCTCTGATGCCATGTTATCAAAAATGAAGGAATACGACATGGCCAATTTTGTTTTATTCTCTGACGTGATAGAATTTGACAGGGACACAGACTTACAGTGGGGCGCTTTCCGGAGGAAAATGTTTAATAACCTTTTAAAAATCAACTTTTAAATTATACAACTAACACATAAAGATAACACTATTTGTTGAGCACTTCATTTCGATCATCTCCTGTATTTTCACAGCACAGTTTTGTGATAGGGGCCTTTTCTGTGTTATATAGTTGAGAAAACACGTTTGAGGAGACCTAGAACAGGGCTAGTAAATTGCAGAGGAAAAAGTAAATCCAAACCAGATCTGTACGTTTGACCAAAACTCTACATGTGCCATGTGGAAGTATTAAGAGATTAAGTTAAGCCAAAGGAAACACTCATCTACATCTTCTTCCCAGACAGAATCACTGTTATTATTTGGATTCTCATTTTATTCATGTGTTCTGTACGTCAATTATATAAACAGAAGACTATGCATACTGTTCCATAATTCTTTTCCTTAATGTTGTACTGTAAATATTTTTCTTTTCCTTAATGTTGAACTGTAAATATTTTCCTGTGGTTCTCTTTTCTAATGTATTATTTATAATATTCCGTCGTGTGCCTAAAGGATTATTCAACAATTGTAGGATTTCTACCTTATTCTGATACTTTCCTACCTAAGAAAAAGTACCACAAGTAATGTCTTTGTGCATCTCCTGTGTCCTCAGGATGCCCTGGTAGACTGATGGGTAAGTAGTGCATTTCTGACTCGAAGGGTAAGCAGACTTGTAGTTCGTGTGGTTTCATTGTATTCATGAATTTGTCCCGATTTATACTAACGTGTTCAGTAATCCAGTAGATACCCCTGAGGGACCAAGCTGTGCAGGGAGCTGTCCACGGTGCTGCCCGCCGGTGTGTGCGCTCAGTATTTCCCCGCACTTTCACATTTTCACTTGCAACTACCTCACGGTGATGGAACATTTGGTTGGAGGAAGAAATTGATCTCCAGATTCCAACATTGGTAACATTATAAATACGTTTTTATCCAAATGCTTCTGTTTATCCTGGGAGGCGGAAGGGCAGATTCCTATTGAAACTATGAAGATAACTGTGTCATCATGGAAACTGATGAGACTCGGTAAAGAAACTGTGCCATTTGATCAGTGTGAAGGATGGGTGTGCACGCAAGGCCAGTTCCCATGTGTGGCCACTTCTCCACATCCTCACCTGGGCCAGTAGGCTGCTGTCACTGGAGACCGTGTTGTCCACAGACACAGGGTAGTTTGAATGACTGAGACTTAAATGTGGGCACTGATGAGCTTTCTGAGGTTGATACTTGTGAGTGCACTCCTTCTGATTATTCTAGTCCTTGCCATACTTACATTCCCCTGATGGCTCATTATTTTGTAATTTGTGCTGAGAGTTTTTCGTAGGATATTTTTACTAAATTCTGAGGGATTTGTTGAACAAGATACCAGTGAGAGTGTTGCATTCAGTTAGCAGAGTTACAGTTAGAGGATGAGGACAGGCGGAGCAGTGAGGAAACAGGCTCCCTTTCCTGACCAGCAGACTGTGGGCAGTCATGCTGAGTGGGATCCGTGGACAGTCATGCTGAGTGGGATCCATGGATGGTCATGCTGAATGACATCTGTGGACAGTCATGCTGAGTGGGATCCATGGATGGTCATGCTGAATGACATCTGTGGACGGTCATGCTGAGTGGGATCCATGGACGGTCATGCTGAATGGGATGGGCCAGACACAGAAACAGCATCGTCTTGCTTGCATGGGAAATCTCAAACAGCCCGGGAGAAGTGGCGAGCAGACCCGTGTTGCCAGGGGAGGAGGATGCAGAAGTCATGGTCACAGGGCAAGGAGTCCAGGTCATGAAGGATGAGTAGGTTCTGGGGATCTGCTATGGGATCCAGCTGCCTGCAGCTGACAACACCATTCTGTGTGCTTGAGATCCACAAAGAAAGTAGATCGGCGTTAGACGTTCTTAACCACACACACTGCTCGTCATTGTAATGGGGGCCAGCAGGACATTTTGGTAGCAAACTGGCCTTGGTGGTCGTGATGGTTTCATGGCTGTATTTTCCCCTAACTCAGGATTTGTACATGTTAAATACGTGTAGCTTCTTACATGCCTTTCATGCCCTGAGAAAGTGGTTTTAGAAGAAAAAACAACATAGAACATTACCTAAAATTGAAGTACCCTCATGGGTTCTACCTGGCCTCATACTTTTTCTCACCCTGGCTTTGGTCGGCAGTCAGCTTTTGGGGGTCATCTGCCTGTGCTGTAAAGCATCCAGGTGACTGCGAGCCTGTCTGTGGGTGCAGAGCCCTTGCCCACGGGTGACATTCCTGCTGCAGCCATTATGGGGAGCTTTCCCATCCATTCTTTCGAAAGGCCGCCTGCTGTGCATGGCAGAGGTGAGGAGAGAGGAAGTACGACAAAGCAGGTGGCTCCGTTCAGGTGCACAGTCAGTGGCAATGTCAGGTGGAGGAGAGCAGAATCCTCTGTGGAGATGTGACCCATCGTGATGTCATAGGCTGGGCCCATGGTTGTCCTGAGTTGCACAGTCGTGGACATGCTGGACCCCACACCATGTGGTAAAGGGCATTTACCCACTGTCAGCGACCGGTCTTGTGAGCCTAGAAACAGAATCTTATTTTTTTTTATTTAATGTTTTTATTTATTTTTGAGACAGAGAGAGACAGAGCATGAACAGGGGAGGGGCAGAGAGAGGGAGACATAGAATCCGAAGCAGGCTCCAGGCTCTGAGCTGTCAGCAGAGAACCCGATGCGGGGCTCAAACTCACAGACTGTGAGATCATGACCTGAGCTGAAATCGGATGCTTAACCAACTGAGCCACCCAGGCGCCCCTAGAAACAGAATCTTAAGAGTCTGCGTATCAACAGTCTTCATGTTTGTCTTTGTAAATGTGCTCCCATCCACTGTAGAAGGTGTACAGGGTACAAGACCTGAGCACACGCAGGTGAAACTCCTGGCCTGTCCTTCTGGCCTCAGGGAGGTTGGTTTCCTTCTACTTTGACAGTCCCTGAACTTGATGAACAGGGTGGCTGTCAGAACAGGCCACACTTAATTTCTAACACCCTCCAGCACCTTTTACAGGATGATGGCTAGGCTGTAGGTGCCAGTGCATGGCACAGGCATTGGAATCACAGGACCGCAGTGAACACCCACAAACTTATATTTTTGAACACAGGGTTTGACCCTGGGTGTCCCGGTCTGACCCTAGATGTCCTGGTCCAACCCTAGGTATCCTGGTCTGACCCTAGGTGTCCTGGATCCAACCCTAGGTGTCTCAGGTCTGACTCTAGTGTCCCAGGTCTGACCATAGGTG
>NW_024412412.1:591466-613979 GCF_014898765.1 Herpailurus yagouaroundi
AGTGTCCCAGGTCTGACCATAGGTGTCCTGGGTCCAATCCTAGTGTCTTGAGTCCAATCCTAGTGTCCTGGGTCCAATCCTAGTGTCCTGGGTCCAACCCTAGATGTCCGGGTCCATTGGGCGGTTGTGACAGGGCATCACAGACAGGGGCTTATAATAAGCAGCAGATAGTTACTTCTTATGGTTCTGGGGGCTGGATGTTTGAGATCAAAGTGCCAGCAGATCCAATGTCTGATGAGGTCTCTTCCTGCTTCAGAGACGGCATCTTCTCACGGTGTCCTGTCATGGAGGAGGGGCTGGGGGCTCTGGAATCTCTGATGAGAACACTGATCCCATCATGGGGGCTCCACCTTCATGACCTCATCTCATTCCCAACCCCCTCCTCCTAACCCATCACCTTGGATTTCGGGGACACACACATTCAGCAGACAGCAGGGGGAAGGAATATCACAGAATGGTCTCCGGGGAGATGGTCACTTGATTAAACTCAGTGGCAGAGGGCTAGGGATGTTGTTGTGCGGCTACCTCATAGTCCACATGTAGCATCACGTGAAAATGTAATTTCAGAAGGCAATATGATTACAAAGAAAATTAACTTTCCAGAGGTGAGGAGCACGTGTTTTGTGATGCATCATGATACATTTTATCGTGGACACTTAGACAATCTCCTCTTTAGTGATGCTGAAATAAACTTCTCGGGATGTTTGTCTCTCCCTGTCATGCAGGTGCCTTCACGGGTGGGTTCTGGGAGAGGTGGCTGGACCAGGTGACACCCTTGATTTCACTGCCTGCGCCATGTTCTGATGGTGCATGGTCTACCTACCACCCTGAGTTGATGGCAGTCAGGCTCTTCACAAGCTTAGTGTTTCTTAAAGTGCATCCTACCCTTGAGCAAGTGGGGGTGTGCCGGGATCAGGGTCTGTTTCACTTTTAAAATGGCTCAGATACCACACAGCCTTGAGAAATTTGTGCCAACTGTGTTCTCGGTCTTTGTGGTTTTGAGAGTAAGTGGGTTATTCTTATGCATTTCATCTGAGAAAGAGTCACTGGTTGCTGAAGCTTAGAGAATGTCTTTAACTCTCTGGATACCTTCGCGAATTCTGGGTTTCTATGTGAGTAATAGTTGTATGGAAAGATCAGGGTGGGATAGCCTGTAATTCAGTGTGGAACAAGGAAAGATTCAAAGTTTGGCAGAGGTGCTTTAGAATTTAACTGCACAGTTGTCTCAGGCTGGATTTTTTTCTTGGATGGGATGTACTTCTTTCTGAGGAGAGGCACAAATATCTGTATGGATCTGCTTCACAGAATCACTGAAGGAAGTTTGTTTTGTTAGCTTGTAAGATCCTGAGGAATCCAAAAAGGTATATTCAACATGGAGGTGGTTTTTCATGATGAGTAGGACATATATGTTTTCTGTTTAGGCTTCCTTATTCCAATTTAGTATGATTGAGTGTGATTTAGTCTCTTTGCTGACATATGCATGGGGGCACACTCACCTCTGAGCTCACACACACCTGCACACACACTTACCTGTGCTCACATCTGCACACATACCCATACACATGCACCCACACCTGCTCACACCTGCATACACACACACAGCAGTACACACATACCTGCCTTCATACAGACCTGCCCCCACACCTGTATACACACATATCTGCACTCACACCTTCACATACCTTCACTCACATCTGCCCACATACCTGCCCACACCTGCACACACACACACCTGTATCCACATACCTGCCCACACCTGATGCACATACCTACCCACACCTGCATGCACACATACCTGCACTCTCACCTGCACTCACATGTGCACCCACATCTGCACACATCTGCATACACACAGACATGTACACACACACACACACACACACACCCCCCGAAATTCATTTGTTTTACTCACGTTTTCTTTCGATAATCCTTGAGTATTTAATCTTAATTCGGTGACTTCAGACAGCATCTGAATTGCAACTTTCATTTATATTGTAACTTGGAAAAGCAGGCTTTTTACTGAATACAACCCCCACATAAGCAGTAAAAATAATGGAATAATGGTGTCAGCGGTGGTTATTGAGTGCTTACCTCCTCCCAGGCTCTTTACCAATGGCTGTGCTGTGCTGACTCACTTAATTCCATAGGAAATGTACAGTTGGTGGAATAATTGAACATGTGTGATGGAGCAGGAGCGCAGCACAGGCAGAGCCCCTGAAGTACTCGGTGAGAGGTGGACGAGCTCACAGCAGACCCACATGGGGGCCTCTGGAGCCCGCCCCCACCCAGTGCACAGCTCTGCTTGCTCCCTTGAGGCGCCTGCTTGAGGGTCTCCCCCGGGAGAGGCCTGGGCACCGGAGCCCCCACCAGGGAGCCTGGTGGCGGGGAGGAGCCCCGCCTTCCCACCTTCCCTTTGCAGTCCAGGGGAAAACGTTTGCGGTAACCGGTGGAGGTCTTAGGCCGGGCCGCAGGCAGGGCTGGAGTGGAGCAGGGCCACCGTGCGCAGGAGCAGGAGTGGACTCCTACCGTCCTCGCGAGGCAGGTGCCGCCTCTGCAGGCATTTTGCGTGTCAGTTTACACATCAAATGATACAGAGGTCGGGGAGAGGGAAGGACGAACAGGTGGGGCACAGAGGATTTGGGGGCAGTGAAACTACTCTGTGTGATACTGTAATGGTGGATACATGTCACTATACATTTGCCCACACCCACAGGATGCCCAACACCAAGACGGACCCTGGCGTAAACCGTGGGCTCTGGGTGATGACAATGTGTCCGTGCAAGTTCATCAGTGGTAGCGAATGTCCCTCCGGTGGAGACGCTGATCGTGGTGATTGTGCACCTGGGGGGGCCAGAGGGGTACAGGCCGTCTCTGTGCCTTCTCAGATTTGCCGTGAACCTGACACTGCCCTAGAGTACAAACTGGGCTGAAAGGTATGGATGATGTGAACTCAGAACCATGAACACTATCACACAGGTACCGTGCAGAACACATGTCCCATCTACTGTCACCTGGGCTCTGGAAGCTGTGTCTGTGGCACCTGGAGGGGGTCCTGCACATGGGCTCCTGGTCAGTGATGCCCTCTCAGTGGTGTGAGATCAGAGTGTCGGGGGGGGGGGGGAGGGTCCCTGCCCTGGGAACTGACCGCGTCCCATCAGGGCCTGATGGACTGTTTCATCAACTGTGTGAGCCGACAACTGTTACCAGTGTGGATTAAACTTGAAAGCGTGTTGGGTCTCACCAGTGTGTTGTAAACAGCGCAAACACGGAGGAAATGCTCTTTTAATGTTCAGACACCATTACGTGGTTCAGCAAGGAAGCTGCTCACATCACTGACAGACGAGGGAGATTCTGATACGTCTTCATTGTATCCTCTTTTGTCTTGCTCGCTAACACAAGCAACGTTCACGTTGGAGCCGCACTCATTTGTCGGTGACACTGGAGCTCTTTGGCGAATCAGGCTGCAACCAAACATTTCTCTGTGGTCTTATGTGGTGATGGTTGTTGGTCACACGGCCTCCCGCCACACCCCCTAGAAGCAGCTGTTAAACACTGACTGGCACCCACAGCTTGGGGACCTAGACACCCATCTGTTTGACCTTAGTTGTGTTTCTCTGTGATAGAAGACAACAGGACTGTTGTTTGGACTGGAGTAAATAGGTGCGATTGGATTAGACTTAAAAGGATGTTTATCAGAAAAGCTTTGCAAGGAAAAGTATGTCATTGTTTTTTCGAACCAAGAAGAGCTTTCTCCTTGTGACTAAGAAATGGGAATACGTGATTTTTATGTCCTTGAAAACATATAATTACTTTAATAAAATGCTCTCAAAATTTAGTATATGGAAATGCTTTAATTACTCAATTAAATCAGTGGTATTCTAGACTGGAGCTGTGCTGAGTTCCTAGTACGTTCTGTGGCCTTGATTCCAGGCTTACTAACACACCTGAGATTTTCAGTGCATTTTCTATGATAGATCTCAGACTCCAGAGTGCCCTGACTTTAATACAATTAAAATCTCATAAGCAAATATAAAATTCTAGTGCAAAATTCTTTTAAGGTATAAGCAAGTTCTTTTCTTTTCTTTTTGCCTACGTTCAGCATGTTTAACCATAAACTTCAAATTGTACACGCTCTTGATGTGTCTTTCCTTCTATGTCAGGATCTTGCCTTGGTCTTAAATGATTATCTCAGAACCAGGCAGTGTCAGTCAAGACTCAGGACTTCCATATATAATTGCACTTTATCCAGACTGAAAATTCTGAGCTCCCAAGGACAACATCATGGAATTGAAAAGATACCCAAAGAGTAGGAGAAAATATTTGCAAATCACATATGATGTGGTTGAGGGGATACCCAGCCCTGGCGTGTCTCCTCTCCCTTTGCCACGTATGGGGAACATGGCAGAGAAGCCGCAGCCCAGGAACGCAGGCTTCAGAGCAAGACGGAGACGGAGCTACAGCACCTAGAGGCTTCCCCGACCACACGCCTTCCCGGCACAGCAGTGGGGTTCTGCAGGGTGACAGGCCTGCCTCTGCCTCTGCCAGGCCCTACTTGAGGAGGAGTCTTGAGGGAAGCCCAGAAATAGCAGGAAAGACAAGAACACCAGAGGAAATGTTAGCGTCCAGGCCTGAAGGCACAGCAGACACGGAACTGCCCAACTCCTATGCAGGTGAGCGTCAGCCGTCCTGTCAAAGCCCTTACCTGGCGCAGCCTGTCCGGGGCTCTGGCCTTCATGCTGAGAGGCAGGAGGCACAGTCCGAAGAGACGTGCGTCGGAAGCAGACTTGGGTTCAGCTGGTTGTAGAGTATCAGATGGGGTGGGCTGAGGGCTCTGGTGGAAGAAGTGAACTGCACAGGGTGGTGTCAGCAGAGAGATGGAAACTCAGCAAAAGAATAAAAGGAAATGCCAGAAATCAAAATTCCGTAATGGGTGAAGACTGGGCACAGCCAAGGGAAGAATCTGTGTTCTGGAGGAGTCGTCCATGGAAGCTTACCCAACTGGAAATCAAGGGCAGAGAGAATGAAAAATAAAGGAACAGGCTGGCCAAGCCCCATGGGGTAGTTACAAAAGGCTGGTGTACGTGTGATAGTCGACACATGACGTTATGTGTTTACCAGAGCTCGTACAACAGAGCAACTGAGTGAGCCCTGAAGTCAGGGGTGCCCTTGGCTTAATAAGGGCGTGCCAGTGCTCTTTGTTAGTTTTCACAGACACACCCCAGTGGTGCACATGTTGACCACGGGGATGCTGGGGTGGGGCATAGGGGGCGTCAGCGGGGACATGGGGGTCTCTGTACTTTCTGCTCAGTGTTTCTGTGAGCCTAAAAATGCTCTAAAAATGGACAAAGATTCTAAATAAACAGATTTCCAGAGATACTCAGATGTCAAACAAGCATGTGGAAAGATGCCCCACACTTTGGCCACTGGAGAAATGCAAGTGAGTGCCAGCCACGGTCCGGTGCCACCCCACATCCATCAGGGTGCCTATAGGGATCAGGAAGAACCATGGGAAATAGCACATGCTGGTGAGGGTGTGGAGAGATTGAGACCCTTGTGTGTTGCTGGTGGGAGTGTGGAGGCTCAGTCGTGGTGGAAGGCGGCTCGCGGTCGCTCAGCAGGTCAATTAGTGTACCGCCCGGCGGTTCCTCTCGAGGTGCACACCCAGCAAGGAGAGAGGAAAGCTCACATCCATGCAAAACTTGTTCTGGAATGTCCTCACATGCATCGTTCTCAGCAGCCAAAGAGTGTGAACAATCCAGGTGTCTGTCAGGAGGTGAACGGAGGGGTAAGACGTGGCACTCCAGTGAGGTGGGGAATTAGGGATAAGAAGGGATCTAACACACTACGCGGCGTGGATGGACCACGAAGGCACGGTGCTCTGACAACGCCAGACGCAGGACGTCACGTATTGTGAGTATGTGTATGGGGAACGTCCGGAGCAGGTAGACCCACTGAGGCAGGAGGTCACGTGGTGTCCAGGGTGGAGGGGCACGGGGATGGCTGTCCCTGGGTGTAGGGTTTCCTTTCCAAGTGATGTCAGTGTTCTAGAATTATTGCAGTGGTGGTTGCCCTTGTCTATAAATGTGCTAAAAACCAGTGTGCACTTTGAGTGGTTTTTTACGTCAGTGTGTTATTTCTTAATAAACCTGTTAAAAACTCATGACTTATGACTTGGATAGGTGGCCGTGATCTATGACTTGTATGCCAAAAAGCCAGACCCTCTCCGTGACAACGAGGCAGTTTTGCGTGTTCCTGTCTCGTCTCCTCTTCTGCCGGTGGTTTGTAAACATTCCTCGTGGACCAGAGTGGGTAGAGGTGTACTAGCTTCCTCCCTCTTCTACTCCACTTCTGGGTGCTGAGAAATCGAAATCATTCTACCCCCGGAGATTTGTCCTGAAGAATACCTCCTACCTTTAGTGTTTCTGGTGACAACCTATGTCCACACCTGCTTCTTGACTGCAGGACGCTGAGTCTGTGTGCGGGTGGGTGGGGGGGTGGTCTTGCAAATGGCTCATGTCAGGGTGACACAGTCAACACTGCGGGTGTCTGGCACCACGATGTGACATGTTCTGATGGAGCGAAACCTCTCTCCCCAACGGGGCGCACTTCAAGCTGCTGCTCCAGGTTATTGCCAGTTGGTTTTACATGTTCACTGTTGAGCTCCTGCCTTTGCTGGGTTATTTTGAGTTGTTGGGGAAGGAGGTGCATATTTTCATTCATATCTGGCAAAATCTGTAAAACTGTCTTTATTCTTTACAGGATATAGAGAACATTTTCTCATTTTTGTAGACTGTTTATTGGGTCTCAAGGCCATGGGGAGGGTGGTCCGGAAGAGAGGGAACAGCCGGGTTCTCATCTTGGCTTGGTCGTAATTCAACATGGATCTTTGTCTGGCAGGGCATTTCAAAGCTGTATTTGCTTTTCCTAACGTTTAAAAGGCTTTGTGCAAGGCAGCTTAACTTCTGTGTGTTTTATTGAATGAGGTTTCTTTAAACGTTCCAAAATGAGAATAACGCAGCTCTGAAACATTAATAACAAAAAGTGTACAAGACGTCTTATTACAAAAATAACTTTGCAGCTGGCGCCCCCCGCCAGTGAGCCTGTGGTTCACCGCAGAATCAGTGGTGTTCCCCCGGGCAGCGTGATGAGGGAGGGACCAGTTCCTGCACTCCCTGGCGTCTGAGGGGGAGTCAGCAGACGTGACTTCTTGAGGCAGAAGAAATTTAAATCTGGGTGTGGTGATCGCCATTCCAGCATCTGGATGGGGCCGGTATTATTAAAATCCTTCAGAAAGCAGTCAGGACAACTCCACAAAGGATCCTAATGGCAACAAGAGTCTCCTCTAATGGGATTATAATGACAAAATAATAAAAGCATTAAGCAAATGGAGATGAGAGCATTAAACATACAGATCTCCAAATAGTTGGGAGAACAGCTAAGACCAGCAAGAACCCCACCGAATATCCCCCACGAGGAAAGAAATGGTATTTGAGCCTCACGGAAGCAGGCGTAGGGGATCTGTGTGTGTGTTCTTTCCCAAAAACGTGCTGTCACCAGGTGATTGCGTCACGCTTTTCTTAGTAGCATGCACCTGACTTGCGGCCGGGGAGGGGAGGTGTTGTGCTTTGACATTTGAGCAGGAAGTGCTCCTGGTTTTTACAGTAGCGGCTTATGCTTGCGCCTGGTGATGGCGGTCTTCCGTTGTCACGTCACCTGTGTTTGCCCCGTCGGCATCGGGAAGGACCAGGCTCTGCTGACACTTGATCTGAAGACCAGGTGTCTTCAGGCCAGGTGCAGGGACTTGAGGCCAGGTGCCCTCGCTTGATCGTGCTTGGCGGGTTTTGTGCTTTACCCCTGGAGGTTCTGTTTTCCCAACGGCGTGAGCTCACTTCGTGTCTCTGTCACATTTGGCAGTTCTCCCCATACTTCAGATTTTTTATTACTGTTACATGTGTTACGGTGATCTGTGTTTGGGGTTACAGCTCGCTGAAAAGCTCAGGTGATGGTTAGCATTTTTTAGCAATGAAGTATTTTGAATTCGAGTGTGTGCATTATGGCAGACGTGATGGTATTGCACATGTGAGACGGGGTAGTGTAAATGTTTTATGTGCACCGGGAAACCAAAAATTCACTTGACTTGCTTTATGGCGTCTGAGGCAGAAATGGCGTTGCCCCCGAGGTGAGCCCGTTCCTCCTGAAGGTGAAGGTGTCAGGCGACCGGAGCGCCTGGCACAGACCAGGCCTGAGGCCCCACGTCTCAAACTTCAAAAAAAGGACCCGTAAAAATGATCAAAAATCAAATGCTTTTATTTTCAGAAAAATCTTACATAATGTTTTTGTCTATTTGTTTCAGAATAAAATTACTTTATACCTATATACGGTTGTGGTAATAATTTACACTTATTTATATAAAGGCTGCATAGCGTATTCGGGATCTTGAGAGAATGCGTATGAGTGCGTTAGGGTCACCATCAGACCGTAGGGTTAAGAAATTCTGGTTTGCGTGAGGAGTATATTCTGACGTTTACCTCACGGTCGTCGCCTGACATCCGTGTACCGCTTCCTTGGTATGTTTTGTTCTTTCAGATGCTCTGTTGATGCAGGTGTTCTGGTTGGACTCCCACAGGCCGTGACAGTTGGCATGTGGAGGGGACTGCGTGTGGTCTCCGCGTGGGCTCCACGTGTGCAGCGGGCTCTGCCTCAGTGTGTCTTTACTGTGCACTTCCACACATCTGCTCCGTCGAATGCCCTCGACAAATGCACAGTGAAAACCAGCATAATGACTCCAACATCGAGTCAGAAGATTGTTTTGCAGAAAAAGGAAGGGGCTTTGGCCTTACCCACCTTGATTGACGGACAGCATCGGTTCAAGTCTGTATATTGATTTTTCGGTCCATCTCTGTGATCAGGAACAGTAAGCCATCCGCCTGGTTGGTAAGGCCAACCCTCCTCGAAATTTTCTTTAAGGCAGAAATCCACCTTAGTGTCTCAGTAGGGTTTTCGAAGTGCCCCTGGCCAGAAGAAGTGCCTACCTGTTCATTTTATCAGGTTGTTAGGTTTGAACAATTTGCTGAGTATTTCAGTGCTAACGTACTAGTACTTATTTAAAAACTGCACAAACTTCTGGTTATAAGTAAGTCCTGAGGGTGCAAGATAGAGCACGGTGACTATTGTTCGTGACACCGTGTCGTATATTTGCAGGTGGCTAAGAGACTCAATCTTTAACGTTTTCATCACAAGAAAAAAAAATTTAGTGACTACGTGTGGTGACAGAAGTTAATTACAATTATTGTGGAGACCATTGGCAATATGTACAATTATCTAACTGTTAGGTTGTACACGTGAAACCAATGTTATATGTCAGTTGTACCTCAATGAGAATGCACGTAAACTGAAACAAAGATACTCACATCTCATTGTCAAACAGCCGTGTGCACTTACTAATGGAACACGTATCCCGGTGGGCTCTCACGGCTTCCCCGACTTGCTATTTCCTGTTCCCATACTGAGTTTTTCCTTGGGCCTTGAATGAAGGGCCGACCAGAGACCCAGCCTCACAATGATATGACCCATTGGAAGGAACATAGTACAATTTAATGAAGAAACTGAACTCTCTTAAGGTGATGGTTTAGGTGGCCCAACAGATATTGAGGACTGGTCTCTTTTCCTTGAAAGTTTACGTGATCTGGTGGCCTTGTCCCCCAGGTGCCCTGGAGCACAGTCTGGGGACTGTGATGCTAACACTTTCACTGTCTCCCTGTGAGTCGTGTAGTCTGGGGTTATGGCACATGCACTGTGTGCCTGCCCCTGGGTGAACTCGACACACGGGGCTCTGGCGGAGCTTTGGCCCTGCAGCTGCTGGCGGTGGGTAGAGTCTGAAGCACAGAGCTCTGAGGGTCCCTCGGGCACCCCTCGGCCAGGCTCAGGGAGGAGACCGCCAGCAGCCAGGAGACACCGTGGAGAAGGCAGGTCTGGAGTCAGCGGGTGGAGGGAACTGCGTTGCAGAGAGGGCGGGTGCGAGTGTGGGTCAGCTGGAGGAAGGGACCTTCATGGCCCGAAGGCCCCACGGGCAGGTGCTTAAGACCCAGAAGGCACTGAATTCTCTGTTGAAGAGTTTCAGGGTTTTATTGTGGAAAGTGTGCATCCGTGGAAGTGTCAGGGTTTTACTGTGGAAAGCGTGCATCCGTGGAAGTGTCAGGGTTTTATTGTGGAAAGTGTGCATAAATGTACCTCTGCACCATTCTTCAGTCTACAGCTCGGCAGCATGAAGTCCGTTCACAGAGTTGTGCGAACATCATTTTCATCTTGTTCATAGTCCCAGAGACCCTACACCGCCGCCCTAGCCCCGGGGACCCCACTCTATGTTCTTCTGTATGAGTTTGCCCATTCCAGGCACATTATCATTACTTGACCTGAGTGAGTCATATGGAGTTCGCCCTTCTGTGTCCACACATCTCTCGTGCCATGACGTTTGCAGGGTTTATCCGCGTTGTGGCGGGAGTCAGAACCTCATTCACTTCTCCAGCAGAATAACGTTTCTGTGTATGTGTGCCCTGCATCTTGTTCATTTCTCTAGGGGATGTTTGGGGAGTTTCCACCTCTTGGCCCCAGTACGCCTGAGGCCCTGCTCTCACCCCCTTGGCTCTCTACACCCAGGGTGGCATTACCAGATCATAGGTTGATCCCGTGTGTAACTTTTTAAGGAACGGTGAAATTGTCCACTGTGGCTGCAGCGTTTTATGTTCCCACTAGCTGTGCGCACAGATTCCAGTTGTCCACATCACTTGTTACTTGTTCTTTTGAACAAGTGGATGTGAGGTGGTCCCACGGTGGCTTTGACTTAGTGTTCTCTAGGCAGGTGGTGGTGAGCGGCTTCCCGTGTATTCACTGGCCACCTGTAGGTCTTCTGTGGAGACATGTCTCTTCAAGTCCTTTGACAATTTTTGAATTGCTTTGTTTTTGTTGACTTGTAGGAGTTCTTTGTATATTATGGATATTAATCCCTCCTCAGTCAGTCGGATGATTTGAGAATATTTTCTCCCGTTCCGTGGACTGTCTTTCATGAGGAGGCTGGATTTTATTATTGACTAGAAATATAGTAAGTCTTGATATCCCAAATTTCTTATCTATTTCTTGCCATATTCAGCCCAATCAGACGCCAGTGTTTCTTCTTCAGAAAGCCTTCTTTCTCTTGTCCAGGCGTGTCCCTTGCTGCTGCTTAGAAGTTAGCTACCCCCTTCTCAGCTTGCCTGGTCCTGTCTGACCGCTTCCCCTCGGCACGGAGAGTGCGCAGAGCATTTGAGAGCGGACCCCCACCTCCTGGATGGCTCCCATGGGCACTGCCTCTGCCTCAGCTGCAGAGTTGGCGGAGTGGGCGTGGTGGTGCCTAATGGGGGAGGGGGGCGTGTGCAAGTTACTGGTGTGCTGCACACCAGCACACAGAGCTCCACCCGGTATGCAGCAAGCACTCGAAAGTTGCTGCTGTTTTTACCTAGGTGTTTTTTTATATTCATTCGGACTGGAGGAAGCATTGATAGTTTGTACTATCTCCTGAGTTCTTTTACCCCAGGTATGAGGAGTTTTCAGCAGTCAGCCAAGGATGTGAATTACTGCTTCGTGCTTGTACTGCAAGGGGCTTTTTCCACGGAGGGTTTATAAAGGATTTTTATGAAGTGATACAGATTGTCTCTTTGTAGGGAAAAAAATATATAGCCCTATAAAGAAAACCAGCGGTGCTCTCGACGGAAGTGAAGGCCAGGAGGTTTAAGAAAACGAGGATTCTTTGCTAGAATGTAGAATTATCTTGAGAAATAAATGCCACGGGCGTGTTTGCAAATTTGAGGATTTCTGAGTCTCAGCACCTCACCCCTGTGAGTACTGAAGACCTGCTAACACTTATAACCACATGGGACTCTGCCAGGCACCCGGGGCACCCTCATCCTTCTTCTGTGTGGCCTTGTACTCAGCGTCAGAGCCGGCACCCCTGGTCTGGGAGCCGAGTACTCACTCACGTCCATTCATGACTGTGGGGCCCTTACAGGCGGCTCTGACCCTCCCCTGGCTTCACACCGAGAACCGTCTTAAGACGGACTTGTCAGGTGGATACATTTGCTCTAGTCTCCTGTTTGTGTCTACACCTTTCCTTTAAGGCAGTGAGTTGTTTGGAAAACAAGAGCTGCGGCTCACTGATACTGTGGCTCGGAGCGCAGAGAGTGGGCCTTGGGGTCTGGCCGGTTTGGGTGCACGCGGTAGACGGTCAGTACATCCCCTCAACACCCAGCTGCCGATGGACCTGGAGCTTGCTGATGCGGAGACCCGGGCGTGGAAGCAGACATTTCACCGCGCTGCCTGGACCCGCCTGCACGTCTCTGAGCCTCAGCTTCCTCCTCTGTTCGCGAGGCTCTGAGGGTGCGGTAGGTGCGCAGCCGTACGAGGGCGTCTCCTCCGTACAGAAGCCTGTGCTGGATGGAAGGAAGTGGCGGCAACAGGCCGTCCGGCACCGGGCGCGCCTGTTTCACCCGGTGTCCCACAGGTGGCTTCGGGGCGCCAGTTCCCACCCGGGGGTAGAAGTCGTTTCCGGGTTTTGTCGGAAGCATGTCCTTGACAGACACAGCGGAGAGAGCCCTGGGCTCAGACTTGGCGGCCTCGGTCACGGCCCAGGGCACCGCCGGCCTGCGTGTCCTCGCACATAGAGGCGGGTGGGTGGACGGGGGCTTGGTGCCTTCCGATGCCGACGTTCTCTGCCTCTGTCAGGTGTCAGTGTGCCGACCCCGTGTCCACCATCCACAGCAGAAACACCCCAGCTGGCAGCTGGAGACCAGAAGTGCCCCCCACCCCATCGGGAAGCACCCTCCCCCTTATTTCTGAGGGTGTGGGTGCAGATTCGGCTCGCCCTGCTCCAGACCACAGCCAAGCCCAAGCCGCCGACCTGGGACTGCCCGCGTGGACCATCCAGAGGAAGGGCCTGACCCAGAGAGCCAGTGCGGACAGCGCTCAACTCGAGCGTCAGCACCCCGGGACCCAGCCAGCGTGCAGACTCACTCGAGCACGGGGGTGTTCGGAAACAGGCTGCCACCGTTGGGTCAGTTTTCATCGTCGTTGTTATTTAGTTTGGGTCGCCGCGTGTGGTGTGAGTGACCGACGTGAGAAGTAAACGAAAGCCGTGAAGACAAGTGTCCGTGTTCTTCATTGGCCGTTACAACAGCGACAGCCTGAATGTGCCGCGTCTGACCCCGGGCAGGCTGCTAGACCGCACGGCACCGTGATGCTGACTGCATGCGTGTGTCTAAACTTTGAGCTGAAACAGAACAACCGCCAAGTGTCCCAGACATGCTTCCAAGTAAGAGGGAAGTAAAGCAAGTATTTACAGAGTTCGTACTCTGTGTGACGTTTCACGTATCTCCGCCACAGCCATGGTGGCGCTGAGGCTGGTCTGGGCTTTTGCCAATGCTGGCGGAATATGGCGCCGTTTGGGCTCTCGTTCTGATCCGGGAGACGGGCATTCTGGAACCGGCTCAGGAGGCCTGCCTGGCCTGACTGTCCCTTCAGTACGTTTTGGTGCCGAGTGTTGGTTATGGGTGGGGCAGGTACATGAGCTTCAGAGTCAGGCTCGGGCCTCAGATGGAATGCTGTGTAGACCGCTTATTTAATCCCTCAGAACCTTAATTTACATAGGTGGAGAACAGCGTTGTCAGGATTAAACGAAGTAATGCCTGTGGTTAGCACACGGGTCATCTCTGAAACATCAGTTTCCCTGTCCGTTCCCCAGGTACGGAGTGAGTCAAGGTGATTCATGTGGAGAAAATTTTGCAGAGAGAAATGTTTCAAAGGAGAGTAGACCAATCAAATTTATATAGGATTTTTTATGATGTTTCATAAAATGAAACCCTAATAAAGCCTACAGCGTATCTGAGAACAAGCATCCTGAATGGCAGAATTTGGTTAAATTCCCTGAAAATCTATAATCCGTCAAGGGAAGATGGTTTGAGATGGCTCTGTTCTGCCTTATGGTTCCTGTCCGTCCCCAGATGTGGGACTGAGGGAAGCGTGTTCATGACGGGCAGGAGCCGTGTGGGTCAGGGTCCTGGAGCTAAGTCCATGGGTGCCCTGACATGAGTCCCCAAGTGTTTTAGCACCTTGATCAAACCCTGCCCTGGTGCTGTCCTCCCAGGATGTGGGGTTGGGCAGGGCTGGCGGGAGGAGTCTGCGCGGCCCTTTCCACCACATGCCTTCCAGGTAGATTTCCTTTGGGTTGACGCTAACAGGAGCTGACCTCATCCGTGGTCCATGTGTTGACAGCCCATGTGACTTTCCTATGACTGCCTGGTCTCCTGGGCAGCATTGGCGAGGATTTCCTTCTCCAAGGACAATTTACAGCCAAACTCCCCCAAATGTCGGGAGACGCAGGGGCTCTGTCCCCACAGCAGCGAACAGCCGTTAGGTGACCTGATTTGGAGGAAAGAAGAAGGGCCCTGTGTGCATCAGGCCCCACGGCCTGTCCCGCACTGTGTGGCTTAATGTCTCGACACCCTAGGAGGGAGTTTACAATCACGAGCAAGTACATGGGGAAATCAGGATCAAACCCCTGTTTCTCGTCCTGCCTCAGCCCTCCAGGTCTTCTTACCGCACGCACCTTGGACATTTCCCATTGTTCCAGATCTTCTCAGCTGCTGTTCCTGCTGGGCAGCTCCTCCTGGGGGTTGGCTGTGACCCGGGTGGCACATGCCCCTGGCACTTGGCTCTGAGGGCATCACGATACAGGAAGGCATCCCTGTGTCCGGGGTCTTTCCTGAGTGACAGAAAGACAAGGGAGGTCCTGCTCTGCAAACCTGCAGGGTTCTAACCGGGGGACATTTCCACATCTGCACCTCCCTCCCCGCTTGCTCCATGCAGGTCACATCTCCAGTGACCACACAGGCAAGAAGCAAAGCCCACTGCCTGAAAACCTGAGGGACCCCTGCACTCCCCCCACCGCAGCCACCTTCAACCTTGAAAACCGCGGGACCCCTATGCTCCCCTCCCTCCCCACAGCCACCTTGAAGACCCTGGGGACCCCTGCACTCCCTCCTCCTCCCCACCCCCCCCCCCTCCACTTCCCAGCATCTAGTGTCTAACTGTGGGCTTTTGTGGTTGCCCCGGAAACCCTGCCAGCAGACAACCAGGGCAAACTCCATGTTTGCCCAGATGTTCTGCTCCCTGGTCTTACTGTGAACCTTGGGAATTTCGTTGTCTTCCCCGTGAGGCTCTCCTCACCTTTCCTGCTGGGGCTGGGAATCGGTCCCAGTAGACAATGAGCTTCATTTCCACTTGCAACGCTGCTGCTATGTCCGTGGAGCTCGGCTGTGCTTTGAGGCTGGCTTCCTTCCAGTGTGGATGAACAGATGATAGACGGGTTCTCCTAATGTTTATCTGCTAATCCCCGGTGCACCTGTATGGTGTTGTAACGGCACACGTAGTGTATGTTATGGTAAGGAGTTGATGTTGTCTGTGGCTGCAGCGAGCTTCCTCAGAAGGACTTTTGGCCCTCGATACGGCTTCGTGCGGAAGCTAGCCCACAGCTGTAGGAAGAACCCCTCCCGAAGGGCCCTGGACCCGTTTGGCTCTCGCAGACTCTGCCATGACCCGTGCGTTGTGGCCTCACGGTGTCGCGTGTTGGTACTTCAGATGGAGTATGTTCTCTTGCCCTAAGTATTCTTACCTGCTTGGTGCCCTTAGTATTCAGACCAAAAAGTAGGCACCAGATCACCTGCAAACGTGTACTGGGATTTTATGAATGTGTGTGTTTAATGAGAATGTAGATTTTAGCTTCAGGGTCACCGTGAAACCCGGAAATATCAGTGTCCACAGACTGAGGCCCTCCAAGTCTCTTGGCAAAGTGTAACGTTCATTCTTTGCTCCAAAGCTTTGGTTAACACTCAGCCTAAGAGTATTTTACTGCCTAACTTCATTTCTTAGCTGTTCATTCCACATGAAGGACTAGAAATGTGATTTCTTGGTCTCAAAACGTCTTTGGCAACACAGGAGATCATCAATGGATTCCTTGTACATCTCTTTCTCTTGTTCTGACCTGGCTTGACCCCTCTATAGTTTGTGGCCTCAAAGTCCTTCCAGAAACTGGTGTCCCCTGGGCCACGTGCGCCCCCTTCTCTCCTGGGCACTGCCTGCCTGGCCTCCTCTTGACCTTCAGATACCGCCGTGCCTGGGCTCTGACCCTCCAGCTTGATGTGCCCCCTCTGGCATCAGGGGTCAGGCATCAGCCCTGCTCCCTCCTCCCCCGGCCCTGGCCTAAACCTGGGCCTGCGCAGTGCACGAGTCCTGGTCTTCTGCCTCATTCCCAACTGTGCCAAGGACCCCGCTGTCCCCACTTGTCTGTCCTCGGACCCTACAGCCCACCAGCACTGCAACTTTTACGTCCCAAACAGGTATGCATCTCCTCTCCACAGCCGACCTTCTGCCCCCATCCCCTCCCACCTATGCCTGCCGCCCCCCCATCCCGCTTCCATCTCCCCTCCGTCCCCCCTCCCCCCCCCCCCCCTCTCCGTCCCCCTCTCCATCCCCCCCCCCGTCCCCTGTCACCTGCTCCCCCATCACCCCCTCCCCATCACCCCCTCCATCCCCTCCGCCATCTGCCCATCACCCCCTCTGTCACCCCATTTCCTCTTCCACCCCTCCCTCCATCCCCCCTGCCCCCCTGTGTCCCCCCTTCCGTCACCGTCCCCCCACCTCCTCTCCATCCCCCTCCATCCCCCTCTTCGTCCCCCCCTCCATCACCGTCCCCCCCTCTGTCCCCCCTTCATGACCACCTCTGCCCCCTACTCCGTCCCCCCCTCCATCCACTGCCCCATCCCCCCCTTCCTTTTCCCCCACCCCATCTCCCCCAGCTAAACCTCCTTCATGTGCCTTGGGAAGTTTCCTAAAAGACTCTGAGTTCCTGAAGGACAGGATCCCACGTTTCTTGTCTAGTTCTGATGCCTGTATCATTGTGAGTCCGAGTGGATGTGTGTGAATTTTGGACAGCCCTACGGTTGCCTCGCAAGCTGCATTTACACACGGGGCAGACACTGTATCTCCATTGGCATTCAGGGATGGTTGGAGGACTGGGGAGCCCAGGATAGTCACAGCTCAGAGGAGATCACAGCGTGCTGAAGCCAGGCCAAATGTATATTTGTTACAGGTGACACCAGACCTCAAAAGCCATCCCGTTTCACTGTGTGCATGACCAGTTTATGCTACATGTGAGTGCATTTTGCTGTAGCAACTTAGGAAACAGAATGTCCAAAGCCAGTGAGACGATGGGGTGGCTGGTCTCACATGGCTCATGTTGTATTTATACCTGAAGTAGACACCTGTTAACTCCTCTGTCGAGGTGCTGAGAACAAGTCCAGTGCTGCTTTGTTCTGTGCAATAATCTCAAAGTCCATAAACATGCCTGGAAATGATTGAAAAAATGAAGAGTATTACATGCAATTAAAATAAAGCATTTTTAAAAAAATTTTTTAACATTTGTTTATTTTTGAGAGAGAGAGAGAGACAGCATGAACAGGGGAGGGGCAGAGAGACAGAGAGGGAGACACAGAATCCGAAGCAGGCTCCAGGCTCTGAGCTGTCAGCGCAGAGCCCGACGCGGGGCTTGAACTCACGAACTGTGGGATCATGACCTGAGCCGAAGTCAGATGCTTAACCGAATGAGCCACCCAGCCGCCCCAAAAATAAAGCATTTTTATTGCCTTAGACACACTTTTATGTGGTTAATGTAGAAAACCAGATTTAAGTATGTAAAAGAACAGTTTGGTGGGAGTCAGGGTGGAATTGGGGAGGGGATTGTACTCATTTATGAAGTGTTGGTGTTTCTGTGCACGCTCGGTTTTTTATTTTTATTAAAAAAATTTTTTAACGTTTGTTCATTCTTGAGAGAGACAGAATGTGAGCAAGGGAGGGGCGGAGAGAGAGGGGGACACAGCATCGGAAGCAGGCTCCAGGCTCTGAGCTGTCGGCCCAGGGCCCGTCGCGGGGCTCGAACTAAAGAACCGTGAGATCGTGACCTGAGCCAAAGTCGATGCTTTCAGGAAAATACTGAAATAACTCGAATCACTGATGAAAAGTCTGAGTGATGTGTTGCAAATGAGGCTCAGCTGTGACGATGCAGTGAGGAGAATCTTCAAGTCCTTGTTTTTCAGGGAGGTGTCAGTAGCACTGCCATCCTTGGAGAGATGGCAGATAGGAGTCTGTCTCCCTGGAAAGCCAGAGCTGTCACCCCCGTGTGGACGCTGAAGACCTGACACCCGGGAGGCCCCTTCCAACACCCACAGTCTCCTCCCGCCTCTGCCTGTTGGCAGGTGCACACAGGCTTCATGCCAGGAAACAGTCCGTTCGTGGAGGTTCCCCGGCCCCTGCCCCACGGCCTCCCGCTCCTCTCGCCCGGCGCTGGCTGGGGTCTCCCCCAGAGTGCCCAGCTGCTTAGGGGGATCCGAGAACACAGAGCTCTTCCTGGGTGGTCTGGGGTCATGATGGGAACGGAGGAGTGAGATCTGGCTGAGGCTTTGGGGTCCTGTGTCCTCAGCGTGGGGCCTTGGGCAGCAGCGTGGAGACCGGTTCGGGTGCTGAAGGCACCCTCCGCGGGGACCGGAGTGTCGGGACATACAGTTCACCACGTTAGCAGAGTGCCTCCTGTGAGTGAGCCTGCCCCTCCTCAGAACACTGGAAAGATGAGCTTTGTTAGCAGCCATTACGTGGAGGTGGGTCTTCGCAGAAGGTGTGTGGGTTCAGGGGTGTTCCGCCAAGAACCTGCCTGACATTGATCTGCACGAACTGATCATACTCGTACTGGAGTGCCACGCGCTGTGATACTCCTCCAGCCTGTGTGGTTTCCAAGGAGAGGAAGAAAATCCCAAGGGCAGGTCAAGCACACCTCCCAGGGGTGTATGTAAACAGTACTGTGCCCGGTTTCCCTCGAAACAAGCATCCTGGAACTTGGACATAAAAAGGGGTCGCCTCCCTGGGAATCGCACCGTTTTGTACCCTTTCCAGAATTTCTCTCTGGGACCCTTCGTGGGCCTGGAATCTATCCAGAGGGAGTATCATTTGACCTGGGTGGACTTTACGTTCGGAGGTATTGATTGCCGTGTTCTGCAGCAGAAGTAAGTGGTTAGGTGGCCTGCGGAACCCTTGCGACGGACTGTTCTGTTCACTGTGTGCAAGTCACCCCAGCAAAATCAAGAGTCCGGATCGTACGATCCTCATTTCGTGAAACGGTCTCATGACTTTGGCTACTGTTTCAGCTGTTTCTGAGGAACGTGTACTTCAAGGCGTCATGCTGTACGACTTGGTTTTTCAGATTGAGGGATTGGTCCCCATCAGTTCATGTGGAAGATGAACTCAAATACAGAAATTAGTTCATGAAAATTACAAAGCAAATCTTACAAATCTCAAAATACTGTTTAAATATCTGGAAAATCTGGATATTTTTACTTGATGGTTTTCCTTTTCAGTTTATCTTACTAAAAAGCAAAGTAATACATATATATATATATGCTCTAAGGCATTGAACCACTACAGGAAACTAGAAGGTGTTCGTGAGAACTCCTGCCTCTGGGGAATAACCACCATTAAACACCAAGTCCAAATAGTGCAAAGTCTAGGAATACTTTGAGCAAATGAGATTGTATTCTGTTTGGTCCATTTTACAAAAATATGAAATGTAACTATTCAGTCTTAACAGAAGCAGTAAGTTGATGTGACGCCAAAGTCGTTGCCATTCTTGACACAAGTATCTCTTCGTCCCAACAGATTTAATCCCTTAAAGAATTTTTTTTTTCAACGTTTATTTATTTTTGGGACAGAGAGAGACAGAGCATGAACGGGGGAGGGGCAGAGAGAGAGGGAGACAGAGAATCGGAAACAGGCTCCAGGCTCTGAGCCGTCAGCACAGAGCCCGACGCGGGGCTCGAACTCACGACTGCGAGATCGTGACCTGGCTGAAGTCGGATGCTTAACCAACTGCGCCACCCAGGCGCCCCAGATTTAATCCCTTAAAAGGCCTTCTAAGAATAAAGAAAAAAAAATTGAACAATATTGGGAAGCTTTGAGAGAATGAGTAGTATTTTTATAGTCTCTCCTTTGTCCCAAGACCTGGAACGTGCACCTGTGCACACGCACGTGTCTGTGCCATGGAACCAGCCCCGCGGAGACTTCCTCTCCATTCTGCACGGGCTCGGTGCTCCCCACCACCCCTTTCACCGTGGCCTTTCTGTCTGGCCAGATCTGTTCTGATTCCTGGTTGGCTGAAGGGGTTCTTCTTAGCACCGGTTGTGGGGGTTGCGGCTTTTTCCTCCTGGATGAGAACGTCTGTCTCCTGCTCTCGTTCTCCAGGGAACACTTGGCTCATCTCACCTTCCTGGGTTGTACGACTCATGGGAGCTCACCAGACGCCATTCCCTCGTCGTCTTGCCCTGGACATTCCGTCCTCCTCCACCTGGCCCCTTCCCCTTTCCTTTCCATGGCCAGATTTTGTGACGCGGCTGACGTGCTTGCCACCAAGGTGCACAAGGCCGTGTTCCCTGAGTTGTTGGCGGTGGAGAGGGCCGACGACAGCCTTTGTGCCTGCAGCGTCCTCGGGCCGCAGTTTCCCACAGAACTGCCAGAGTCTAGCGTCGTATCACATCTGCACGGCTGACGTTTTTTTTAGAATTTTAGACTTAAATCTTACCTGTGCATTTCTTGTACTGTGTACGGATGGCGTAGAGTGTCGTCAGTCCTTTTCTGTTGGAGGTTGCAGTGATTCCTTCACGGCAGAGGCCCCTCCTCCGACGGTCTTGGGGGTTATTTCGGCCCCGCGTGTTTCTGCTTTCCCGTGAGGGTGTGTGGCGCTTCCTCTCCAGCCGAGCCGCTTACCCGCATCGGCCTGTGTATGGTCGTCTGATCTCACTTCCTCTCTGATTTCTCTGTGTTCACCTTGACTCTTCCATGGCAGGAACGGGGTTTCTGCCTGTATCTCTGCATACTTGCTCGTCCCGACTGACTTCTTGGTTCCGTGATGCTGGTTTAATTCCCTCCTCTGACTTTTTTTACAAGGGAACGATTGCCTCCGTCTCGTCTCTTCTCACATCATTAAGATCCAGAGGGGACGGTGCCAGAAAGCGCCTCTCCTCTGTCCGGGTCCAGAGGCCACATCACTTGATGGTGGTCCAGCCAGAAGCTTGCTGAGCGACTTTTGGACAAAAACATAATTTCATGTTATTTCCATGGGTTTGTTTTTAATGTTTATTATTTTTAGCCCAATCTTTGGCCACAAAATATTTAAATAATAATTATAGTTTTTCAGATATTTCCTCTGTATAAAACCGCTTTTATGACACACAATTACTTATGAAAGTGCTTATGTTTAGAAGGTACTGTGTTAAAAAATATTAAGTTTGTTGAAATTTCTAAAGTAAGTTCTAGAGACAAAGGGGGGGAAAGCTGAGCTTTTCTTAAGGGTAAAACACAAGTAATGTTTTAGAATTGATTTAAGCATCACTGTTTGGTTTCAGCTTTCAAAATAATGCTGACGCTCGGAACATTACCTGGGTTCATGAGCATGGCGGGAAGCAAGCCATCTTTTCCCGATTCCTCTAGAGTATATGCGAGTGGTAATCTCCCTCCAAATTTCTGGCGCTCTTTCAACACCAAGAAGCGAGAAAAAGTCTCTGATTCGGAACTTCACCGAAGCAGATTTGAAGGCTGGACAATCGGCTGATGCTCTTGGGCTTGACAATAGGCTTGGCTGGGAAGGTGATCCGTGTAAGAACTTGTTTGAGCTTAAAACACGGCCCTAAGAACCCAGTGAGTGGACTCCATGGTGGCAGGTGCTCATTTCCCTGTGTGGTAAACCGTAATGGCCCTTGCCCTTCCCCTTCATCCTGGGGACCTTGCCAAGCACTTCCGTGCACCTGCCTCAGCTGCTGTCATCACCCCGTTTTACAGATGGAGAGTTTGAGGTGCTGAGCACGGTCCCTGTCGAGGCTGCACAGCTAACGAGGCGTGATGGCAGGCTCTGTACCTTGGCCGTCAGACCCCAGGGCTCTTTGTCACATTAAAAAAAAAAAAAAAAAAGGCACTACTACACAAACACAGTGTTTCTAGCTGGTTTTCAAACCTTTTCCACCTTTCCTTACGGTCCTGTGACCTGTTGTAATTAAGGGGAAAGAGGTCTTAGTGAGATGGTCACAGTGAATGTGTTTAACTAAACCCATGCTGAGGAAATTGTCGACAAGAAATGAGTGGTTTGCACTGAATAGAGCCAAGCTTTGAAAGGCCAGAGTTTAGTAGGACATGTATTTAGCGGCACTTAGGAACAGTCCTTGGCATTGAGGGGCAGCATCAGGAAGGTCAGGAAGGTCACAGGGGAGCCTATCTGCTTTCCCTTTCTGAGCGTGGGAGGGGTGTGGTCAGCAGTGTCCCTGGCCAGGCCCCTCGAGGTGGGGGATGGGTCAGGTGCCTGCAGGGGAGGGGGCATACATACACTTTGGGGGGGTGC
>NW_024412412.1:618979-631941 GCF_014898765.1 Herpailurus yagouaroundi
GGGGGTTGGGTGCCCTGTGAGGGGGGCTCTGTATCCCATGGGGTTTGGGTGCCCTGTGGGGGGCTGTGATGTGGGGCTTAGAGCCTGAATGCACTTGTTCCCAGCAGTGTCCCCTGATTCCTGAGTCCATCACCATTTTTAAAAAATTTTTTTAACATTTATTTTTTTTGAGAGACAGAGAGAGACAGAGCATGAGCAGGGGAGGGGCAGAGAGAAAGGGAGACACAGAATCGGAAGCAGGCTCCAGGCTCTGAGCTGTCAGCACAGAGCCTGATGCGAGGCTTGAACTCATGAACCGTGATATCATGACCTGACCCGAAGTCGGACGCTCAACCCATTGAGCCACCCAGGCACCCCCCATCACCACTTTTAAAAGGGACAAAGAAAAACAAGATGGGTCCTAAATGACACAGGGAAGTGCCCAGTGGCTGAGAGGGAGGCATGGCCTTGAGGAGCACCCAGCAGGTGACAGGGGAGGGTGTGTTTGCTGTGGCTCCTGTGAGTGCCACTCCCCCTCCCCAACCCGTCTACACAGCCACAACTGGTAAATGGAGCTAATTCGCTGTTCAGTACGGTATGTTCTGTGCTCCCACTATGGCACACGGGCTTTTATCGTGACCGGGAATCCCAGTTTGACGTCAGCCTTCTTGTGTGCTCCCGAGGGACGTGCTGGAGGGACTTGGCCGTGTGGGTAGGCAGACCCGGTCCTGAGCCAGCGCATCCACCCCTGCTTCAGCCCACGTGGCCTCCAAAGACTCCCTGGAGGGCGGGCTCTGTCTCCCAGCAGCTGCTCTGCGTGGCCACGGCTGTGGGAGCAGGCAGCAGGTGCACACGAGGGAGCCGTGCGCCCAAGATCCCACTGCCCTTGTTACCTTCTCCTCATACTTAGGCCTCCCCGCAGCCTCCCCTTTGGCTGGCATTCCTGGATGCTAGTTTTGATGGGAGCCTGGAAAAACACCGTGCAAACACTTCACAGGTTACACTGTTCATGAGCCCGGGGCCCCTGAATCCCGTTACAGATGTCACAGTCGGCGGCTGCTAGCATGACCCCTCTGACGTGTCTGCGGGTGGATGGAGCATTTCTCTGGCCACGTCACTTTCTAATGGAGTCATCTCTGGTGCTGACGGATGGCTGTGTAGCAAACCACTTCACAGCTTAGTGCCTTGAAACCACAGCCAACATTGATCGTTTCCAGAGGCTGAGGGAGAGCTGGGCTCCGTGGGCCGGTGCCTGGCCCTGCCGTGTGACGGGCCTGTGGTCGCCGGACTCTGTGGAGGCTGGGATGGCCCAGGTGCTTGCTCACGGGGCTGGCAGCCCCCCCCACTCTTAGGGCTGTTGCCCTGACCCCTTGGCTCCTCCAGGGAGCGCCATCTGGTGTAGCCGGGCTCCGCGTGGGACTGCCGAGTGGGACTGCACAGCCATCAGGGGCGATGCCCAGACCACTCAAGATTTTCTCAGGTGTGTTTTTACCGTCATGTTGTATTGAAACTATCTTTTTGTTTGGTGCCCATCCCCGCCGTTATAAGTTTGTCAAGTACCAGGAACATATTTTAAATCTTTTATCCCCGGGTTTTATTCCCGTGGAGATGCTTGACACAAAGCAAGCACCCAGCGCCTGTGAGAACAGAACTGACATATAAGTTGTTTTTAATTTTTTGGCTTCTAGAATATTAAAACCATCATTTCTAATTGACCTGTGCTAACGAAAATCTGCCTAGGACCATCCCTGGAAATGGAGGCGCTGGCTGCAGGTATCGCGTGTTTGTGACTCTTGATGTGCGTCTCGCTGCTTCCCCTCGCGGCGGCACAGATTTATGTCTCCACGGGCGAGCCCCAGCAAGCCCTTTGTAGCAGCTTCCCCAGCATTGGCTCGTTTTCGTCTTGTCTCCTGTCTAAATAAACTGGCTAAGCTAAAGGAGCGGGTCACTATTCCTGTGAGTCGCATTTTGAGATTATGGTTACTTGTGACATAAGTAGGGGGGCTCTGGCTGACCGAACATGCCTTTAGTTTTGGTGTTGACTTGGATTGCACCTGCGGTTTAGGGCTAGCTCATACAGAACTGGAGGGCATGTATTGTAAGCACTATTCTGGAATCCGGATGCATGCTTTCACCCTTCTAGCCCCGTGACATGTGTGTGTTGGAGAGGGCAGCACGCCTGAAGGAGTCAGAGTCTGTCCACAGTCATCCCGCTGACCCTGTGGGCCAGTTATGGCGAGAACTAATTATCAACCTAATTTCACTATCAGATGGGTTTATGACCATGTTCCAGTAAATGCAGAAGTTTTGTTTGGTGCCAGTTAGACGGTATACCAGCAAATCGAACCCTTTTCCACTTGGCATGATATTGTGCATGAATCGTCATGCTGTCGTGTTTTATATCCTCCAACTGCGTGAGAACATAAATATCACATAGTGCACAAAATTCACCGCCCTGGGGAGTGATCCTGTGTTTTGACTGTAGTGATGGTTACAAAAACGTGTGTGTGCCTGAAAATATGGTGGTAGAACTGTCCACACAGTGTGCCCACGCCAATCTCCTGCACGTGTTGTGTGGTGTTGTCCTACAGCTGAATAAGGTGTCCACACTGGGGGAGGCGTACGCAGGGCCATTCTGTACTTCTCCCGTATCTTCAAGTGCATCTGTAGAACAGTCTTATTGGCAGCTCTGTGAGGAGTTCATAGCACATGGTTGAAAATCGCTGACGTCACGCGCAGGTAGGAATCCTTTCTGCCGACTCCCTCACAGGGTGTTTGCTCGAGGTCTTGAGGGGACAGTTGCTGACCTTGATTTTCTTGGAGTGAAGCTGTCGTCCTGTGACTCCCGCCCAAAAAGTTCTATCTTCAAAGGATGCCATGGAAAAGTCAGCCTCCTCCTTTGTAAGGCAGCCCTTCAAATATTTGATGCCTGTACCGTGCTGGCTACACATCTTGATGTTGAAACGGTGCCCGTGTGGCAGGAATTTCCCCCCCTACAGCTTCGAAGATTTCTCTCGTCACATACTTACCCAGCTCCTCTCTGGGACTGTGGTCCCAGATGGTGTTTTCTGGGAGTGTGCTCCAGACGTCTCTGGCCAGCACAGTGAGAACCCGGGTTTCGTGGAGATCACAGGCAGCAGGGTAATGTTGGCGAGCTGTGTGTCGGAATGTGTGAGGCCCTGGGTCAGCCCGTCCTGGGGCCAGGGGTGGGGGGCATGCTCGGCTCTCACTTCATTGTCTCCAGTGCTGTGTGATTTCTGGAGGTGCACTACGGGGGGATGCGATCGGTGGCTGTCCTGAGGACCCTGTCCTGCTCGCATGCCTTTGGCTGCAAGCTTACCGAGGAGGGGTGAAGGGACAGAACTGGCATTTTCATGCTGCATTTTATTTCTCTATTTTTTATGGGCAATTGTTTTTTTAGCTTTTTAAATTTTAGTACAGTTGATACACAACGTTACGGTTGTTTCAGGTGTAAACGTAGGGATTCGGCAAGTTGATACTATGCTGTCTTGTAATGTTGGTATAGCTCAGGATCGATTTCACTAGACATCTTAGTCGTGGACAGAGTCAGGTGACTAGTTTACATGTCAGAAGGGAAAACGTCCCGCTAGGCAGATGCTGTGCCTAAGGACACAGAGCCCCCCGATCTGCCTTGAATCCGTGCGGTCAGTGTGGCTGCCTTATGTCTAGGGTGTTTCCTGTAAAGATGCTAGTGGTGTTCTGGGATGCTAGCAGTATTTTGGGGCAAAATATACTTACTTAACGGACTGGCCGGCTCCAACGCCGTCTGTTTGGGCGTAAGCGGGAGCAGTACCTGGCAGTGTCATAGGAGCCCCAAATAGGCAGGCAGATGATTTGGTTATGGCTTTCATTTGGTAAAATCTGTTTTGTGTCTTAACTGAAGTTGTGATTTTAGGAACAGGGTTTTTGGCTTATTTTGAGCTCAGAAATAGGAGAATTTGTGTTTCTCAGATTTATAGCAAACGTATTTTAAAAGAGAAAATGTGCTATAATGGGGGAGAGGCTTATACCCATTCTCTGGTGCTCGGTTTCTGAAGAAGCATTGTGTCCCTGACAATAAAATGCCCTGTGCACGGGAGCAGATGTGTCCTCTCTAATCTGACGGGTTACGGAAGCTGCGGATATATGCTTTCATGTAGTCGAAAATGACATATGTTCTCCAGGCTAGAATAAGTTTTTAAGTATTTCCTATTTTTCACCAAAATTGATTAGAAAAGCCAGATCCTGATCTATCTCACCATCAGACATATTTATTCTGAAATTAGAAAGTATTTTTAAAATTCCGGGTCAAGGGGCACCTGGGTGGCTCAGTCGGTTAAGCGTCTGGCTTCGGCTCAGGTCATGATCTCACGGTTTGTGACTTCCAGCCCCATGTGGGGCTCTGTGCCGACAGCTCGGAGCCTGGAGCCTGCTTCGGATTCTGTGTCTCCCTCTCTCTCTGCCCCTCCCCCACTCATGCTCTGTCTCTCTCTGTCTCAGAAATGAGTAAACATTAAATGGAAAAATTTTAAATTCTGGGTCAAGATTTTGATCAGGAAGTAAATGTCAGTTGCCACTTAGAAGTATTGCAAAAATTTGAAAAGGTCGCTTGGAAATTTATACTTCAAATAGTATATACAAGGCCATGACATAGCAAGAAGTGATACTAATCGTATTGTGTGATTTTAACATGATTGTGATCATATTCTAATTTGTAACAATTTTTAAAAGGAATTATGTTCTTGAAAAGGGAACAGTGAATATTTGTACATAAAATCATACTTTCTTACTGATTCACAGTAACTTAGATGGGTGACTGTTCCCACATGAGATAAAGTTTAACGCATAGAAACATGACTTGAAATCCTACCAGATGCTTAATGTGGCCGTGGTTACTGGAGCAGCTCTGCTGTCCCCTTGGTTGTGCGTCCTGCATCTTGAGTGAGGGAGCCACTAGCTACTCTTAGTGACAGACCGCGTGCTCCTGACCATCAGCTTGCTGGGTGCCCGACCACCTGTGACATGTCGGCATAGTGGGTCTGCTCCCTGCCTGCTTCTGGGGGAGCCCTGTCCCTCCCATCCGTCTGTGCAGGGATGCCGGTGACCAGGTGGGTGACACCACTAGCCACACAACCTCCAGTCCACCCCTGGCCGGAGCCCCGGCGAGGAGCAGGGGAGGGCAGGGTGCAGAGTCCCCCACTGCATTCTGTCCCCAGACCGTCCTTGCGGCTTCTGCCGGCAAACCTCCCAGACACCCTGTGATGTCATGCCTTGTTTACCTGAGACCTTAGGGGGTACGTGTCCTCTGGACGCTGGGGCCCTGCTGCAGGCTTGGTCTTGAATGGCCCACATCCAGGATCCTGTTCTTCACTTTGGTCAGACGGCCATCCTCATTATAAAACGTGCCACCTCTTCAAGAGCCCTCGGGTGCCGACTTGACTTCACTGCCCGCACAGCCCTGTTTTCCCTAATGCTCATCCTTCTGGCCTTCATGAAGTCGATTCAACTTCTGTTCATTAAGGCCCAGTCCACACGCATAGCAGGAAGATACCCAGTTTCCATTTTATTAGAAATTTCATGGACCTTGTGTGAGCTCACTGTGTAACGAGCAGGACTGGCTGTCTTTATAATGGCTTATTTCACCCAAGGAGCACACCGAGTTTTTGAAGGAGGATCTAACTGTTGAGAATTCGGCTGTCATCCAGAGTTAATACCTGGAACAGACCTTCACGGATGTGCTGATGTGTTTCTTCGTAAGTGTGGAGGATGAGGTGGGATGTCTAAATGTGAGTGGGGCTGTGAGCTTTCCCTGGTGGGCTTTTTCCCAGGTTGAGTGCCCAGCCTGGGGAGGGGGTGGAGTAGGGTATTCACGCCCTGTGTCAGCAGGAAGTGGAGTCCGTGACCCTGACAGAGCTCGGGTGTTTTATTCTGCTACGAATTTGCATTGTCAAGGACCAGAGATGCCCCTGATCATGTCAACCCGCCCTGTGTGCAAAATGGGCCACGTCTCCTTTGTCTTGAGGCGTGTAGTCCTTGCTTACGTAACCCTGGCGCTTTGCAAAGCCAGGTGGGACTGACTTGAGAGATTATTATCTAAACTAGAGAATAATCAGTAGCAAAGGCCCATCCGTCTTGTCAATAGCAGCACTGTGAGACACTGTACCAGACCTGGCTTGCCACTAACAAGCCTCTGGGGTGCTTGCGTTTTTGCACACTGGAGCTCATGCAACTGAAGAACACTAGTGTAATTTGTCTTTCAAAACAGGTTTCTGGGTACTGCTTTAATAAAGTAAAAATGAGCGTTAGGGCTTCATTGCAGTTCTTGTGGTTACTCTCAGAGACCGAAAGAATTATTTAGAGTCAACAGACTGTTGTTTTAAGAATATGTTTTAATTGGTTGGTCACCAGCTGTTTAGGTATAAACACACACGTGTGTACCCACAAGCGTGCACGGATGTGCACACACCCAAAATACATACACACATGCATGCATACACACGCAAACACACGACACACAACGTATGCACATACATGCACACAAATATGCAAACACACAGCACACAATATACGCACACATGCCTATGCCCGTGCACACACATGCGCACACACACACACACGCAAACACACGGCACACAAACATACATGAAAACAAATGTCACACAATGTACGCACACACACGCACACACACACACATGTGCAGATTCAAACACAGACACATGTGTACATGCTGTCTGAAAAGTCAGTGGTGCCCCTGACTTACAGGCAGTCTGCAACTCCTGTTCTGTTAAAGACGTTCAGTGGAGCGTAATGAGCTTTAAAAAAAAAATCTGAGCCACTGGGAGCAGCTTAGCTAGTAGGTGGCCACCTCAGGGGTGTGATTTGAGGGACCTGAGAAAATTATCTTCCCAATTTCCTGCCATACTTACTGGGTTTTTTCCTTTGAAGATGAATTCCTGAGGGTCTGGGAGACTCTGTTTAACCCCCTGCAGTTACACTTGGATCCCATCTTAGGAATCTACACTGTTCATTGTTTTGCTGCGATTTCCCTCAAGGTGTATGTACAGGCAGGACCCAAAAGAAGGAGCCTGGACAAGTGATCCTCAGGGTTGGGTCCCTCACTGACCAAGGAATCAGGAGCCGGGGACAGACGGTTTTGCTTAGGGGTTTGTGTATTTTGTCACGGGAATTCTCTTGGTCTGTCCTTTGCTGGCCATGTGTAGGTGGACACAGAAACACGTTCTAAGCTCCGGACTGGTTCCTGGGGTGGCTCAGACCAGGAAGCATGACTCTGACAGGAGAAGTGGCCTGGAGACCTTTTCATAGGCTCTGCAAACGAGGGCCAGGGGCTTAGCAAGCCCCTGCAAGCCTGTCTACCTCGCACCCTCTGCCAGGCCCCTCAGATCCACCTCCGAGCTGAGCTCTGTGGTGTCCTGAACGTGGATCTTCGGCTGCCATCCTGTGACCTGCTCCTCTGACATCATTTACCTTTGGTCCCTGACGAGCCTGAACGCCTGCCCGTATTCTCCACATAGTTGTCTCTGTTCCTGGAATTAAAGAAAACGCTGATGGAATGAAGCCTCTTCTCAAAACTGATACTGTCTTTGGGCTAAAAACACATGCATCCTGGCTCCCGAGGCTGGTTCTCCCGGGAGCTCTGTGTCTGTGTACTTGGGAAGCTGTGTCCGGGCTGGGTGGGCGCTGTGTGTCCCCCAGCTTCCTCTGACCACAGCTTCTCTCCGCCACGTCCTCACGGTGCAGTTCAGGCTAACACCCAAGTGCTTGTTAAATGCCTGATGACTGATTTATTTATTTTAATCTTTATTTATTTTTGAGAGAGAGAGAGAGAGAGAGAGACAGCGCGTGAGCTGGGGAGGGGTGAGCAGAGAGAGGGAGACACAGAATCTGAAGCAGGATCCAGGCTCCGAGCTGTCAGCACAGAGCCCGACGTGGCTCTGTGCAAGTTCATAACCTGACCCGAAGCCGGACACTTAACCAACTGAGCCCCCCAGGCGCCCCAGATGCCTAATGCTTTAAACGTGTGTCTTGTTTAACCCCCAGGCCCCATGGGGGGCCCCTGCCAGTGTCGTTCCAACTTTACACAGGAAGAAGCCTGGGCTGGGAAGACAGTTTCCATCTTCGTGGGGGTAATAAATGCCGAGTCGCCATGCTCCTGGGTCCTGCTGGCCCCCCGCACTCTCGTGTTGTCTCTGCAACGCCAGGGTTCATCCCAGGTGGTTGGCAGACCCCTGCTACTAATTCTCTTCCTGTTTGTGAGGAGTCAGGAGCTCTTTGTATACATTTTGAACTGTTGAACTAAATCATTGGTGTGAAAAAGTTAACAAGTGTTTGTTAAGTGCCTGCTGTGTACCGTCCCGCATGCAGGATAGAGTAGGGCCTTTTAGCCTCTTGTAAACTGATGAGGAAGAAGCGTAAATGCAGGTGAAAGAACAGGGGAAGAGAGTAGAGGCTTGTGTGCTGGCTGCGATCTTGCAGACTTCGGGATGGAGAACTCACCATGTGTGCCCTGGGGCTGGCACTGGACCTGGGTCTCGAAGGGGTCTCCGGCATGACACTGGAGCCCTGGGGTCATGACCTCCTGAGTCTCCACAGGGTCTCTGGCGTGCAGGGGACGTCCCGCACATTCATCCCGTCCTGACCCTGCATGGCTCCAGTTCAGGCCAGTGAACCACCGTCCGTGTGCCACTACGTGTTGTTATAAATAAAGTTTTATCAGCACACAGCTCCCTCCCCGCCCCGCGTTGCTCCGTCCTCCCCGGGCTGCTGTCTCAAATGCTACTGTATTTCCTACCTTGCCTTTGTGGAGAATGGTCCCTCCCTCACTGTCCCTGTACCCTTACCGTGCTTTGCTGTGGGTGGGCGGAGGCGTGGTCCAGACACAGGGTCAGGGCTTTGTCACTGATTTAGGGTGGTGGGTAGCATAAATAAACTGGGCTTTGAAGAAGAAGCAGGAGTAGTTAATGTGACCACAGGGCATCTTCCTGTGACTCTGCTTTGCATGAAGTCAGGACGTTCTCTGTAAAGACATCACCTTTACTGTCTTGCTAGTTAGCGGCTCTCGGCTGCCCTGCAGGTATATGTGCTCGCGCCAAGGTTGATCAGCAGCCCCAGCAGCCCTAGCGCCTGCAGACCCTGGTTCTCGCCCTGCCCTGCCCCGCACATGTTCCCCTTGGCAGAAATTAAAATCCGTTCACCCTCACGATCGTGTTGAAGACTCCTAACTCGTGATATTTAACCAAAGTTCGTAATTTTTACATTAATTCTAGACCCTATTCTTGGAAGTATTTTGTTAATTCCAAGGAGACACATTTCAACTGTCACTTCAACTAAAACATCACTGTTTGAGATTTCATCTTCTTGTCCGTTAAAGAACATTTGGTGCCGCGTTGCATGTGATTTCCTTTCCAAACCCTGAAATCCAATAACAATGACAAGCTGACGCGGCTGTTGGGAAGGACGGTCGGAAGGCAGTCCTGCGCTCCCGGAGCAGAGACAGATGCGTCTCTGCGGGTGACGGCCACCGTCCACAGTCTGATACCCTCGAGGCACGGGAGGAAGCAGCTGAGAAGGTCAGTGCTGTCAAAGTGCTCTTGGCCTGTCCTGTTTGGAGGAGTCCTTTGTTGTGTGCGATGTGCCACCATCCGAGTTAGAGCTGTTTTCACGCACGCGCTGTTCTCTCCTAGTGAGCACGAAGCACTCTTCACACCCGAGAAACACACCGCGGACGACAGGTGGCTCGTGCACAGCTCGCCGCTCGCTGCTGGAGCTCAGGAACCCGTCCCCCTCCTGTACCGAGGTGCTTGTACCAAGTGACAGTACCCGGACCAGCGGGCCTCCGCTGCAGAGTCACCACCCAGGACAACTCCACAAAGTAAGATTTTCACCCAGAATCTCCTATAGGAGAGAATTCTCTCTGTGTCCTGAGTGTAACATCTGCCCTCTGCGGACAGGGTTCAAGATGAGCGTCCTCTGGTGGTGGAGGCCGTGTCTGGGTTTGAAGGTGAGTTGTTCCCACAGTATTTAGTAATCCTACGTTTGCGGGGAATGTGGCTTCTTTTGCTTCCGATTCGGACTATTCTAGAATTTGCTTTGTTGTGATTATGGGTGGGATCTGTTTTGGCCATATTCTCTTAGCTGCTGGCATCTGTCAGGGATGCATGTGGGGTCGGTGATCCAGCCTTTGGCCCAGGATAGGGTAAACTGAGTGACGCCCGGCCTTGGGGTGTGAGCATGGATGCCTTACAGGGACAGCATGGACTGCTGGGCCCCTTCCAGCACAGCCTGTGTGCAGGAATGGGGGAGGGAGTGAGGCATGGGAGCTGCTTCTCTGGGAGCGCCGTAAAGTTATTCTGTGAGCTTTGGTTCAGTATTGCAGTCGCCAGCAAGTAAGACACACGCGAGGAAGCAGACGTGGATATTAAGGCGTGATGGCTGTAAGCCTGTCTCTGTAAAGTCGATGCATCGTTTTCCAGGGACGGATAAATTATACAGTTGTTCGCGTATTTGTGTCATAGAGCAGGCTTGGTCAATGGTCTTGCAATTAGGCGACCTGTTTATTTATTTGCTTTCAAAGTACAAGGGGACCATCCTGTTCCTAAAAAAATGCTGAGCTCTAGTTTTGACGTGAACCGAGGAGGCAGGTTAGAGGCCCGAAAGAACGTGTGTTTTCCAACCGTCAGGCCCTGGCCGGCAGGAACACTGGCTTCTCTCAGTCAACAAGTGTTTGCCAGTTTCTTTCTCTGAGTGTAGTGCTCCAGAACCTTCTCTGAGGAGCGAGGGTTTGCACGCAACAGTGCTACGGCGTTCTGAGGTCTGCACATGTACCAACCACCTCACCTCGTTTTATACTCGGAACAGGTCGAGGTCTTTGGAGTTGTGACCACATGATTTGTTAGCTGAATCAGCATGTGTTTGAGAGTGAGAGCAACGTGTTAACCAGAGTTACCAGGACGGTGGACACCAACTGGGATTGTACGGATGATACGGGACGTGTGACCCCCTGAGCTTAGGACCCCTTGGGTTTCAAAGGAGCCGAAACCCAATCAGAGTGTCCCAGGCCAAAATGAGGTTGGTTCTCCAGCCGTTGGGAGAGACCTTCCCGAACCCAGAGCACGGCGGACGGCACTATCGTCCGGCTCTGGGTTTGCCTCACTGAGGGTCCGTACTTGAGAGGCTGAACGTGGTCAGTCTGCAGACTCGGGATTCCTGGCAGAGCGAGTCTGTCCGGCTCAGTGGAGACCAGCGTCCACCCTCCTCACTCCTCATCCACGTGCTTGCTGGTCACGGTCCTTGGGAGCAGGAGGAATGGTATCCAATATCCCGCTGCAGGAGGGCTCGGTTCTTGTCCACAGATCATAGATGGAGACTCTGAAAGGCAGGTGGAAATGATTTACCAAAAGTCAGCTGATCAGCGAGTGTCAGGTTGAGGGTGGAAATCCGTGTGCCGCTGTGATGGCCACATGTGTTTAAAGTAATCCGTGTCATCTTCACTGTGTTCCTGGGGACAGACAGTACCAGCCGAGGTGAAGCACCTTAGGTCCTGAGAAGATGAGCGTGCCCTTCCCACTAGAAGCTTCGTAAGGAGATCCAGACGTGTGGAATTGCTGATTTTTCTCAGGCATGAGAGGCATCATTAAGCAACCAGGCATAAAATGCCATATATTTTGTATCTCGTATTTGCTCAGAGAAGAACACTGAACCCATCTCATGTCCTGGTGATGGAGGTGGTCTGTGAGATACAGGACGGGGCTGGGGAGCCTGTGGTGTCCTCTTGTCTGGATTCCAGCAAAGACGTTGTTGCTTGTAGGGGTGGATTAGCTGTGCTGAGTGCGGCTAACATCTCTGGGCCAATTACCAGACTGATTTCCCCCTGATTATAGAACCACAAATTGCGGGCAGGCAGAAACCTGTCTTGGCCGTCCTGATCTCAGGCAGTCAGAGGCCTGGACAGACTGTCTATTCATATGATAAGAAGAGTGAAGGAGACAAAGTAATTCCCTAAATTGGTGAGAACTCAGCTGCAGACTACACAAGACTTAAATTCAAACGATTTTACCCAGAGTTTATTTCCCAGGGAGAGGCCGGGGATCCAGGGTCCTCTCCTGCTGTGTCTCCTGACCATCTATCTGTCACATGCCCGGGCATCATGGGGTGTCCTCTGTTTGTGACGGGTGGTGTGGACCTGTCACTCTCCGACTTGCTGCCAGGTCAGCACTCCCTCCAGGCAGCCTCTGGGCACACCTCCTTCCTCACGTCCCAGCTGGTGTGGCCAGGTTGCGGGTGTAGGAGGGAGCCGTCCAGATCCCAGGGAGTCAACCTGAGCGAGATGTGCAGGGGCAAATCCAGAACAATGCACGAGGTGCTGAGTGCTGTCCCCCACCCGCCCCCCTCACCCTCCAGGGCAGAGAATCAGATGAGGAAATAGACGCCCCTTCCCTACAGGCAGGAAAGGTCGACCAGAAGTGTGCCCATCCCACTGTGGAGGGGATCAGAGGCTGTCACCGTGGCAGGCTTGTAGTGACCTTCTGTCTGTGCTGGATGTGCTTAGGTTTAGAGCAGGAACCTCGCACCTGGTGAAGTCCCAGGAACCCATGCGGTGTCCACACCGTCACTGTGACCAGGGCACCGGTAGCTCCTTCTCAGGTGTCAGGTTCTGCAAAGACACAGCCCCGCTAACAGTGGTACCATCTGTGTAGATGCCCGGGGACGAAGGGACCGCCGATGAGGTTGTTAGCAGAGCGCCAGAGATGGGACGTTTCCGAGGTGCAGCTTCAGCTTTTACAGATAAAGAGTTCTTTGAAGTTCTGGATGATTCTTTCCAAAAGGTTGTCCTGATTCACCTCCAGAAAGGTCAGCATGTTTTAAGATAGAAAGCAGGGTCCTGTTGGTTATGTTTGGTAGAAGGTGTTCCTTCCCAGCTGCCCGGGCTCTGTGGTTGTAGCTGGCCGGGCACATCCCGTGGGACA
>NW_024412412.1:632041-698539 GCF_014898765.1 Herpailurus yagouaroundi
AACTGCATGTGCGTGTGTGACTGCACGTGTGCGTGTGGCGGGTTCCAGTCCTTCTGCTCGGGGGCCTGTTGGTTCTGTTGTAGCCAGATCCCGCGCCCGCCCCGTCTCTTCCGTTCGGGGCCTGTTCTCCACTTTCTCGTGACTGCGGCGAGATGCCACTTCCCGTGGCAGCCGTGTCCGCATTCCTGATTCCAGCTGGTGCTCCCTCCTTCCACCCACGAATGCTCAACCTCACAGCTTGGGTGAAGAGTTTGCTGCCCAAAAGCTCTGTGCCCCTGGCTGCCCGCTTTCTGTTCCGATTTGCCTCACCTCCACCTCCTGCGTCTGTGTCTGCGGCTGTCAGTCTGATTTGCCTCCACCCAGGTGCCACATGACGTGGCAGGGACAGTGTACGTCCCACCTGGACGGGACGAGGTCCTCGTGGCTGGGGCTCCGGTTGACAAGGAGCGCCCGTGGGAGATGCTTGAGCTCCTCCCCACATCACCAGGTCTCCCCTTGGCGACACAGCTCTGGACCAGGGGCTTCTCCTTTCACGCGGCCATGACGTGGGCACCTCAGCGGTCCTGGTTGCCTTGAACAGAATCCCTTTCTCCTGTTGGGGCAGAGCCGAAGTGAAAAGGGGTGACCCATGCTCTTGCCCCTTGATGGGAGAGGGGCAGCGGTGTGGGTGTGTTCTCTGTGCTCATGAGACCACAGATGCTTCACACTGAAGGGGGGGGGGCATGCAGTGTTTCAGAAGCCCAGCTTGCCTGTGCAAGAAGATGAGCCTTGCAAGTATCCTGTGTCTCGGGGGATTGGGCCAGATGATTCCCGAAGCCCCCATGGTCGAGGTGAAAGACTGACCCTGCTTCCCGACCTGGGGCGTGGCTCCCTGAAGTTAGGGAGAAGCCAGAACAGAGTTCCGGAATGTGCTGGGATGCCTGGGCAGATCAGTGGGATTCAGAACGCAGCTGATGTAGCTGGCCGCATTTTATCAGGTCCTGCTTCTTTCCACATGTACAGCGGTTCCTTCTCTGTGGACGCATACACACACACGCGCGTGCATACACACGCGCGTGTGGACAGAGATGCAGTTACTGCACGTGTGTGTGCATTCATGCACGTATGTGTGCATGTAGTCCCACGTCTGTGTGCGTACGTGCAGCCATAATTACCATCCCCAGACACTGGAAAGGGCCCAGGTGGCATCCTGATTTTGTGGGCTCTGTGTCCCTGGGAGAACCCATTTTCATCAGAATGTCTGCCCTTGTTGGGTTCTTCTAGAACATTCTCCAGGCATGGCCCATGCCGCTTTCTAACCAGCGATCCTCCCGCTCCTGTCCTCACCTCCATTCCCTGGCCCCATCTCTGTGTTTTCTTGCGCAGTTATGGCGGCAGACAGACCCGCGTCTACAGGCTGTTTTTTGATGCTTTTCTCTTGGATTCCTGTCTGTTTAGCAAATCTTCACTCTAAACCCGCCGTGTGCCAGGCACTGGGATGGCAGAGATTCATAGCATACGGTCCTTTCCAAAGGAGCTCATTTTCTAGTTGGAAGAGGGCTATCTAGACAATAACGTTCATGTGACAGGAATGGGTCCAGGATGGAGACAGCTGTCAGGATGGTTTTGGGAGGGAGTCTCTGGTTTAAGTGACTGGCACGTGCATCCGTGGAGTCCTCCACCATGGGCACTTGCACCAGCGAGGATGGAGCATTCCCCCCCGCCCCCACCGGAGCCATGCCTGGCTGATGTCTCCCTGGGTGTGTGGATGGCGGTGCCGTCCCCCGTGACACACGCAGGGCGGTCGCCCTGGGCCCCAGCGGTGGGACAGACTGATGTCTCCCTGGGTGCGTGGATGGCGGTGCTGTTTCCCGACGTACGTGGTGTGGTCGCCCTGGGCCCCGGCGGTGAGTGCGCTCTTGGCCACCCTGCCCATGTCCTAAACCACTGCTGTTGTGCAGACTTTCCTAACAATCTCCCTTTCTTCACAGGTCGCTTACAGAAGACGGTTTGTCACCACACGCAGCTCTATATCTGCAAACTGAAAACAGTTCACAACAATGGCAGAAGGACTCAGGAAATTCTGTCGCTGTTTAGTTATTCTGTCATTTTGTATCAAAATGTTAAAACTGAAATTAAACATATATGAAACATTTGGTGCGACTGGGATTTGTTTTTAACGTTAGCTTTATTAAGGGATAATTGACGTAAAGTTGTCAGATATTTGAGTGCGTATCGCGGTGGCACAGTGTGCACATGTGTCGTGAAAGGGTCCCCACCATCTGGTCGGTTACCATCGTCAGGTCACAGAGCTGCGGTGAGGGCGGTTAAGGTCTGTTCCCGTAGCAGATTCCATCACACACTCGTGTCACTGACGTGACCACCGTGTTGACATTAGATGTGTGGCGTCGTTCACCTTATGGCTGAAGGTTTGCGGCTTTCTACCGACCTGTGCCCTCTTCCCGCCCCAGGGCTCTGTGTCTGGGACGCTGACCTGTGCCGCTCTGTCGTAGATTCTTAGATTCCGCATACACGTGATACTGAGGGATTTGTCTTTCTCTTGTCACCTCACTTAGCGTAAGGCCCCCAAAGGTCCATCCAGGGGGCTACAAATGGCGGGATTTCCTTCTTTCTTGGGGTTGAGTGACAACATGCTGGGGTGTGTGTGTGTGTGTGTGTGTGTGTAAATATGTATTTACACATCCACTATCTCTTCTTTATTCATCTACTGATGGGCACTTACACTGGTTTCATAATGGCTCAGATTTCTTGTCCAAGCAAAGCATCACATTTACCTACAAATCTTTATGTTTACATATAAATTAGCATACAGTGTGTATCTAGTCATGTGTATTTATTTTTAGGTATTTTATCTATTTATGAACACGCCCACAAGATTATTGACAGGTTTTAAAGTATGTTGTAACCAGTCCTCCCATAACAAATACATTCTCATTTCTCTTTATTTTTGAAATTCAAAGATTATCACTGAACGTTGGGAATATCGTCTGTCTTTTATGTATGCTCTCTGTATAAATTATTAAGAATCATCCACGTTTTGTGCTTTAACATTACCCAGTAAGGATCCTATTTTGAGAAGCTGGAGGTGATTATTACCCACAGTGTTTTGTGGCAGGTGATGTGTGTGTCTGTGGTGGACAGGCCTCCTCTTTAGCTGCAGAATTCAGTTACAGTTGTTCAGTGTGAGCTACTTCTGGGCAAGGGTAGTAAGGCAGGAGGACACGGAGACTTTGCCCATGTCACCATTGCGTGACTCATACAAGGGGATGACCACGAACCAGCAGGTTGTGAATACGCATTAACTCCATGACTGGTGGAGGGCCCACCCATTAGGGTCCAGGCACGGTGCTTGGTGCAGTGGTTTTAGGCAGTGGACGTGGCGTGGGACAGCACAATGTGCCCCCACACTTGGGGTGCGCCGGGGCACAAGGAGGGTTCGGGCAGTGGAAGGCCACAAGAAGGCCCTGGTGGCAGGGCATTAGCTGGGAGTCCTCTGCAGAGACCTGCACTGTGGCGGCTCCCTAGGGCTGCTTCTGCAGGGGGTGTGCGATAGGTGTGAGTGGAGGGCAAGGGAGGGGAGGCTTGTGAGACCCCTGTGACCCGGGTGGTGGCTGGCGTGGAGAGGATCAGAGACAGAGAGTCCTGGGAAGGTGGGTCCAGTGGGGAACAGTCAACGGTGCCTCACGGCCAAGCAGGCACGGGTCGGGAGAGGAAGGGACCCAGGCTAGCTGCTGGGTCCTGCTTGAGCCATTGAGAGGGTTGTGCTAGCAGGACACAAGCCGCGAGGCTGGGGCAGGTGCACGTATGACCTCTTGGTTCTGGTGCCGATGTGGTGCTTATGGGTCATCTGCGTCCAGGACTCAGGTGGGGCCGTGGGGCATGGACAGGGTCTGGGCTGGGGCTGCTTTGGGAACGTGCATCCTGGTGAGTGCAGATTCACATCTGGATGTTAATTTGGGTGGGAGGGGGGCTGGGATTTTCTGGGAAAGTCCTCTGGTGAGAAAAGGGGAGGCCCAGGACCAAACTCCATGGAGACCATCGTTGAAGGCAGGGAGACGTGGAGGGAGGGATGCTGGGAAGGAATCGGTGTGAGAGGGGAGTGGGGTGTCAGGGAAGCTGCTGGAGGGATGCTGTGGCTATCTTGTCGCACTGCCAGGGGGTCCCTTCCTCCTTTGTGGCTGGATGATGTTGCAGGACCAGGTGAGGTGGCAGGAGACCCTGGTGACAGCAGTTTCACCGACGCCACTGAGAGTCGACTCAAGGGCAGGGAGGGCTGGCACACGAGGGTCGCCTTTGTGCCCACTCTGCACAAACTGCACTGTCCTCGAAGGTGCGGGGGGCTCTCGGGGCAGGGGTGGGGGTGGGGGGCTGGGGAGGAGGGGTGTGTTTCCGAATTGGACGAGTGGGAGCTTGTTTGAGTTCCGGTGGAATCCAGCGTGAAGACCATGATGGAGTGTCAGAGTGGAGGCTGGCAGATGCTCTGATACGATGCCGTGGGAAGGCTGAGGCGGGCCGTCGTCATGATGTGGGGGGCTAGCCCGTCATTTTTATTCAACTTCAGAAATCTAAAAAATGCACTCAGTCATTTCTTTTTCCTGAAAGAGATACTTTGACCACGTGGAATAATTGTCTTCATGGCTCATGTTCCTTCTCCATACGGTCTGTTATACGCACCCCAGCCTCTCAGGCCCTGCACCTGCTTTTCCGCCCGTGCCCCCCCCCTTTATGGCCTATTGACATGCAGGTCCCCGCTCCTGGTGGCCCCTTCCAGAAGTAGCGGAACAGTTGTGTGTTCCACACTTCAGTCCCCAAACTCTGTAGTTCTCTTGTATTTCTTCCTGATGTGTTATGAAAGTGTTTATGTAGACATATTCACACGGGATGCCATTCAGGAGTAAATACATTGATCAAAATATACTGACACTTTTAAAATTTGGTGCTGGCTGCAGGAAATGAGATTGTAACATGTGGGCAGCTGAAATAGATGTCCCCTCGCTGGATTCACAGGCTTTCTTAGTCTTGGCTACGCCATACTACGTATTCTTTCAGTCTGTAGAATGTGGACTCGTGCTATTTTTATAACTTCTACCCTCAAATGTTCTTTCAAAAACACTTCTTAATTTTTAATCTGCAGTACTGTGTGCTTCCAGAGACTTAATTTACGTGCTGTTGAGAGTGTCCCTAGACTAGCTCAGGACACTTATTCTATATTTTGTTTTGGTTTCTTTGCTGTTTTATTGTGTGAAAGCAGCTGCCGTGGCACCATCCACGTGGCGGAAAGCAAGGCGGCATCTAGAGAGGTTACGTTGTTAAGGTTTTGTGTGTTCACCTAATGTCCACTAAAGTTGCTCACGGCGGCAGTGCGGCCACATGAGGCATCTTCAGTCTCTCCTGGAGGAAAACAGAACAGAACAAAGTTCAGGCCTCGGGCGCCAGAGGCCCTGAAGACAAGTCCAAGAAAGGGCCGGTGGTCCCAGCATGTCTGCTGTCGGACCCCCATGGCATCCCACTGTGTGTAAGTTGTTTTGTTGTTTGAAAAAACAGTAGTATTTACAAAAGGTGGTTCTCCCTCGTGGCCACGGTCCTCAGCCTCCTGATTTTTCAGGGCCCTCCTGACACTGGTGGAGAAGCCGGTGTTGTTTTCTGAGCAGAGGCTGCCGTGGCATCTCTTCCTAAGGGTGCCAGCTGGTGGTGGCCGGGCCTCCTGTCGGACCCGTCCCAGCAGCCGGCCGAGAACCCTGGAGTCGGGCATGCTGACATCCCATACTGTACAAGGTGGTGCGATTAGATTGGAATTATTTCAGCGAAGATGTTATTATTAAGAGTAATTTTACCAAAACAAAAACATCACGGCTCATAGACTTCTCCACTACATTTGAAACCAGCCCTCCTAAAACAGTCCATCATGATTAGAAACGAGTTTCCTAATCTCCGAAGTTCGTTAGACTGTGTGGCTGTTTCCCAAATCCAAGTCTTTAACTCCAAGGAAGCAAGTTTGCTGTCAGCTTCGAGTCCATGAGCCATCGCCGGAGGTCTGTGCTGACGGTGGTCATGTCATGTCCTGGGGGCTTGGCCAGCTGCAGGGGGGATGCCCCCTGACTCAGCACAGACCAGGCGTCAGGTTTAGCTCATTTACTGAAACGGTGAAGGGCGTGCCTGTGGTGTGGGGACATCCCTGATGGCTGTGCAGGGACAGCAGGCACCTGCATGCAGGACGCAGCCCGTGTGCCCAACAGCAAATCCTAGGACTCACACGGGCCAGTTTTCCTGAAAGGTAGACTCCCTCCTTGTTGAACAAAGGCCCAGACCAGCATCTGGGCACCTCTGAGTCATTCCGAGCCAGACGAGGTAACAGTGACCCTCACGTCCTCACCCGTTCAGCTCACACCAGAGGGCTGACGGCACGCAGACTCAACGCACGATTTTATTCTGTGGATGTAAGTGCTTCCTGGTCTATTTCTTTTAGGCCTGTGCTGAAAGATGTCACCGTGCCCAAGAGGTGAGGTGTTGGAGTGGACAGCCCACGTGTGCCTGAGCCGTTCACTCTCCACCGTGAACCCCTCTGGCTTTGGTTGTGCTCTTGAATCGCCACTGAACGTGGACAGTGCCTTAGTGGAGGGCACCTCTCTGGGAAGCACCCCGTTGTCCCCAAAGCGCCACGGTCCCCACCGTCACACCAAGTCACCACACAGGCGTCAGACAGTAGAGAGGCATTGTTCACGGGGCTGTGCTTGAAGCTGGTGATGTTTAAGGCAATTAAAACGCGCTCATGCCTCCGTCTGCTGCCGTGTGTTGTGTTCCGACAGCTGTGGCAGGTGCTCTTGTGTCCGCTGGGTGCGTTTGAGGGGGGCGTCCCACACACACACGGCGGTGGATGGTGTTGGTGAGCCCCAGGTGTGAGGAGCAGCCGGTTATAGGGATGGCAAGTGTGCATTCCTGTGGCTTAGAAGGTCTCATGTCAATCTGCTTCCACAGCAAACTCGGGTCAGCAGGGGCGGAGGAAGGCCTGGCCAAGGCCACACGACTACGAACCTCCGAAGTTGGGGCCAGACAGAGCCCGTCACTCAGACTCTGCTCTCCTGCCACAAACCCACACATTCACGCATCAGTTATGGGGGTTAACGAACACCACGACGGAAGCTGGGGAAGTGAAAATGCCGCCCTCCCACCCCGGGTGGACCAACAGAGCGCCACAGTGTGCCCAGTGCCCAGGACCCTGCACCTGCTGAGGCCCCCAGGGAGGACAGGCTCCCCCTTAAATGTGGAGTTGGGGTGATGGCGGAGGGTGGAGGATATTCTAAGGCATGTGAATGAGCGTGAGGGTTTTCCGCCTGGGGACTGGCAGGTGTGTCTGGAACGGCTGTTCCCGGGGCACCTGAGGAGGGCTGTGGGCCTGGGCCTGGCACGCTCATAGCGGCCACTGTACTTGGTGCTCACGGAGCCATCGAACGCTCAGTTTACAGGGGAGGGGGCAGTGGGCTTGTGTTGCAGAACGACCAACCTGGCCGAGAGGAGACAGCGGGTTGGAGGGGCATGTGGTGGGAGCCGGGACGGTAGCCAGGTCGCTAAGGAAGGTGTGAACAGGGTAATGCAGTAATTTGTGTAAAGTTTTAGTGCCCTCAAAATAGCAGATCACGTATTTTTAATTGTCTGTGGAAAAATAGTTTCCATTTGTTGGACATCAGAATGTGTGCTCACCTTATGCAGGTGTCACGGGCAGTCAGCGTCCACGTCCTTGTGTTGCTGGTGGGTGAAGGGGTGCCAGTGACGTCAGGGTCCGCACCCGGGCCTGGGGGTCGGGGGAGCCCTGTTCTCCAAGCATCCGTTATTTGGTGCACTTTTGCACCCCGCAAAATATGGTGTTTTCAAGACCCGCAATTCTGGAAGCTGCGCACAGTAAGCAGTGGTGGAGTATCTCTTCCCTCGAAGACGTGTTATCCCTGAGTTTGGCCAGAGGGGAACGTGCAGACGTGGCCCCTTTGTAGCCACTTCAGGCCATTAAAATAATCAAGCTGAAGGCTTTCTGCTCCCGTGACGAACACTGGGAGATGTTCTCATAAGTCGGATCACCGCCTCTGCCCGGGTTTCTGATTCACCAGGCGCGGGGTGGGGGCCTTGGCGGGGAGGTGATTGATTGTATTTCCAAGGAGTCCCCAGGTGACACTGATGTTGCCAGTGGCCACGACTGACAGCCATGGGTGTGAGCCCAGGCTTTGCAGACAGCATGGTGGCCTGTTTCCAGTGTACGTAGTAATCAGGCGAGTTGACTCAGAGGCGAGGGAAGCCCAGTGTGGGGCTTGAATAGGCAGCTTGACTCTATTATCATCATGAGCTGTGCGCGTGTTGTGTCCAGTGTGGTGAGTGAGTTCATGGACATGCAGGGGGTGCTCTGCTGCTTCGAGTGCAGGGCTGGCCCCCGGCATGTGTCCAAGGTCACTTCATGAGACGCTTGAGGCTCTTGTTGTGGGCGGGTCACTGTGTAGATGATTGTGCCGGATGGTGTCTCCTCTCCACGCTGTTGGGCTCAATTCTGGGGTGTTCTGTTCAAGCGTGACCTTGGATAGCTGGGTGGGATTTGCCGTGATGGGAAGCAATGCCACTGTGACTGCTCCCTGGACTTGAGGAAAAGAAACCAGAAAAATGCTGTAGGCTCCAGCGGCATTATGATTTTCGCCTCCCCTGGGGCCTCTGTTAGACACCAAATCAGAAATCAAGAGGCAGAGTGAGATAATTATTAAAAAAATTTTTTTAACTATTCGTCTTAGAACGTGCGAGTGGGGCGGGCGGTGGCAGAGAGAGAGGGAGACACAAAATCTGAAGCAGGAGAACGAGAGAATTCTTAAACAGCATTTTATGGGCCATAAATACTAAGTTGGCTATGATTCCAAAAAGTAACCCTATTCTGAGTGTGCTAATTGGGATGAGGCGGTTAGTGGTTTTTTAAAAAAAAATTTTTTTTTCAACGTTTATTTATTTTTGGGACAGAGAGAGACAGAGCATGAACAGGGGAGGGGCAGAGAGAGAGAGGGAGACACAGAATCGGAAACAGGCTCCAGGCTCCGAGCCATCAGCCCAGAGTCCGACGCAGGGCTCGAATCCACAGACCGTGAGATCGTGACCTGGCTGAAGTCGGATGCTCAACCGACTGCACCACCCAGGCGCCCCGAGGCGGTTAGTGGTTTAACCTCACTGCTGCCGTCCCTCTGGTTTTTGTTCTGAGGAGTGCGTGGAAGGAATCCTGCGATTCCAACAAAGGCCGGAAGCAGGTGAGGGCCGGCATCCATGCAGGTGGAAGGACTGTGTGTGTGGACACGACCCCAGACGTGTTCGTTCACCCATCAGCAGCTTCTCGGCCAGGAAATCATGCTGTTGCATGTGAACGTGGCAAGCTGCTGTGTCCTGCGGCTGCCGTGAAGGCAGGGTCTCGGCACACCGCCGCGTTTGCACGGGACGTGCACATCTGTGTGGGCTGCGTCTCTGTGCCCCTGAGGACCTAGGCTGGCAGGGGTCTTAGGGTACAGCACTTGGGGTCTTCCAGAAATGTGCTTCAGTCGGTTTCCTCATCCATGAAGAGAAATAATCACACCTGTGTAGCGCACTCAACAGCGCTTGCCTTGGATTGAAACCCGTGTGACTAACACGCGTGGAATCGGCGACCGGCAGGGCTTGGAGGTGCTGTGTGCCGGGCGGTCACCCTCGGACAGGAAGGACGTGAGCCCTGCGAGAAGCCCCGCTTCCCGCCCTTCCTCCGACTCCAGGACCAGCCTTTTCTGTCCCGGCTGAATTGCCTTCTGCTAACTGCCTGCTCGTGACTCGTGTGCGTCTCACGTGCGAAGGGGTGTGACGCCTCCAACAGTAAACGGTCAGGACACGGGAGCCTCTACTTGAGTTACTTTGCACTCGGGACACACTGAGAGAGCAGAATTTTCCCTGTATTTGGGAATGGAGCAGAACTAATCTGTCTTCTTTAGGGAGAAATCTATCCTTGACCCTTGATTACGGTTCATTTAAAATAAAATTTAAATGCAACTGTGGGATCACGTCAGTTTTGGGACGGTAACAGGATAGCATTTGCATCTCATTTACTTGATTTATTGAGGAAGAAAATGCTGCTTCCGTGACCCGGTCCAGCTCCTCCTGGCGAGGCCTGTCTCATTGCTGATCTCTGGACCCACAGTGTGTGCTCGGGGGTGGGTGGGGTCAGGCCCTCTGTGCCCGCTTGTGGGGGAGGCCAGGTGGAGCTGTCCCCACACGCCCCCCAGGCTGGCCAGCTCGGGACTGACCCCCGTCCTGATGCACAGACACTGCCTCCCTTAGATCTGTGAAGCCCTTCTCGTCCCCTCGTCTTGTAAGCACACGGAGTCCGGAAGGGTTAGACAGCATGGCCGTGAAGGTGTCGGGGGCTTGGCCACCCTGTCCGATCGCCACACTTGGGGACCTTGTGTGTCCATCGTGTCCGGCTTCCCGCTCACACTCGACATCCTTTCTTGTTGCCATTGTTGTGCTGAGAGATTCCACCTGCCACGTTGGCCGTGGGTGACACAAGCAGACAGTGATGCTGAGCGTGACACCCCAGTGACACCCATTACGACCGTGGCTGAGCAGAGATGTGCCTCCCCCACAGCCCTGGCCTTTGAGCTGGGAGCGGAGGCCTTGGTGGCAGGTGCCCATCTGAGGTTCCCTGAAGCAGCCAGTGGGCAGAGCTGGGAAGTGCTGGCTGGCAGGCGGGGCCTTGTGGGGGGACGCGCTTCCTCCCTTGCTGGAGGGCAAGCGCGTCTTCTGCTGCCCCTTGGTTGCTCCCCGGGGGAGCTTGCTGTAGGTGCGGCTGGGCCCTCGCAAGTAAGGGAGAATCTCCATGATGTCAGCGCCCGGCCCCAGAGTGAGCACCGTCTGTGGGAGTTCAGGGATGGAAAGCTGATCCTCTGAGAGTTAGCTGCTAAGGTGTCTACGTGTCCCCTAGATGGAGCCGTCCCCCTGCCTCGTGAAGTGTGGGGACCCAGATATGTCACGCAGGGTCTCAGTGGCCTGGGTGCCCACACACTGCAGACTCTGGGCGGACACTGACTGGCGGGGGTCTGCACTCACTTGCTGTGGGAAATCCGGTGCCTCCCAGGTGTGGACCTCCCCACGTGGGCGAAGTCTGTCCCTATGCGCCACCGGGGACCGACAGCCCACCTGGCAGGGGCTTCGGACGTCAGGGCCGGTGGGGAATGAAGTGCCCACCGTGCGCATCACCATGTCCCCGAGGTCGTGATCCATGTGGTAGCAGACCAGCAGCGTGATTCCTGCGAGAGCCAGGTCTGTGCTGGATCCCGGGTTCCTGGCTCACGGCCTGCGCAGGGCTTCACTTCCGACCTTGAATCCCTGTCAGGTCACCTCTTCTCTGGTAAAAGCGAGCCCTCCAAGGGGTGTTCTGCGTGCGGTGCATGTGGAGGATGGCTGAGGGGAAAACCCTGGGGTGCCGTCGGGTGAGGCCCAGCCGGCACGAGGGAGCGCTTCTCGGTGAGCCCCAGGAGGTGTGGACAGGGTGGACGCGCAGGTGGCGACCGCGGGCCCTTCTCACGCCAGTGGACGGGGTGTTAGAGCACGCTGCTCGATGCGGGGAAGAGATCGGGGGTGCTGCCAGCGCAGTCCGAGGAGACCACAGACGGGACATTGTCCCAGGATCTTGAAAGACGCGTGAGCGCTTCCCGACTGACGGGAGAGGAGGTGGAGCGGACGGATGGATGACGGGAGCCCCGTGTCGGAGGTGGGAGAGGGCCCCCGGGGCTGCCGGGGCCCCAGGGGAAAGTGTCTGGGGCCGGCTGAGCCCCGGTGGGTGGTGGCCAGTGGTGCTGCTCGGGGGGGCAGGCACGTGAGGGGGCGGACGCGGGTTCCTTTGCAGGGAGGACTTGGCGGGTGCGGGCGTGCGTGGCCAGAGCAGAAGCCTGTCACGGGAGCAGGCGTGGGATGTGCCCGTGCCCGTGTTTCGGGTGCGCAGTGGCACCGGGCGTCTTCTGTGCCCGTGATGCTCCTGCCCCTACAACGTGACGGGCCGGTGCGGTTGCCCGAGAACAGGCCCATGCACGGGAGGCGCGTGTGTGTAGCGGGGCTGAGGGGACGTCAGGCGAGAGGCTCCACCACTCACCACGTGGCTTTGCCGGGCTGTTTGTTCCCCTTCTCCTCGAAGCCACGAGGACAGAGCTGGCCGCGGATGTCCCGTGGGCAGTGGCCGTGGCATCACGCGGCCACGTCGTACGCCTCGGGGGCCTCTGTCCGTGTCGTTCTGGTTCAGGAGGGTCAGACTCTGCCTCGTCACGTGTCCCTTTCCCACCAGCACTCCGCCCAGAGTGGAGGCTCAGCGTGAGTTTGTCGGACAGACTGCTGGTCCTAGAACCTGACGTGCAGAAAGCCCTTAAATTGCGTAGCTTGGTGTGATCCCAAGAGAACGGGGTCCCTACGACCGTGAAAGCTCAGGGGTGTCCACGATTGCACACCCTTCTGGCAAGGCTCCCCACCTCTGGATTTGTCATATTCGTGCGGCAAAACCCAGTCCCGTGAGCCGAGCCCCTCTTCGGCCCCCGCCTCCACACAGCCGCCCGAGGCTGGGACGGCGCCCGCACACCGCAGACTCTGGGCATGCGCCCAGATCTGTGCATGTGGCCCCCAGCCTTCAATGCGGCCTCACGGCAGCTGGCCGGCTCCCGTGCTTCTCTGGAACGTTGGCTTGCACGCCCCCCCACCGCGGATTCCCAGACGTCCAAGCCCCCGCTTGCGAAGCTTCAGGTCTGCCTTCTGTACTGTACCGCCCCGCCGACGTGTGGTCAGCCTGGAAGGACCTCTCTGGACCAGCCGGCCCTCACTCCTGCTGCCTCCTCTCTGCTTCTTGGGCTGCTGTCCCTCCAGTCCTGCACCACCTGCCCTGAGGGTCACCGAGGTCTCCCTCTTGTTAAATCCTACGTGATCCCCACTGGCTCCCATCTGACACCGTGTGGGGTCCTGCTGCCCCTCGCCCCTGTCGCTCCCTTCTCTCTGGGCTCCGCCGCGGCCTCAGCGCTTGGCCCTCCCCTCGCCCCTTCCCACCCACTCCCGCTTGCTCTCCCCCGTTGACATGGGCCCGGCCGTGTGGCATTAACTCTAGTCAGAGTTGACTCTTCGGACTCTCCTCAACACACTTCTCTCAGCACGATGCAGACGCCCCAGGCGGAGACTGGCTTGGGGCTCCCCAAAACGGCATGTCTCTGACTTGACCACCTAACTGTGGTTAACTAATGTTAGCAAATCACGGCTAACCAAAGTTAGCCAACTATGGCTAACTAGCCATGGCTAAATAAAGTTAACTATGATTAAGTAAGCAAGGCTAAATGGTTAACTGAGCTTAACTAACCAAGGTTAAATAAGATTGACTCGCTAAGGTTAACCCAGGTTAACTAACCAAGCTTAAGGTTAACTAAGGTTGACTAAGATTGACCCAGGTTAACTAACCAGGGTTAACTACGCAAGGACAGCCTGGGAGTCTGATGCCTTCCACCCCGCCCATCAGGAAATCCCATCTGACCTCGTTTCGAGCTGTCCACGTGCCACTTGGCTCCTCCCACGGTCCAGATCCTTGATGCCCTGGCTTCTCAGCCCTGGGATCCTTCAACGGTGTGATGGGTTAACACTCCTCTGAATAAAACCCAAGCGGCTTCCCGTGAAGAAGCCTGGAGAAACTAGCGGCCAGTGTCCTCCAGGCTGATACGGTCGCACCCGGCTCGCACCCTCACCTGGGTGCCCCCTCCCTTCTCACCGGGCTCCAGGCACCCGGCTTCCATAGTGTTTCTCCAGCCTGGTATGCTTGGCTGGTCCCTGGCCCTGGTGTTCCTGTGTGCACGCCTGGCCCGGTCCCACAGGTGTTCTGGTCTACACCACGTGCAGCCCCAGTCTGCATGCCAATCACTTTTCCTTTCCGATGCTGTTATCGCCGTTTGACTCATCCTAGCGGGTGTCACTATCTTCTCTCTTGCCCATGAGGAAGTGAGCGGATTGGTTTTGTTCGTCGCTCCTTCAAATGGATGTCCGCTCCACCGGACAGGCCTTTTCTGTTTGGCCCCCTTCTCCGTGCAGCACCCAGCAGAGAGGTGCATGATAAGTGCCCAACACATACTTGTTGGAAGAAGGCATGCGAGGCACCCTGGGGCCCTCGGGGAGAGCTCACCGGCCCAGGATCCTGCAGAGAGTCGCCGTCAGGCCCGACCGAGTGTGTGACCCAGGCTTCATGGCGCTGGGTTCCGGACATGTCAGGGTGGAGGGGTGTGAGAGGTAAACCCTCGTTGGTTTTAACTGGTAAGGAGGGAGTAGACGAGAGTATGCAATAATAGGCTATTCGATTTTATTGAAGGTTTTTCTATTAAAAATAATGAAAAGCAACCCAGCAGTATAAAAGCTGTCCAGTTACTAGTAAATTAGTAGCAAATAGAATAAAACCAGGCATTTATTAACAGAAACATTATTTTTGAAGCATAATGTGAGTTTAATTACCTTTATTTCCTTACCGCTTTCATTTCTGCTGTGCCTTTAATGCAATCTCTAATTCTGCGGAACGGAATCTGTGCATTATAAAAACATTTGCTTTGCTGTTTTCCATAAAAATGTCAACCTTTGTGTCTGACCATGGTGCACACTCAGTTTCGTGGCGAGGCGGGAAGTAGTTTCTTTTTTTGGTTTGGGTTTGTGACCCCAACGCCCCACCCAGTCCCCCAGCTGCTGTGCAGGTGTGATTCCGCGGTGCTTTGTGGAACAGCGCCGGCCCACTGAAACGCCCTCTGCTAAAACGCTAAAGAAAGTAACAAACGTTGCAGAGGTCCCAAGTCATGCCACGCTTGAGCGCAGGCTTCCGACGCTTTGGTGCCTGCCGTGCACACTCTCTCTCCACCGCAGTAACCAGCGTGTCAGTGCGTGTCGGGTGAGCCGACAGGCGTGCAAGCCACCACCTCTCCACCTCACATTAGTACCTTGCCTGAAGCCAGTTTGCGGATGTGAAAACGGCGTCACCTCCCCGCGGCTCCCGACAAACAGAGAGGCTTGTGGAACGTGGGACGTGCCGGGTGTGGAACCCACCTGAAGCCCCCACCAGGGGCCCGCCCGAGCATCGGTGTCAGCGCCTCGTCCAGAGCAAGCGTGCAGTGCTGTGCGTGAGACTGGAAAGACCTGTTCTGCATCTGCTTGTCTGCTTTATTAAAGCCATATATAATTTTCTGACAACAGCTGTACTAAGGCATAATTCACATGCTGTAAAATTCACTCATTTCCGATCCACAGTTCACTGGGTTTTGGCGTATCCACAGACTTGGCAACCATCACCAGTGTCTAATTCCAGAACATTTTCGTCACCTGCAGAACAAGTCTGGGGGCCAGTAGTAGCCGGTGCCCGCTATCCCCTCCCCAGCCCCCAGCAACCGCCAACCCGCATACTGTCTCCACAGCGTATCCTGTTTCGGGCATTTGGTACAAAAGGAATCGTGCCATACGTGGTCTTGGGTCTGGCTTCTTTCACTTTGTAAGGCTTCGAAGCCCATGTGTGTTTTAGGATACGTGACTACTTCTTTCTTGCCAAATAAAATTCCATTGTATAGCTATACCATGCTTTATTTATCCATTTATCAACTGATGGACATTGTGTTTTTAGATAACACTACTCTGGACAGCAGGTATGTGCACATACGATTTCCGTTCTGTTGGGTGTGAGCGGGGGTGTGATGGCTGTGTCATAGAATCCCTCTTGTGTTGTGGAATCCCCAGAGTACTATCATTCTCCGTTCTGCCAGCAACGTGACCGTGTTCTGATTTCTCCACATCTTTGCCAACGCTTCTATCATCTGTGTCCTTTTATCCGATGGCTGCAAACAGCTGTCTTTTTGTGGCTTGGATTTGCATTTCTCTCACGTTGAGCATCTTTTCACATGCCTACTGGACATTTGAATGTCGTGTTCGTTCAGATCTGTCTATGCGGATTCTTTGCCCATTTAACATGTTGGGTGATTTGTCTTTTTGTTATTGGGTTGTAAGAACGATACAGTCTGGATACGTTTCTTGCCGGTTTCTTATTGGTGAATATTTGCTCCCATTTTGTGGATTGACTTTCACGTTCTTGGTGGTATGTTTGCAGCACAGGACTTGTGAATTGTGACAAAGCCCAGCTGACCTATTTCTCTCTTTTATAAGTTGTGCTTTTCGTTTCATACGTAAGAAAACCTTGCCGACTCCATGGTCATGAAGACCGCTCCCACACTGTATTCTGAGAGTTTATGCTAGGCCTGCGATCCACCTTGAGTTAATTTTACATGTGGTGTGAGGTAGGGATCTAGCTTCATTTTTCTGCACATGCATTTCTAGTTGTCGGAGCACCATTTGTTGAAAAGACTCGTCTTTCCCCTGAAAACTGTCTTGGCATCCTGGTTAAAAACCACTTATAGGGGTTTATTTTCAGGCTTAGTTTTATTCCATTGATCTACACATCCATCCTGTGTAAGGAGATGAAACCTCACCTTTGTGCTTGAACATCACAGACCCTTTAGGCATGTGGGGTGGGCTCTACTGTGTGCAGTTCAGGGTCAGGGGCCCACCTGCCTGGGTGATGTTTCCACTAGAAACTGTAGGTCTGGTTGTCCTGCTCCCTAAGGGTCAAGTTCTTCATCTACGAAGTAAAATGCACTTAAAAGAGTAGGCATGATGTTAAATGAGGAGTTGTATGTCGTGTGTGCAAATTGCTAAGAATGTGTCTACTGCGTGTTACTTGATTCTTCACGTGAGGTCATCATCTCTGCCTTATAAAGCAGGACACAAAGCTCACAGAAATTAAATCGTTGTCCTGGATCACGCGGGAAGCCAAGCAGGCAGAATCTGAGTCTACTTCCACACTATTCCACACTGGGCCTCTTGTTACAGTGACCGCTGACTTTGAGACCTCACGCTCGTGAGCCTTGTCTGCTTAGTTACCCCCTGAGCGTGAAGGAAGAAGGGAAAGCCATGATTCTCCCTCTGAGGCAGGGCGGTGTCCCACCGTCTTTGCTGGACATGACTTTAGCCAGCGGAGGACAGTGACGGACGTGCTGGGCCACGTCCACGGGGGGAGCACTCTGAGACGCTGTCACAGCGGCAGGGGCCCTGCCTCGGTGCTCGGTCCTGCCTGCCTTCCCTTTTGCTCTATAAGATGAGAAGCTTGGGTTACGTATTCCCCTAGGTTCTCTCTGACTTTAAAATTCAATGTGCCCGTAAATACGAGTAAGTGATTTTCACGACTGTATTGAAATGACACGAACAGACTGAAAGGTAGAAAAATAGCAACGGTGTTACTGCCTGAGTCACAATTGGAACTCAGTTTTTCAGGAAGTACGTTAAACCGTAGAATATTCTGAATGAGATTGATAAGAGATTGACATAGTTCTGTGTCTGTCATCATGAAGTCCCTCCTGTTTCAGGGTAAATTCTCACAAATGTATCCTCGGGGGACGATTTTGAGCAGGATATCATCAATGATTCGTTTAAAGACTATCAAGTGTCTCTGAATTTTTATATTGTAAGGATTTTATATTCATTGTCTCTTAAATTACTGGGAAAAATTTGTAGTGACATTGTGAGTAATGTTAAAAATTTACATGTTGAGGGGCGCCTGGGTGGCTCAGTCAGTTAAGCGTCTGACTTCGGCTCAGGTCGTGATCTCACAGTTTGTGTGTTTGAGCCCCACATCGGGCTGTGTGCTGGCAGCACAGAGCCTGCTTGGGATTGATTCTCTCTCTCTCTCTCTCTCTCTCTCTCTCTCTCTCTCTGCCCTTCTCCCCGCTTCACCCCCTGCAAAACAAGCAAACTAACATTAAACAAAGGTCAGTGTTGAATGGGAAGGCATGTTCTCCTCTGTAGTTTCGTGTCTTCCCAGTTGGACGTTCTTTGCCACAGCTTCTCCGCAGCGTCCCCGGTCAGGACGCCATCAGCAAAGACGTTCGCCCGTCTCTCTCTCTCATCACCTCACCCAATGCCACAAGAGGGTGGAACTTAACTTTCTTCTTTTATTTGTTCAAATTAAATTAACTGTGTTTGTCTCTCAGGTTATGTAAATAGTGTTTCCTTTGGAGATACGGGATATTTAGAAAAAGCAATGAATCTGGCCTTCCCTCTCCGACCTCTCTCAAACACAGCACTGCCGATACTTTGCTGCGTTCGTTCCCGCTGCGCACACAGCCACAGACACAGATGTGCGCGGACACAGGGACATGAACGGGCGTTTCTGATGCTTTCAGAAAGCAAGCTTGAGTTTCTGGAATGCATGTCATATTAACCAACTTTTACACTGAATCATGTAAGTGTATACCTGCAAATATTTTATGTGTTCTTAGTAGCTACTTTGTATTTCATGTACAGGTAGTGTTTTTTTCACCCCAGTCCCTGTTCTTGATATTTAAATTGCTTTCGGTTTTTCGCTGTTCTGAGTAACAACATCTAAGAACATACTTGTGTTGAAATGCCTCACTCCTTTCTCAGAAATTCCTTTCAAGTGCAGGTTCCTGGGGACTTCTCAGCAGGTCCGCGGAGCGGATGGAAAGAGGCTTCCATTTTTATGTGCTTCTGACACACTGTGCTGCAGCCTGAGAGGTGACGGTGACACCCCTGCTTCAGAGGAAGAGGTGTCCCAGGGCGGGCGTGGGCAGCATGGCAGCCACGGCCCCCGGAGGATGTCAGGGCTGCGCACTGCCACACACAGGGCACCTGCTGTTCTTACAACTCTCTTCCTCCCAGAGAGTCCGGCTGCTCTGGGAATGTAGAGACAGCACTTTCAAGTGGCACTCAGCCGAAAGAAGCACTTGCCTGTGTAGTTTTGGATGCGGCCTCCTCCCCTCTTGATACGAGATTCTTTATACTCGGGGATAAGGTGGGCACGTACCACAGGCACATGCAGAGGAATCCGTGTGGTTTTCAAAGCGTAGGTGCAGGTTTTATTTTAATACAGTTCAGTCTAAGATGGCGTAATAAGAATGTTTAAGAGGACAACAGAGAATTTTAGGCTGTTGTCACACACACACAGAAGGGGTTTTGGGGCCACCTCTGCTCAGGCACTAGCAGGACCTCTGAGCAAGCCTGCAGCTCGCTGGGCCTTGACTTACTTCTGAACAGGGAAGACTCAGCCTGAAGGCTGTTAAAGTTTCTTTTGTTTTTATTTTTAATTTTTTTTAGTGTTCATTTATTTTTGAGAGAGAGAGATTGAGAGAGAGAAAACACGAGCCGGGGAGGGGCAGAGAGAGAGGGAGACACAGAATCGGAAGCAGGCTCCAGGCTCCCAGCTGTCAGCACAGAGCCCGACGTGGGGCTCGAACCCACGAATTGTGAGATCATGACCCGAGTTTTGTGAAGTTGAACGCGTAACCTACTGAGCCCCCCACCCCACCCGCCCGGCGCCCCAGGTGATGCTTGCTTCTTTTAAAAAAAAATTTTTTTGGGGCGCCTGGGTGGCGCAGTCGGTTAAGCGTCCGACTTCAGCCAGGTCACGATCTCGCGGTCCGTGAGTTCGAGCCCCGCGTCGGGCTCTGGGCTGATGTGATGGCTCAGAGCCTGGAGCCTGTTTCCGATTCTGTGTCTCCCTCTCTCTCTGCCCCTCCCCCGTTCATGCTCTGTCTCTCTCTGTCCCAAAAATAAATAAAAAACGTTGAAAAAAAAATTAAAAAAATAAAATAAAATAAAAAATAAAAAAAAAATTTTTTTAATGTTTATTTTTTTGAGAGAGAGAGAGAGAGAGACAGAGAGACAGAGTGCAAGCTGGGGAGGGGCAGAGAGAGAGAGGGAGACACAGAATCCGAAACAAACTCCAGGCTCTGAGCTATCAGCACAGAGCCCGATGCGGGGCTCAAACTCACAGACTGTGAGATCATGACCTGAGCTGAAGTTGGACGCTTAACCGACTGAGCCACCCAGGAGCCCCGGGTTTTTTGTGTTTTAATTCTGACAAGCTTTGTTTTCATGAAAGCAAGTGAGCTTAAGCAAGTGGTTCACAAATGTATCTGTTACGTTATTTGTGCACGTGGGATGCTCACTATTCACCTCCTACCCAAGGTAGGTGCCCCTCCCCACCCCCCGAGGAGGCAAAGGGAGAAACCAGCCCACCCCCTACCCCCAACGCATACATCGTGCAAATAATGGCCGGGCCCCAGTCCCTGGAGCCTGGTGACTCAGCTTGGAGTACTTGCGTGGGGCACGGAGCTCCCGGGACATCCTAGTGAGGGCGGAAGGGGCGCTGGTCCCCTCAACCCATTGCACCTGTGTGTCTGGCTCTCCTCCCCTACCCCCATGGATCTACAGGAGAGAGCTTGTCCAGGGTGCCTGACAGCCCCCCCTGACTGCCCAGGAATTGTGTCCTTTGCTTTTGTTGCCTTCTCTTCTGCCTCTCCTCCATCTCCTTTCCACACACCCAAGGACTTGGGTTGCATGAGGGGCATGCCCAATGCTGGGGGAAGTCCCCTGACCTCAAAGAAAACAGGAGAGGGAAATCACTTTTCAGGCGACCAGGACGCCCAGCAGTGGAGGGTGTACCGTTATGGAAAGTTTGCAGGAGGGTCTCGAGGAGGGAACAGAGAGGAAGAGAGGATGGCACTGGTGGTGACCCCAGCCCAGGTGTTGTGCGGAAGTACTAACTCGGGCGGGGGCACCTCCTGGAGGAGATTTACCCTGGAAGTAGGCTCGGAGGTCCTAGGGAAGAGCCTGAAGGGTGGCAGAGGGGACTAGATGCTCGCCTGGGAACCACCACTTGGGTGTTTAATTGGCTTGTTTGGGAGGTTTGCCTTTTCTGATTGACGGGCAACATGGGCACTTCTCCTGGTTACTTACAGGGAGGGGCGCCCTGGTGGCCTCAGGGACATGTAATGGACTTGGAAATGTGCAACGCCAGTTTCCAAAAGGCTATTAGCATTTCTGGGAGGCGTCCTGTGAAACCCTGAGTGATGACAGGTCCAGCAGGAAACTGGAAATGCTGTAATTCATCCAATTTCTGTATTCAAACTGTGCCTTTCCCCACATGCCTGTCTGTGCAGCAAAGCAGGGAGTGCCTGGGTTAAGCAAATATGTGAACCTATTAAGAGAAATGTAAATTGACATAATCAATAAATTTCCTTGTGTTTCTTTTCATTGTAGACTTGTTATTTGATCAAGCCTCAGCTTTCTACGTGTGTATGTTTACAGACACGAGGGAACATACATAATGTATGTTGCTGTTTGCATTTTTGCAACAGCAAAGTGATGCTTTATGTTTTGTTTTGTGAGTTTGGGTTATTCAGAAAACTAAAAACAGAAACATGGATGATATGGAACCACATCATATCTGACGTGGGATCTTCTCTCTCCTGTTGACCAACCAGTCCCTTTGGGCAAATTACTTAGTATTTTGAGACCTCAGGTTCCTCATCTACAAAATGCCTTCATCCTACAACTCTGGTGAGGGTCAAGGTGACATAAATGGTTCCTACATCCTCCAAACAAGCGTGATCATCAGCAGCTGTGCAAGTCTGACCTGCCCAGAGGGAGCCTGGAGGGTGAGTGCAAACGTTAAACTCTGTCCCGAAGGCCCATCGCGGATGCACACTGTCTCAGAGGAGCAGTACGCGGGGCCCCGCTGACCGAGGGCAGGCTGGTTAATGCACATGCACCGGGAGACAGGGCAGCCCCTGGGTGGAATTGTAAAGGGCACAGAGCCTTCCTGCGAACATATTGGGAACTAGCGGGATGTCGCCATAGCAACCAAGGAATAACCATAGCAGGCTGGCAAGCAGCAAAAAAAATCATTACGATATTTAAGAAACTATTTAAGAAACAAAATTTTAATGATTTATCTTCGTTATTGTTGCTGTAGTTTCCCCTTCTTGACAGAATAGGCTCTTGTTCTATTTGTAGAAACTTGTTCCGCGAGGCTTTCAGAGCCGAGTGCTGTTGGGGTTGTATTTTCCAAAAGATGAAAAGAGTCCTTTTGAGGGATTTAACTTTTATTTGGGATTTTGTGAGTAAAGAAGTCTGTGGTTGGTGCTACAACAAATTTGGTGTTAGACTTCCATGGTTTCCTGGTTTCAGGTTTAACATTTGACTCCTGGGACCTGTTCATCGTCAAAAGTGCCAACATCGGGAGCTGATGGTTGGCCGCAAAGTTGTTTCTTGGAAGGTTTCTGTATTGATTAGTTTTCCTCTTTTCCCGGTTTGAACACCTACACAAGCGCCCAGAGAGACACAGAAAAACCAGAGCGTAGGACCCCCCCACACCTGGGAGCACGTTCCCGCGCAGGGCTGACAGACCGTGTTGCTCTTTTCCTGTCTGTGTTAAATGACCGGCTTCCGTTCTTAACAAGAGTGTGAGGCGTGTGGCTGGCTGCATCGTAAGGCCTTTGGGCCTTGTTTTACCATCTCATAAGCATCGAGTTTCGTATCAGTGCTATCACTCTGGTAGTCTGAGTCACCGTGTTAGAAGATGTGTTTCTGCACATGGTTGTATTTTTCCAAGGAGTTCCTGAACGAATGATAAAACACACACAGTAATTTGGCCTTCCCCTCTTGGTCTGCCTGCCTAGGAATGATCAGATCCTGATGACTGCTTAATTTAAATAAAATTTAAATTTTATTTAATTTATTCAAATATTTTCTCCTCAGACACTAAAACTATGTAGAACATTTGGGTTTATGGTTTTGCGCTATGTTTTGTACTATTATATTTAGGGTCAAGATTTTAAAACTCTTTTGGGAACAGAGAGTAAACTCCTCCCAAGTAATCAAATGGTGAGGAAAACACATCTGACCTAGAAAGATTTTTCATTATCAGATATTTTGAGTAATGTGTTTTGTGTCGCAAAATCATACCAGTATCCTTAGCCCATGACACCCCGGCTTTCCTTCACTAAGCGTTAAGTGCACGCATGGACCTGAGTGGTGAGCTCCCACAGCCGGGCGCCCAGGCATCTCGCGCTGGGAGACAGTCACACGTGTACAAGACGCACGTGCGCTTGAGCCGTTTGTAAGGATCCGCTTCCCAAAACGTTTACCAAGAATCCGGTCTGCGGAACATGTAGAGGGGCACTGATGGGGCTCGCTGAGGGGCTCGCGGACCAGGCCCGCCACCCGATGGGGCTCTGGCGGTCTGTGAGCACGGGGCAGCTCTCCTGGCGTCAGGGACTGATGGGGGTTTCAGGGCGGTCAGAGGACGGTGAGCTATCCAGGACTTCAGCTTGCTGCCCTGGCAAACCAGCGTCTCTCTTTCGTTTCCAGCCGTAAGCGTGGTGATTTAGAGTCGTCCGTTCTCTCAGAGTCTTCTCTTCCCCACGTAGAATGTGACACGGCCCAGCTCTTGCACCCATGATATGTTAGGGCTTTATCTGGTTTAGTTTTCGAGTCACATAATATACTTTTCCACTTTGTACTCACTGCTAAGATTCCGTAATGCATTATTTAATAGTCCTGTTGGCAGACATTCCTGTCAAAACTCTTCCCTACGCCAAATATTCTCCTACAACCCTTAGAAACCCCCTTTTTGGTTCTCGCCTTTGGCTGGCCACCGTCCCAGTGCTCCATGAACCAACCCCAGTGTGGCTCCACTGAGGGGGTCCCGGGGGGGATGGCACCAGACTCTCACACAATCGGGTTTGAGCCCGGATTCTCACATCCTGGGTTGAGGTGAAATACTTACTCTCCGTGGACCTAAGCTCCTTCATATTTCAAAGTCAGGGGCAAGGGTGCCGGTTGGTGCGATCCTGGTGAGCCGATAGCTGGCATCGGGGCCCTGGGGGCACATGGGCTCTGCTCCGGCCAGGAGGGAGTGTTCATCACAATGCAGTTGCTTCCTCAGGAAGCTTGTTAGAACATTAGAGGTTTTAAAAAAAACTCGAATTCATGTTTTAAGAAAATCTGCCTGTACTGTTTTGCGTTACAATTTTTTGATTAAGTGGCTTCAATCAAATGTGTTATGTGGAATCATTTTACAAGAGGCCCTATGGGTCACTCCTGTGAGTCTGTACATTTGAGTTTTATTTAACTCAACTACCCCCGTACCTAAGGAGGGGACGGGGCTCTGGGGCCTCCGTCTGTCCTTCCTTCTTCTGCCCACTACAGCTGTCTCTCATCATCCTTTCCTCTTGCTTAAAAAAATTTTTTTTAATGTTTATTTATTTTTGAGAGAGAGAGAGAGTGCAAGTAGGGGAGGGGCAGAGAGAGAGAGGGAGACAGAATCTGAAACAGGCTTCAGGCTCCGAGCTGTCAGCACAGAGCCCGATGCGGGGCTCAAACTCACGGACTTGTGAGATCATGACCTCAGCTGAAGTTGGACGCTTCACCGACTGAGCCACCCAGAGGCCCCATCCTGTTTTGTGTGTGTGTGTGTGTGTGTGTGTGTGTGTGTGTGTGTATTTATTTTTCTTGTTTTAATTTTAGGATCTTCTTGTGTCTTGATATGTACTTCGAGGAGTTATTCTTTGTTCTCCATTTGCTATAGTGCTAGCAGAGTTAAATTGGTGCTGGCGATTTAACACCCGAGAAATAACTGTGTTGTGAAGGCTATTGTTTTTTTTTCCCCCAGATAAAGAAAACGTGTTTTATAGATGCCATTAAGATGATCACTTCCTACTTATGTTACCATTTCCAAATAGATCTTGTTTCCAAGCTGGGGAAAAGAATTGCGTTTCTCCCAGTGAGCAGGACCCCCACGTGCATGATGCAGCGGCCTCCAGGTCGCTGAGCACCCTTGCCGCTCCCCCCCCCCCCCCCCACCACCCTGGCTTTGACGGTGGGAGTCTTGCGAGCGTTGTGCTGGAGTTAACACTGAATTTGGAGTCCATCGGAGCGTGGCGGACAGGCCCTCCAGAAGTACTGAGCTCTGACGGGGCCCAGCCCCCGTAGCTCAGAAATCCCTGTGCCGATGTTGGCTGTGCCGTGATGCCCGACGGTACCTAGGAGGTGAACTATAATCCCTGACTAATCCTTTGTGCCTCCGTTTTCTACTGAAGACGACCAGAGCGTGGAGGTAAAATGTCATGAGGACAAATCCCCTTGAAGAAGCGAATGATGTGATTGTTGAAGCTGAGAACTCGTGAGCCTGGGAGCATCGTCCAGATCCCGTGTGATAAGTGGCTGCCGGAGCCGCGTCTGCACCTGGACAGTGCCTTGGAGTTGTGACATTATCACTGCAGACTTTCACCTTCGGGCCTGTGCAGGTCTTCACCCGGGAGCTGCAGAGTCCCCCGTGGGTGTACGTGTGGGAAGACAGATCGAAGTCAGCGGTTTGCGCTGGCAGAGCTAACTGGACAACAGGAATGAGTTATGGTTCGAACCCTCACGGGGTGATCTGGGTGGAGGTTCGCGTTAACCCAGAGGTCCCGGCTCTGCCTTTGTTTTCAGTTTGGCTGAACTGTCGTCCGTCATGACCGTTGTGTAGACAAGAGTGTAATCATTGATGGCCCAGTCTTCCCTTCTGTGGACATAAGTGACGTGCCTCAAAACTCCACAGTGTCTCTGTTGTCCCCATAACTTGCTAGCCGGCCTGTGTCTCTCTCTGAAAGAAGATGAGGCATCTCTGTTCTGAATACTCGCAGAGCCCTGGGGGTGGTGGCTGGGGCCACACACAGCACAGCCCCTGGGTCTGATCGGCTCTGAGTGAGATTGGTTTGCAGACGGCTGGTGTCCTTTCATCTTCGAGAATTGTGACCATGCGGTTGATACTAACACCAGGGGTTAACATGCACTACACAGGAAACAGAAGGAAAGATAACCTCTCATTTAATGGGGTGAAACGCAGTACTAGTGACACTTTGCTGCTGGAGGCTGGAGTAGCAGAAGAGGTACAGGCAGCCAGTCTCTCCCAGTTCTGGGTCCTTGGCTCCTCGTGAGGACTCGGGCGTAAAGCCCCAGAGTGTGTGGTTGTGGAGGGAAGTCCAGGGAGGGCGTGCTCTGGGTAATCGTTGCAGTTTTGAGAGGACAGAGCTGCACACATAGCTTCTCTGTGTCCACAGTCAGGGTCCCGTGGGGCCAGGGAGTGACTCTGGCCCGAGTTGTCCTGGGGCATTGGCTTAACTGACTGGCTATGGGTGTCCTTCTGGTGTTTTGTTAAATCCCTCCTTTTGGAATGTAGCTGGTGCTGTCCAAGGTTGTTGCTGTTTCCTCCTAGCTAGGGAATAGGCCTGACTTCCCGAATGGACCCGTGAAGCTCGATTCATGGGTCACCTTGCCTGGGACCGGGCTTGCTGGTGAGACCGTGTTTCTGGGCCTGCTGTGCAGTGTCTGTGAGAAACCAGTGCCGGAATCGGTGGTCTGTGCGGAGGAAGCCTCCCTGGCCTCCCACCTGCTGGGGGCCTGTATAGGACTGAAACACAGAGGAAGGGGCAGCATCCACCTTGTACTGCCCCCCCCCCCGCCCCCCATGGCTCCCAGGCCGTCAGACTCGGGCTGACTTCTCCGTCTGCAGATGTGGTCAGTGGGACTTCCAGGGTCCATAACCATGTGAGCCCTTCCTGTAACAAATCTGTTCTTCTTATCCCCACATCTCTGTCTCTCTCTGCCAGCTCTGTGTCTCTGGAGAGTGCTGGCCAACACAGGCCCCAACTTAGCCACACGCCACAGACTGGCAGTGTGGCCCACATTAGGTTATGAAATCCAGTTGGGTCCGTGGGCACCGTTCTCCGCACGTCCGTCTGGACGGCCGTTCTCACGTCTCGGGTGGCATTGGCACAACCTGGTGGCCATGTGTGCTCCATCAAGGTGAGTCCACGCTGATGGAGAGGGCATGGTAACATGGACTTTCCTAGTCCTCATGTGCGGGGGTTCGACCTGTCCTTGACTTGGGTCTTAATGACAGTGCCTTAGTCCCTTGTGACAAAGCTCGGTGTTCAGACAATATGTAAGATCGTACGGCTTTAGACGTGGCAGTTAAGGACCCCTCCTCAGACTTGGCTGTGCCGCATGCAGGTGACCTAACACAGCTGGACGCCCATTTCCCATGGTAATGATCCCACCTGTGTCTACCCCAAAAGCGCTAATAAGTCGGAAACCATAAATCCATTGCGGCGAGCCTTCGTTTGGCAGTCGACGGTCTCACTCAAGACAGCCTCTCCTTCTGAGGACACACACAGAGCTCCTGTCCTGTGGAGGGACTGCCACAGGACTCCCTGTGCCCCGGGCTGGGCCCTGACCAGCCCCAAGTTTCCTGGGACACTCCCCTCTGTCCTCGACCCCTATCTCCATCTGCTTCTGGGGGCGATCTGTCACCCTGTGATGTTCCCTCCACCCCATCTCCTGTGGTCCCAGCGTTGGCCCCAAAGGCTGCCCTGCCAGCTGCCCTGGCCCTCCCACTTCAGCCTGTGGGCAGATGTCTGCTGACCCTTGATCAGTGCGCAGCCTGGGGTACCAGCCCCTGTGCATTCGAAAACCCACATACAGCTTTGACTCCTCCAAAATGTAACTACTAACATTTCACTATTGACCAGAAGCCTTGATGATAACAGCCGATGAACACATATTTTGTGTGCTGTATATATCATATGCTCTGTTTACTTACGATAAAGTGAGCTAGAGAAAAGGAAATGTGATTAAGAAAATCACGTGGAAGAGAAGACACATTCACAGAGTAGAAACTTTGCGGGTGAGTGGCTGCGCAGCTCAGGCCGTGCTGTCCACAGAGCCACAGCATTTGTCTGCTTCCTCATCTGCACCACTGTCCCAGCATGTGATGTGCCCTCTGTGTGTGTCATCGGGAGTGGGCTGCAGACCCTCACCTGAGTGCCACGTGCTTCCCTGTGCTGGTGCAGGAGCTGTGGACTCGCCTCTGTAACCGGTGGGGACATAGGGGCTTGGCGGACACAGGTACAGGGACCACGGGTCACGATGATTCTGTTGGCATCAGCAGCATAAATCGCTTGTATGCAAAGTGGGAGTTTTCAAAGGTGCTTACAGGCTTTGGGGGGCCAGCAAGATGGCGGGAAAGACGGCTGGACGGCCGGCAGAGCTGCTGGGACCTCTGGCGATCCAGGGGGCAGCTTCCATTGTGGGGTCCTGGGCGTGGGCTTGAAAAGTCCCCTCAGGACATCAGCGATCAAGGCTCTGGGTCAGGAACCGGCTGCAGGGTAAACACTGGAGTGTTTTCGGGATATACGCGGCTGCCTTCATTTCCTGGGGCTGCCCTAACAAGGCTGGGACTTGGGGCTGAGAACCACAGATGTTTCCTATGGGTGCATTTGAAGGCAGGGGTCATGGTGTGGGTGGCTCTGCTTCCTGCTGAGGCCCCGGGGGAGGACCAGGCTCTCCCTTCCCCTGGCTTGCCCCTTCCTCTCTGTGTCCTCTCTTCCCTAGGAAGGATGCCCACCTGCTCGCCATGGCATGTAGTGCACAGTGGATTTTAATACACAGTGACTGGATCTCAAGATCCTTAATTACATTTGTAGAGACCCTACTTCCAAATAAGGCCACATTCTGAGGGCCATGTGGACGTAGATTTGGGGGACGCTGTCCACCCCTCCCAGTGGTACAGGTGATGTCCCCACAGGGTGATTCACTCGACACGTCAGTAAGCCGTGGAGGCCGCCCTCTGTCTGCAGGGCTCTCCCGGCTCTGGATGCAGGCTCCAGAAACGCGCCGAGGTCAGGCCCCACGCTGCTGCTCCTTGAGGCATCCCGGCACGTTGCTGGAGCAGACTCTGGTGGGGTTTGCTTACTGGGAGTTCACTCGTTTGGGAAGGAGGCTCAGAGTCCCGATCCACTTGGGTAATCCTGTAATCCTACTCGGCATCATGGACACCCCTGTGTTGTGGGACCCTCAGCTCTGTCTCCCAGGGGCACAGGCAGGCCCACCACAGGCTCACTCTGTCTCCATCCCTGGAGACTTGGGTTGGGAGTTGGTCAGGACTCATGCTGACAGAAACCCCTGGCACCCCAGAGCATCCACGCTGGCCCGTGGGACGTTTCGCAGTGATATGCTGGTGTAATTTAGTAAACCTGAGGTCTTCATTCGCTAATCAGTCTTATTAACGGTGAACAGTGTGGTGCAAACCCTGTCTTCTCCCGCTGCCCTGTCCCTGTCTCCAGAGTAGAGCAGGGGAAATCTCGGGAGATTGTATTGTGAAATCTGCCTGAATGCCTTCCTTACTATCTCCACGTGGCCACTCAGCTTCGGGCATCTTCCTTTGCACTGGATTCTTGCCATCCTCTCTTTGTGGGCACACGTGATGACGAAGCCGAAGGTTTTTATAAATAGTCTCTCAGGGGCGATTCCACACGCTCCCCGACAGCCACTTGGCGGGGTGGGAACCCGGCTTTAGTGACATAGTCTCCATGCATGGATCCTGGAGGGATCTCAGCCTCCCTGGACACTACCTCTCCGGGTTTTGATCCCACCTCTGACTGGAGTTTCGGAGGGTGAGGTGTGCCCAAGCAGGACACGGTCCCGGTGCCTTAAAGGGCACCGGCCACGGGGCCCAGACCTTTGCTGCAGCGGAAAGTGGCCCATTCCTCTCTTTCGGGGGCTGTCGTGGAGGTGGGTGGAGGGGTCGTGTGACAGACAGGTGCTGGTATGCCCCCTCCCACGCCCACCCCTCCCCTCCCTGGCAGAACTGGCACTGTCCCCCGGGAGGAGGTGTCCAGAGGCGCACAAGCCATTGGAGGGGAGGCTCTCCTCTCCTGCTGTAACTTTGGAGATGGGGAGCATTCCGCGTCAGGAGTAGAAGCTGCCTGGCGGACGGGCCTCCGAACGCCACGCACACTCACGTTTATAAAGACCCGTGTCGCCAGAGCAGTGACGCTCCCTAGGAAGTTGTCCATTTATGGCTACTAGAGCAAATGATATCATCACAATAGGTGGCTCCTGTCTAAATAGGGATCATTTGTGAAATGAGATTATAGACATTTATCTGAAAAAACAGGAGATAGAGGCACCTGCTTTCTGTAATTGATATCCTGGGGGATAGCACTGCATGGAATTAAGGCGTCCGTCTCCGTGGCTACTTCCGTTAGGAGCAGAGAGCCTCCCTCTGCTGCTGTGTGCCAGGCGGCCCCCACATCCACATGCAGAGCACTCCAGATCCGTGTTTTCTGTTATGCCTGAATATATGGGACATGCATTGCAACCCTAGGCCACCGTGCTGCAGTGCACTTGTCTGGCAGAGCCCTGTGGCCGGCCAGCCCCGGCTGTGACTGGCCAGGTCCCCGGACACACACTCCGTCGCCTCTGGCCTTCTCCCGTGGCGGTGATTTCGGACCTTTTCTCCGAGCGCACGTCTCCCCGTTTGCTGAGAAGCCGCCTGCTGTTTGCATTTGGATGCGGCCAGCAGAGCAGCGGGAACCCTGCCTCGGTAAGTCCAGGATGACTCATTTCTTACTTTTCCTGCCTGGCTGTGTGCTTGCACGGATGTGGTGGCTCACCTCCGGGAGCGGCTCGCCTCTCCGTACTTTGCACCACGGCTTTTCACTGCCCTCCCTCCGGGCCCCGGGCTGCACCTGCCTTTATAAGTAAAATGCTCCTGTCTCTCGGCTGCCGTGCCTGCAGCAGCTGGGGACACAGTCGCTGCCATCCCGGGAGCGTCTTAATTGGCACGGAGGGTGTGGGGGAGAGGTCTCGCCCAGCAGTCCACAACTACACCGCTGTAATCCTAGAGCGCGAGTTCAGTCTCCAGTTACCCATTATTCCCGTCGTGGCCGAGCCCCAGAGCACTTTGTAATGCAGGAACTACTCTGGTCGCCCCCGTTTATGACAGCAAGGACGCATCGGTCTCGCCGCTGGTTCAGCGCCCCTTTGGGAATGAGCGAATCCAGGGACCTGTGGTTGTTAACACCCGTGCGTTCGTGTGCAAGCGAGGGGGAGAAGGAAGCCTGTGAAGACAGCTTCCTTTGTGATGCCTAGCGCAGCGAGGGTCTGTGCCGCTTACCAGCTGCATTCAATGGGCTGGCAGAGAAGGAGAGAGCTTTCCGGGAGGTGCTAGGCAGCTGCCCTGTGTGCCATGAAAACCGAAACCTCTTCAAAGGCAGGAGACTCCGGCGTTGAGTGCCGAGCAGGTAGCGGTCCCGCGTCCCCTCAGAGGTGACGGCGTTGGACCGTGGTGGGAATTGCTGAGGTTTTCGAGGAGGCCCCCGGGCACGCGCTCTGACCGGGGTCCCCGCGGGCCCCTGGGCCTCCCGCCCTGACCCCCGAGGAGGCTTCGCCAGAGGGAACTTTGAAGCCAGGGGACTACGTGCCTCGAGCGCGTTGAGCGGGCGGCTCAAGCTGTCCCCTGAGGGGGCTGCTGCTGCTTCTGTTTCTTGTCCTGCTTTGCTAGCATTTTTTTATGTGCTTTCTTTACCTTGTGCGGAAACGCGCACACCTCTAAATAGTAGGGGCCGGCTCCTTCCTAGTGAAAGAGAGCATCCATAAAGGGTATGTTATTAACTCGGGCATTAGGCAGTAGCTGGTTTTGAAAGTTCCTCTCATAAATGACCACGACGCCTACTCCGTGGGTGTTATACTCCCTACAGAACTGAGCATGTCCACTCAGATGTTATTGGTTTGCCCACATGTAGGTGAATGTTGACTTCTTCATTCATAATTCTGCCCCCAAAGCTCAGACTTCGTGTTATGTGGAAGATTTCATGCCCTTTAATTTGTTCAGACAAGAGAACCCGTCAGTGGGACTTCCCTGGCTTTGTGACTCACGCTGTACTTAGCAACAGGTAGTTGCCCAGGACCACTCGTCACTGCACGGGGGCTTTGCACGCAGGGTGGAACGCTTCCCCCGGACACAGCAAGGAAGCGGGGCTCTCACTGGCAGTGGCTGCACCGGGGGGAAGGTCTCAGTCAGGGAGAGCAGACGGCTGCCCGGGGCTGAGGAGATTGCCCAGCCTGACCCTGGCCCATCCTTGGCACTAATCCAGTAAGTTTTTGCAAGCATCGAATACCGCATTTTTAAACAACTTGCTTCAATTTATTTACGGCTAAAGCAAAAGCGAATAACCTTAAAAATAAGCGATGTAGCAGTGTTCAGATTGGAAACACGTCACTGCGAGATGGACGCCCAGTTCCCTAAAGGTGACCGCATCAGATCTTCCCCAACTTGAGTGCCGTTTGGGGGTAGTGTGCTTTGGCAGAGAAGCTTTAGTTCTCCACTCTGATTTTATTAAACCAGCATCAATAACCTCAAAGCACTTTCTGTTTTCCAAAGCAATGTCACTTGTATTTCAATACTGTTTAATCTGGTAGCTTTCTTAAGTGAGTGAGTCTTTGCATTAGTGGATTAGACTGACATTCTCCAGAAAATACAGTGTCAGTGCAGCTGGGATGTGGTTGCTGCGACGCCAGCCGCATGGACGGTTCTTGGAGAACATCTCTCTCCTTTCAGCCTCCGTATGCTGCAGTGGCACAAATGTCTATTAGGGGGAATAAAATGACCACGCATGCACCTGCACACACATCCACACACCTCGTTTAGAGACCCCAGCTATGGGGCAGTAGGGGGTGAGCGCCCAGGACAGCCCTGCACGCGCCCCAGGAGGTGCGGAAGGAAGTTCTAAAGCGTGCTATGGATTCACCATCTTCGTGGTGTGTGTGGGCCTTGAGTTGAAAGTAGACACCTCCACACAGCGTACACAACACGTACAGGGTATTTCCAAATAAACACACGTCCACATGCTACCCGGGGCTTCCTTTCTGCACCCCCTGCATTTAAAACGCAAAGTTACTCATTCCTGGCATCTGTGCACATAGCCAGTGCTCAGCAAGGCTTGTGTCTGAAACTCTGACTCAGGAAGTTATTTTCAAAGATACAGCAGTTGCCAGAAATTTGATCGTGGGGTCATTATCTTATTCGTGATTATTTCAGGATAATCACTGGTAATAAAATTAGCAATCTTCATCTGACTCGCCTCAGGAAAAAAGTCAACATTTCTATTTAGAGAAAACTAATTGTGAAATGGCCTTCTTGTCCACATAGGTTTGTTAAAAACGCACTGCATTCAGGGAGAGCGACGTATTTTGGCAGGAATCTTCTGTTTCTGTCATTGATCGAACTCCATGAAGCGTTTTGCTTCTAAATCTGGTGGCAGGGGAGGAGGGCTTCTGGGGGTTGCGGTCCCGTGCCTTAAGAACGCTCCTCTCATTAATTACGACGTGCACGGGGGATCATGGGAAGGATTTCGAGTCTGCCTTGTCTTTATCTGATTGCCCCACAGACACTCACAGACACTTTCCAGATTCAGACAGACCGCCCTCTGTCTCCATCCTGGCTCTCCTCTTAAGGACCTGATTGTTCCTACAGAGTCTTTGTTATCCGAGCCCCCAAGTGCTTTTACAGGGTTCCCCAGGGAACCCAGAGTTCTGTGCTTTTGCAGACTGTCAGCCGTCCTCCTGGTCTGAGTAAAGGGTGGCACCTTGTGGGGTTCCTTCCTGAGAACCCAGAGGGGCAGGCGGGCGGGCTCGGCTGGGGTGTCGCATCCGCCTCAAAGGCTCCCATGGGTGTTGTGTGCAGGCAGTGTTCCCCGCGGTTGCAGTTGGGGTTGCCCGGGGGCCCGGCTCTGTGCATTGGCTCCCCGTCAGGATGGAGTGGGGAAGGACACACACCCCACCTCGCCTTCAGGCCGCACGTGTGGCGTGCTGTGTCCCCGCCGCTGGGAAGGCTGCAGGTCAGCTGGTTTGGGGTAGCTGCTGTCTGCAGCGGCTGCAGGGGGAGGGAGGGGACTGTCCCTGGCAGGTCCCGATCGGGCCGTGGTGAGCTCTGCCCCCACCCGCGCCATCCAGTCTGTAACCCGTGAAACGTGCAAACTTCTTTTGCTTCGACCGCACCAGCCTCTCTCGGCAGTAGCTCCGTGGTTCCGTCGCTTCTGCATCACGCCCCACGCCCCACGCCCCACGCCGGCCTTTGTGTGGCGGTTACGTTGGGCTCGTCATGACTCGCCCCTTACCGTTCTGTCCTGTCCACAGCGGGTGGATGGCTCTGATGGGGCCTCTCTCTGTTGACCTTCTGGGTGTGCTGGACCACACACCGTCTCCGTGTCCTGCCAGAGGTGTCAATCCAGACGGCCGAGACGCTCCCCTCAGTATTCTCCATGATGCAGAAGTGAGGGTTCAGGACGGGACGCCCACTGAGAGTCGGGTCACAGCAGCCAGCTCAGCCCTGTCATTGTGGGATTTCTGGTGAATCAGGGTTCCTCAATTGTCACAGGCCAGCTAGCGCCTTCGTCAGGGGAGGTGATGTGTGTGGGGTCCATCCTCGGGGGCACTGCGTCTCGTGGACAGGGCAGTGGAGCCATGCGTGGCTGTGGGAGGACCATCCCGAGATGGCAAAGTCGTGCTGCGCTGTCACCCAGCTGCTAACCCACGAGTCCTGCCCACCCCTGTGCCCGTGCCCATTTTGCAGACAAGAAAACCGAGGCCCCTTCGATCGGCCTAATGTTTTATCACTGGGCAGCAGTAGTTCCGTCTCCGGACGCTGTGCTGGTTTGTCCCTGCTGATGGAGGGTGGTGACGTGGGGACGGGGGGAGGCTGGTGTGGACACACAGGTGAGCAGAGGACACAGCAAGCGGGGCGCATGGGGACCCTGCCCCCGCCGGGAGGGCGGGAAGCACCCCTCCCAGCACGCGCCGGCCTCCCAGACACTGTCCACAACCCCTTCCCAGCCCCCAGGCTTGTCTGTCCAGACGAGGGTCCACAAAGGACGGAGAAGAACGCGGTCCGTCCTCCAGCCTGTTGGAGCTGGAGGGACTGGGGAAGGTGAGGCTAAGTGACTTTGGACTTGGAGTTTCGTTAGAGAGACAATGATGGGATCAAAGTGTTGGAGAGACACCGAGCCTCATTCTCTCCTCCATGCACGTTTACTGTTTTTTCGCCATGGCCCTGTCTTTTGTTAAAAACACCACCGTTCGTGCATAGCGATGTGTCATATTTTGAGCCTTACATTTAATAGGCTACTATGTACCGTAAATATGATCAATACGGGAACGACCAGCTCTCCACTCACTGCTGCTTGGTTAGTGCCAAGTGCTGCCCGAGGGCATGGCGTGTGATGTGGCGCTTTCGGTATTTACGTAGGATTGAGTGGGAGCCCACCAGCATTCAGGGAAGACGTGACCTTGGCTGGGCGGCCTCTTTGCCAGACTGACCTCCCACCTCATATGCGCGCGCGCGCGCACACACACACACACACACACACATACATGCACACACACGTACACGCACCTCATGCCCACATGTAAACACACACACTCAGTGCACACACACATACCTCACATCCCTATGCGCACACACACACACACACACACTTCACATGCACACACACACCTCACCTGTACCCAAACATGCACACATCTGACATGCACACGTACACACACGCCTCACATGTACACACACACATACACATGCACACACGCTCAATGCACATGCACACACCTCATATCCACACACACATGCATGCATACCTCACATGTACACACACATATTCATATGCACACACACACAGTTGTAGCCGTGGGAAGGAAGCAAGGGTTTTCAAGTCAAAGTACAATAAACACACATTTGGTTTTGCAGATGTTTTCTTCTTGTACTTGATAACGTGTCTTTCTGGCCCTGTGCGTGTTCCGGTACTCTTTGCAAATCCAGAAGCTTCTTCCTGAAATCACTTCATGTCATGAGCTGGTTCATGTCTTGCCTCCGCACCCAGACAGATTGGTAAACCACCACAATCCTTCCCTTGGCCTTCCTGCTGGATTGTGTCCTTGCTTTGGGGGAGGAGGTGACTTGCCGGAGGTGGTTTTAGGGCTCCTGGGGAGAGCCTCCCCTTCCTCCTTAACTGGTGGTAGATTCCAGGGAGGAGACACAACACTGCAAAAATGGGGCTGAGAAGTCCCAGCGACGGGGAGACGAGCCCAGCCACGGGGCAGAGCGTGCTCTGCCGTAGCCGAAGCCGTGTGGATTCTCCGCCAGCATGGGGGGCGATCCCTCCCCTACCACCCACTGCTGGCAGGAACCCTGCAAATCTGCGGTGAAGACGTGGCCTTCAGGCTTGTGTCCCTGGTGAGCCGTGGAGATGGCCGGAGGGCAGGCTGAGGCTGTGCTCTGTACTCTGGCTCTGGTTCCTCACACTCTGAATAAACGTCTGGAGGAAAAGGCACAAGTCTCTTCTCTTGTTTCAATTTCCCTTCGTTCACAGAAAAGGAAATGGGGGCTGGGGGAAGTTAGCCTGTAACTGTCTTCCCCCTGGCTCCCCCCAGCTGAAGTCAGGGTGAATGAACAGACGTGATCCCAGGAAGGATGGCTTTGACCTTTCCTGCGAGGGGAATGGTTCTGCAGCTCGCGACAGGCCAGGCCGGGCGGAACCATGTGCTGTCACTCCCAGGAGCCAGGACCCGCCGCTCAGTGTTGAAGTGCGCTGTCCCGGCACCAAGGACCATGGGCACCCCTTTGCAATTGAGCTGATATTCAGAGGGACGCCTCTAAAATCATCACAGACACTCTGGCAGACAGTGTGCTGCAGGGGAAGTCAAGGTCAGGATGCCATTCACGTGACGAGCATCCTGGTGGGTCTGCATGCGAGGCACAGTGCCTTCTCACGGGCACCGTGGGCTGGCCGTGCGTGGCCTCCATTTTCCACTGCCTGTGGCCCAGTTGCACAGCAGAGGTGGAGGGGGTGATGAGCAGTGGTCTCCAGTTCAGCTTTTGTGTGACGATACAGCTGTCATCTTCTGGAGCAACCCAGCACTAACTGAACCCACCCATCACCTTCTCCTGGTGGGGGAGAGAAGCATCCACTCCTTTGCTTGAAGCCTGAAGAAATCTAACGCAAATAAGTGCTCTGCTCAAGCTCCACTCTCCTTGACTTTCCCAGTGACACCCCTTCTCTGTGGGTGGGCGTGGGAGGCTCCACCCTGCCCTCTCTGACCCACCTGCGGCTGCTTCTGGAGGCCGGAGGGCATCACGTGGGCCAAGCATGAGTCGTCCAGTATCCGATTCAGCAGAACATTTGCTCCTGGATGTGTGCAAGGAAAGAGCCCCTCAGATTCTCTTCCCCGTTAGGCGCTTTCCACAAATAGAGCCACAAGCGTCCTGTTCCCTCCTCACTGCGTCTCGTTTTCCCGTTCCTCTTATTCCACCTCCTTTTGCACCTATTCCAATTTTAAAATTCATCCCTCTTTAAATAACTTTGAATATTTCCCAGCCTTCTAGGACAGTGTGTGGCATACAGGCTCCAGGTGTGTGCGTGTGTGTGTACTTTAGATATGTTTTCCTTCTTCATCTTTCATATACATGCAGACTTCAGTGAATCACCCACGTATTTAACCAAGGAAGGGATTCTTCAAAAAAGCAGGGTGCTCTTCTGATGTTGTTCCAGAAGCCAAATGAGGTGGCAGGCATGTGGGCACAGGGAGCTAGGTGTGGACCCGGCAGGGAGGTGTTGATTCCTGCTGGGCTGCAGGACACCCGTCCGTCTGCACTTGCATGGGTGCTGACGGCAGGAATGGCTGCTGGGAGCCACACGGGCGGGGGGTGGGATCCTCGAGGTGCCGTGCTACCCTTCAGGTCGTGCCGTTGCTGCGGCCCAGGCAGGTGGCGCAGGGGCTCGGACTGGAGAACAGCGATGTCCAGAGGACACAGTCCCGGGTGCCTATTCTTGCTCTCTCTTCCTGTATGACCTGTGTGGTATGTGTCAGTTTTGAGAGGAAACAGCCTGCTGTAATAGTCTCCGTCCACGTCACTGTAAAGCCTTCGTTGCTGTGAGTGTCCCACACGCTTTCGCCCAGTGCCCACCCGATGTACTGAAATCAATGTTTGTGTCCTCAAACGTAGGAGTGTTTTTCAAAGCTGAACTCCAGAGTCCTCGTTAATATTCAGGCTTCCCCAGGGATCGCTCCAGGGCAGGCCCCAGCCTCCACCAGCTGGGCGCCCAGTGTGTCTGAGCAGGTGCGCTGATGTGACTTCTTGCCTTCCTCCGGGCAACATATCAGAGCCAACAAACGTCCTAGCCCTTGTGCCGTCTTGGAGAAGAGGGATTGTCACTAGCAGTGCATCAGAACACACACACACGGTCTGCACCAGCAGGCTCCGGCCAGTGCAGGGAATCTTGGCTTCTGATGTCACACGTGTAAGGTGACCGACGGCGTGTGTTAGGCATGTGCTGGAGATGAAGGAAAACAGCCGCGGAAGCTGTCTGGAAGGTGTTCTCTGCTGGCTGAGTGGCAGTGATTTCTCAGGGAATGTGCTGTTGCAGTATTAATTTAATTAGGGAGTTTCTGTGTGACACATTATGACTTTTAATCCTGTTCCATTAATTATCACTCTCCAGGGGCGCCTGGGTGGCGTAGTCGGTTAAGCGTCCGACTTCAGCCAGGTCACGATCTCGCGGTCCGTGAGTTCGAGCCCCACGTCGGGCTCTGGGCTGATGGCTCGGAGCCTGGAGCCTGTTTCCGATTCTGTGTCTCCCTCTCTCTCTGCCCCTCCCCCGTTCATGCTCTGTCTCTCTCTGTCCCCAAAATAAATAAAAACGTTGAAAAAAAAATTAAAAAAAAATTATCACTCTCCACTTGAACCTCTGAGCTCATATCATCAGGATCATCACAGAAAGACGCTTACGTTACCTGAGGAGGGAGAAGTCCACAGTTGAGGCCAATAACAAAGCCGTTATTTTGAGTTAAGGCAATACCCACTTTCAAGGTGGGTTTTCAGCCTTCCAAAACAATTCTTGAGTAGAAACCCTAGAAAAACCTCCCAGATCACTTTTCTCTCCTGCCTTTGAGCTGTGTCAATTCACATTCCCTTCTAAATGTTACCATGAATATCAAAAATTCTAAAAGCCATAACGGATATTAAAAAAAATAGCCACATCATCTGCTTTATTGAATTGTGTGGAATTGTACAGTTTTGTAGCTAATGCAATCAAGAAATCATCACTTTAAAGTGTATTTCCTTCTAATGACCACGGAGATTATGAGACCTTTGTTTATAGAAATTTCTATAATAAAAACATTTTTATACCAGTGCTAGAATCTATAGATGGGAGTAAGTGGCTCAGAAGCAGGTGAACATTGGCCGCTGAGCTCAGAATTGGGGACCGTGCATGTGTTACGTCTCACTTTCCTAAACATCTTTTGTTTGTTGTCCTCTCACTGCAGACAGCTGCAGTGTCTTCTTTCCTTGGAGGAGGTGGTGGGACGTGGGCCCGTGTGTGGTACCTGCAGGCCAGTTTGTGGAGTAGCTGGAACTGTTCCTCGGACAGACGGCTCCCACAAGCCTTGTGCCTACGTGGACTCCACACACGTAGTCACTAATCCTGCGAGCACCAGGTTTACCTAGACCCGCTACCTTCTGCGCATGCGGAAAGGTTTCACCGTCTGCCACATCGAGCTCCAGTTGCCACCCACACAGTCCCCCTTCAGGGTGAACACGATGCACCCGGATCCATAGTTGGGATTGGCTGTCCCGGGAGGCAGGAAAGGGGGCTTTTTTCTGGCCCGCATTGCTCACCATTTGCCCGCAGTTTGCCTGCTGAACGTCAGAAATGAGGCATGGTAGCGGGGTGGGTGAGAGCCCCCCTCCACTTCAGGGCCAGCCCGTGGCTCCTGGCCCCATGTCCCTGGGCCTTGACCCCCTCACCACGAGGAAACCAGGCCAAGTGTCGGCTCCCGGGACCCCCTTTGCTGGAAGGAGCCGTCCTGTTGGATCTGCTGCTGACTCCACGGGGGATGGGCAGCAGGCGGCTTTTGGGAGAGGAAGGAGAGGTTCCTGGCGCTTGTCCTTGTGGTAATCAGATGAGTAAGGCATGGGGTGATTTTTGAGACGTCATCGGGTTCATTCCTGGGGGTTAAATTGTCTCGGTCCATTTCCACCCGAGAAGGTTCAACTCTCTCTAGCAAAGGGACCTCCGCCTCCAGTGACCAATGGGCTGTCACTGGGATCCTGCGTGGATTCAGAATGCCAAAGCCCATGCTCTGGTCCATTGCATGTGAGAAGCACATGGGCGCCCCCCCACCCCCCACCCCCCGTAGCCCTTACCCTGTGGCTGGGTGACTGGGGGCCTCAGAGGCCAAGCATATCCTTGTGGCTGTGTCATTGGACACCTGTCGCTCCTCTGCTGCTCTCCACTGATGCCCTCAGACCCGAAAGACATCCTCCCTTTAGGAAAAGATCCAGGGTTTAGCAAGAAAAGGCCATGCATCCTGGTGGGCATGGCAAAGAGAGGAGTCTTTTTCAGATGAGAGGGCTGTGCAAACTTTGGGGGAATTTCTGGCCTAGTTTATCAGTCGGGTCACCTTGCTGAAGTGTTCGTGGGAAGGGGCACTGAAGTGGGATGTTCCATGGGAACTGCCCCGGCCGGCGTGTGTGGTGCTGCAGGTGGCCTGGGGGGGCCTGCCCCTGACGCTCTGGAGGCTGGGAGCAGTTTCCAGGCGGTCTGCTCTTGCCCGGCGGAGCACATGTTCCTGTGGGTTTTGTGGCACGTGTGACCCAGCCACACGTTGTCCTTTGCCCGTCCCCCTACTGTTCCATCTCGTCTCCTGTGGGGGAGGGGACAGAAGTTTGTGTAAACAGCAGGAGCTCTGCACACCAGTGGAGTCAGAGGGGCGCGTTAGAGGTAAATGAGCTCTGGGGACCTTCAGTCTTACTTTGTAAGTAAGTGCTTTTTGGAGGCAGAGGCTGGTCCCTGACTCCCCAGCACTCCGCGTCTGGCACTTACACCTTCATAAACTACCCAAGAGGAGGGTCTGGGCCAAGTCCTTATTTGCGGCCTTGTGGGGCTCCTCCAGAGAGTGGCTTGAGGACTGATCTGAAGTACACCTCTTGAAGAGGAGAAGTGTTTCCTACAAAGAGCAAAAGGTAGGAGGAGGGTTTAACAGAAGTGCTCTCTTGAAAACCTGCAGGTGGACTGAACATCCCGCACCTGCTGGCCCCTGTGCAGAGAGCTGGCTGCCCACAAGCCCTCCCTGTCGGTGAGGGGTGCGGAATTGTGTGTGCCCCCCCTCCCCCAGCCTCCAGCTTTTACTTGGGATGCGTTTTGGAAGCTCTGTTGTCTCCTTCTCCTTCTGAGCAGTTGGTAGATTTGGGGAAATAAATGGTAGCCCCTCCTTGCCATTAGAGGCCATTCCCCCTTGGTGTGCTAACTTCCTGGGGTGGCCATAACAGCACCACAGACAGCAGGCTTGAACGACACACATTCTGGAGGCTCAAAGGCCACCATCAAGGTGTCGGTGGGGCGAGCTCCCTCCCAGCTTCCAGGGTTTGCTGGTGTCCTTGGTGTGTGGGGGCATCATCCCTACATCTTTACCCCGTGCGCTCCCTGTGCGACTGCCTCCACACTCCTCACTTTATGCAGACACAAGTCAATGGATGGACACTCATCTTAACCAGTTACATCTGCAAAGACCTGTTCCCACGTCAGGTCCCATTCTAGGGGGCTGCGATTAGGGCTTCAGCACATAAACTGGGGGCACAGCCCTGCCATCACACTCAGTAAGAACTGGTCTTAGGATGTGGCTGTGCTGTGGCTGCCATGGCTTTTGGGAGCCAGGTGACGGTGGTGGCGGTGGTGGTGGTAGGGCCTCTGCTGTGACAGCCACTCACGATCTGGGTTGTGAGTGTCATTGCGATATTACACTTTTAGTAGAAAGTGATTCAATCCAGGTTCAGCCCTTGGCTCCTCTGTTTTCCAGGCTTGAGGCTCTGGATAAACACTGTCCCTCTTGGGCCCCTTCCACTCATCCCAGCGTAATCATGATGGCAGCATTGACTCGCGTGCTCACGTGAGAACTGACCGTTGTTGTGCCAACTTTATTGAGAAACATGCTGGAATTTCACATTTGAGCTGTGTCCTAAAAATGGTCTCGTGAACCTTTCAGATTTTTGCTCAGCTGTCTCTGTGGAGAGGTTGGCCTCACATAGCGGCTGCTTTGCTATCTTGGATGATTCGATGTCTCAGAACTGCCTCCTCCACAAAAGGCGAGTGCCACACACATCTGCTGGGGTGGTTCTTCCCACATGGTAAACGTGGGCTCATGACCATTTCCCCATCTCCTCACACAGCAGACTCATTCACAAACCCAGAGGCTGTTGTCACACAGCACTCTTCTCGGCCGCTACCCACTCAGGGGGTGAATTTGCACTTGAAGGTCAAGCCAAGATCAATTTGAATCCCACTGGGTCCTTGGGCAGGTGACCCTCTGTCCACCTTTTCCTGAACTTTGAAATGGGGATGAGTCTAGGTTTTCACCTTGCCAGCCCTGTCCACATGCTGGCTCATCAGGGATTTTCTCCTACTTCAGAACATCTGTTCATCCTGAATAATATTAATAATGATAGTAAGAACAGCTGGCACTGGTTTTTAAAATTAATAGACTCTTCTCAAGAGCAGTTTTAGATTTATGGAAAGATTGAGCGGAAAGTGCAGTTTCTACCTATCCCCCCAACATCCACTTCTTCTTATTTTTGTTTCATGTTTGTTTATTGATTTATTTTGAGAGACAGACACACACACACACACACACACACACACACACACACACACACACACAACACAGGGTGGGGAGGGACAGAGAGAGAGGGAGAGAGAATCCCAAGCAGGCTCCACTCTTTCAGCACAGAGCCCAACGCAGGGCTCAGTCCCACAAACTGTGAGATCATAACCTGAGCCAGAATAAAAAGATGCTTAACCGGCTGTGCCACTCAGGTGCCACAAGTTTTCTTTATTTGAACATCCTGCATTGGTGTGCATCTTGTTACAAGTGATGAACCAGCACTGATACAATATTATTGTCTAAAGCCCATAGTTTACATTAGGGTCACTCTGGGTGTTCATTCCATGGGTTTGGACAAATGTATGAAGACCCGTATCCACCATTAAAGTATCATGCAGAGTAGTCTCACTGCCCTAAAACCCTGTGGGCTCCACCTGTTCATCCCTCCCTTCCCCCAACCCTGACAACCACTGATCGATCCTTTTCCTGTCTCCATAGTTTGCCTTTTCCAGAATGTCATAGAGTTGGAATCATACAGTGTGTAGCCTTCTCAGACTGGCTTCTTTCATTTAATGAGATGCACTTACATTTCCTCCATGTCTTTTTATGGCTTGATAACTCATTTATCTTTAGTGTTGAGTAATAGCCATTGTCTGGATGCAGCACAGTTTATTTATCCATCACCTATTGAAGTTTATTTATCCATCACCTATCCATCACCTTGTGTCCCTCCCATCACCTATCCATCACCTATCCATTTGGTTGTTTCCAGGTTTTTTCAATTATAAATAAAGCTCCTGAAAACATATGTGTGCAGGTTTTTGTGTGGACATAAGTTTTTAGCTTATTTAGGCAAATACCAAGGAGTGTAATTGCTGGATCCTATGGTAAGAGTATGCTTAGCTTTGCAAGAAACTACCAGGCTGTCTTCCAAAGTAGCTCTGTATATGATGTTGGCATCTTTTCATAGTATGTATTTACCATCAGTGTGCATTCTTTGGTGAGGTGTTTGTTCAGGTCTTTTGCACATTTCTGAATTGGCTTGTTTGTGTTCTTGTTGAGTTTTAAGAATTCCTTGGATACCAGTCCTTTAACATGTTTTGCAAACATTTAATTTTTCTGATTTTGTGACTTGTTTTCATTCTCTTCAGTATTGTGTGTGTGTGTGTGTGTGTGTGTGTGTGTATTTATAAGAAGTAATAATGCCTTAGTTTTTTCTAGATTATTGAAACTGTTTCAAAAGATCTAAAATCAGGTTAGCAGAAGTTATCAATCACCTACTGAGTAACAGATGGTGTGTTAAGCACTCATTTGGCTTTTATAAGCTACTGTCTTCTGTTATTTGTGATTTTATTCTTATAGCTAGGACCCCCAACAAGGGTATAAGCTCTAATAGTCATGCATTTATTTCTTGAACATTCACTGACTATGAGCCATGAATTGGAATTCTCCTAGGTGATGGAGATACAGAGACAATTAAAATATGATTCATATGTTGAACAAGGTTGTAATCCATTTGGGAAGATAGTCATAGACATAAATAGCAAAACACAGCAAGCAAGAAAGTGTTCAAAACAAAGGTATAAATGCAACAAGAACATGGGCTCTGAAGTCAGTTTAAATTAGGTCTGAAGGATCAGTGACAGTTTCACACAGGGAACAGCTTTCAATTGGACTTAGAAGTACAGCTGGCATTTTTATACCAGAATTGAAAGAAGTCATTTCAAGCTGAAAGACACTGGGGAAGGTGTTCACTACCGCTTGGGGTTGTGAAGGACCAGGAGGTGGCTAAATGACAGTTTAACAAAGGCCTGCATATGCATCATTTCTCCCCTCGTGTTATTGTGGGCTGGCATTATTGTTATTATTGTCAATACTGTAATATTATTATTCTGATTTTACTGATGGAGAGATGGGGGCCTAAGGGAGAGAGAGACTTGTTAAGAACACAGGTTTTGAGTGCATGAACCAGCTTCTGCACTTTATTACCACGTGGCCTTGAATACTTCCTATGGCAGGCTGGCACTTCCATGTCGTAGGTGTGGGCGTCCACAATAGAGTTTTTTACAGCTTTGCTCTCCACAACATGCTGAGCTTGCCATGAGGCAGGCATAGAGTCTCTCAACGAGGTGAGGCAAATGCTTGATCTGAGCGAGGCAGAGCTGCCCTTCCCCTGGGGCCGATCCCCTTCCTCAAGTGCCCTGTAAAGCTCATAGGTCCACTTTCCATGCGGGGCTCTTATGAAGGATGTGTTTAGGAAGGTAGACTAGTCATGCTTGGAAAATCGCCATCAGCCGTGGAGCAGCGTGTCCACAGTGAGGTAAATATTAAGGAAGTAACAACTGGTGTCCTATGAAACATGGAGTCTCAAGAGAAAGGTCACGCCCATGGAGGTCTGTCCATGGTGCTGAACGTGCACTAATTGCCTGGTAAAGGCTCCTGGAAGTGGGTGCTTGTTCAGTTCATGCTGCATCTGGGGTCCACTTTCCTCAGTTCCAGTTATGAATCACAGATGTTAATATTATCAAGGTTAAACGACATAACTCCTAAGTGGTGAATTTATATTAGGCCACATCCGTTTATACAGTGCTCTGAGGAATTGTCCAGTTTATTTTACTGTAGTGGAAATATATTGTGTTAAGTATTGCTTTCAGGGAGTAATATATTGACTGGAATTCTGAATGCCTAGATCTAGAATGGTTTTGAAGATGGAAGAATCATAGGCTCCCTGACATACTGAAAACTCAGTGATCATTGTTAGCCATTGTTATTTGTTACGAAATTTCTGATTCATTATAGGATAAGTACATATTTTAAGAAAAAACTCACTGCTAGTATATTTCTGTCATTACTGGTTCCATTTTATTCATTCATGGTTAGTTGAACCTTTCCCGTGTGCAGGCTGCCCACTGCACTAGGAATTTGTAAAGTTGAAAATACCGCCACATCTGAAGTTAGTCTCATCTGTGGTATCAAAGAGAAAAAGAATTGTGAGCAAAGATACTCTGGTCTCCACAGCAGTGAGTGGGTTCCACAGCCATTGCTGGGCTTTCCAGCCTCGATCAGGATGACAGGAGAGTGAATGGTCACTCACCCCCATGTTGTGTCAGAAGACGAACTGCAAAGAGAAGAAGACAAGGGGACCTTCTTCCCTTCTTGCGAAAGGGGCAGTGTGTAGGGTGGAGCTCTGTGCCGAGAGCCCTCCACATCGGGTGCTTGTACAGTTTGCATAAACGTCCTGTTGCTTTTTATTTTAACCCTTTGGAGATAGAATTCAAGTAAGTAGTAGGTTCAAAACTATACTTATGTGTGTTCTGTGCGTAATTCAAAACCAATTTTGTGGACATTTTGCAAAAATAAGAAAAAAATATTTGTAAACTTACTTTTTTCCTTTCTGTTCTTTGACTTTGGTCTTCACACTTCTACATGCTCTTTATTTTAAAAAAATGTCCTTTACAGGGGCGGGGGTGGTAATAGTTTCTGTGGATCTGGTTGGGGTGGGAACATCAATCTGGGATACTAGTGGAGAAAATATCCTGTCTACTCTGAGGGACACTGTGGCTCTCTGGGGCAGGCTAATCACATGCTCATGGACAATTACACCCAAAAGGAGAGGCACATGCCCCTGAAACACGCTTGCCAAAGAATCAGCACTTGGCACACGTGAGGCTCGGCACAACGCTGGCTCCAAGCTGTGTCAATCTGTTTCCATCCATGGGTTGTCTCCTAGAAAAGATTAAAATGGCTTATTTAAGGACTGCTGGGTAACCAGAGGCATTCATCATGCAAGAGCAGTGTACATACTTTTCTTCCTTTTTGTAGGATTTTACCTAGACTAAAAACCGTGGTAGGAACAAAATGCCACATTGGGGAGATAATCAGTGGTGACGAATTTGATTTGGGAAAAGCAGAATTCAAACTAGGCTATCCCTGAAACCATTTAAAATGAGGGCAGGGTAGAATTCCAGTGTTATTTCCTAGTCTGGTTCATTTAAACCTTTTTTTAATAAAAGTTCTTTTTAAAAGGGTTTGTTATGGGCCTATGCTACATCATATTGAAGTGTTAAAATATATATCAGCATTCATTAAAAAAGATCTATCTCAAGCACAACTAATTACTTAGTTGTGAGATTTGACTGTATGTTTACTAGTAGAAATGTAGTCAATTATATAATTCTCTCTTCCTCAAAAGAAGTCACTTTTGGAGGGGAGTATGCTAAATTTTAAATGAACTGGTCCACGTAGGGTGTTATATGGAGGGCTTTTGCGGACACAGACATCGGTTCTCCGCAAGGGCATAGGCCGTTCTCTCACTCCTGTGCCTTGTAGACCCTCAGTGACAGCCGACCGTGGACACGTGGCTCCTCTGTCAGTAAGGATTCTCTGTGGCCCACAGAAGCCCAGCCCTTGTGTAGAGCCCGTGGAGGGGAGAGCAGCCATCTTCTTTATTTTCGATTCTTTGCTCCATTTCAGGAACTACCAGATATTATAGGGGATTTTGAAGTCCTTTTAGCTCTTGTATGAAGTTTCAGTTTGTGTTGACTTCATTACCCAAATTCATACTCTGAATATTTTGAATTTAGCTCCTTTGCTCCGAAAAGTATACATCTGTTAATGTCTTATAAATGTCTTATGTATGAATTTAGAAATGGCTACTTCCCTCATAATTAGGCTGACATCACGATTCACTGAGAATCAGATTTCATTGGTTGACTGAGCTGGGACAATTTTTGTGGTGTTTATTAGTCTTTTGTTAGGGCACGCATTTCTAAAGTAGATCATTAAAGAGAAAATTTAAGAGCATTAATTTAATGTGCAAGCATCAGCACATGACTTACCAATTACACCGAGTTCTTAAAGTTAGAAATCAGAACTATGAATGTACCTTCAAGAGAAAAGGAAGGTCTTCTTTTGTGCCACAATGAGTTTTTTCCTAATATAGAAAGTGACTCATGTATCTCGGTGGCTAATAAAGGAGTGTGCTCCCGGCAAAAGCAAAATCCTAACACTCTGAGGTCTCTTCTCAATCTTATGGGGTCTGATTTTAGTAAATGGTGAAAGCATCATATTTAGTTGTAAAATAAAGCAGCATTTCTACTTCACGGAAGTCTTCCTGGTATAAGTAAGAACTTAGATATATATTTAAGCATCTATGGTTGCCGGCATGTTCTATGTAGGTCTTCCTGATCATGTCATGAGCATGAAAGTAGTGGAGATGATGCTCATGCTCTTCCCAGCTAGTGCCCAGAGTTTTCTTCTGGATGGTCATTCTCCCCTGCGCCACCTGGGATTGTGACCTTAAGTTATGCCATGGTTGCATTTTTAGCTCTTAACTCTCTACCGTCTCCACCGCGACAGAGCCCTCTGCTCTCACGAACATGAGATCCTGATTCTTTCCCCTGATCGGCTATCTTCCTTTCCTCCCCCACTGTTCTGTGTAGACTCTGCACACTTCTCCTCCTCAGCGAGCTTCCCTCTTGGACCACAGATGCCCGCTCAGAGGTGGGCACAGCTCAACTCTCGTTGATTCCCGTAGCAGCTGGCGGGATTGACGATGGCTTGGTCAGCTATTTGCACAGCCTCTCTTTCTCTCTGCATTCAAAGTGTAGGTTCCTCTCCATGTTCTCTCTGGCTGCTCTTCCCCTTCTGTCTTCTCTGCTTTGGCTCTTCCTTCTCATCTCATTTCTCCTGCTGTCACCTCAACAAGCTGGACCCCAAAGGTCAGTGGCAGCCTTGACGTGTCTCCAGATGGCCAGAGCTTTGCTCTGGAATCTGGATGATGTCACTTTGGGGACCTGTCAGTGCAGTACGATTTGTCACATCCTGTCTTCTAACCCCTGGTCTAGTCTTCTCTTTGAGGCCCCACCATGTTCAGACACTGAAGCTCAAAACCCTGCTTCTCCCCAGCCCTGTCTGTGTGGTTGGTCTCTTGTCTGTGCTCCTCGGTCACCTCTCTCTGTGCTGCCTGTGACCTTGACGTGGGCTGGACAGAGCCTCTTGTCCGCTGATGGCCTCCCGGCCCCTCCCAGCCCAGTCCTCCCCATGCTGCTCTAGAACTGAGGATGTTATCCCCCAGGACCTGCTGCGAGGCTTCTCTGGTTCCATGTCACCAGCGGGAGGCACAGAGATGACAGGTAGGTGGCTGTGGTCTTGCTCCAGGCTGGCCCTGGATGTTCTGCATCCACCCATCTTTCTGTCTGGTGGGGAGGTTTGGGATGGCACATGGGGCCAGCTTCTAACCCAGATGTGAAATCTCATTTCCTTCTCCTCTGTGTGACGTTGGCTTATTTCCAGTTTCACAGCAGTTGACCAGTGATACTGTTGGACAGTGTGACAGCAGCTGGGTGTTGAGTCTATTTTCTACACCTGATGGAGTGGTGAGGTCCCGGGCGTGAGTGCATCCTTGAAGATTGTGAGGATTTAGTCCAGCCTCCTCTGGGGCTAACAAGCCATGTCACCCACTCACTCCGCCTAGCCCTCTTCCACGGATGTTCCCGTGCAGTGGCCATGGCCACCCTGGGCAGTAAGAAAATAAAGCTCAAAGCCCCTGAGACCAGTCACCGGCCTCCTCTGGAAGAGGGTCTGAGGCCCTGCCAGGTTTGCCAGGCAGGGGAGCATTTCATTATTGAAACAAATGTCTCTCTGTCTCCTGTGATACCCGCTAATGCCTGGAGGGATTTGCCCTCCTCGGTAACCATGGCCCAGCTAGCTTCGGCACTTTTCCTCTGCTGCTGGGGCCTCACCCACCTTCCCTGGCACCTCCTGCTCACCCAGGTTTGGCGTTTGTGTGGATTCCAGGCCCACAAATGCTGTTCCTATTAATACCGAATTAGCAGAATGAGGAAGCAGAGAGAGGGCCCAGAAGAAAGGAGCCGTGCTGTGTTTAGGACCTGTCATGTATCATGGCTAGCTCAAAGAGTTGGTATGTATAATGGAGTATTTCTCTCTGGCACAGTGTGGAGAACGTCCCCACGTGCCAGGCTGCTCACTGAGTCCTGTGCCCTGATTTACTGCCTTGTGTGGAGCCCTGACTCTCCACCCGGCCCTGGAGCCCACGACGACGTGAGGCAGGCTCTCCCTTCAGGAGCAGAAGCCCCACTGACACTGTGCTGGGTCCCAGAGGCGTTGGACACTTGCCTGGGGTGATTCTGGTGGTAGAGGGAGGGAGGAGGGAAGAGGGCGAGGGCGAGGGCCAGTCTGGGCCCAGGGCGCTCGCCGGCGGCCTCTTTGCCCTCAGGCCTGTCCCTCCGCCAGGGTGTGCACCCTTGGCCTCTGTCCCGGTTGCACGGCCAGTGTATGGCGGCCCCCAAGCGGAGGCCCGGCAGCAGGTTGGGAGTTTAGGCCTGGGCGGGAGGGCGTGAAGGCTGCAGGCCCACGCGGGGGCTTTGCCGGAGCTCCCGCAGGCACTGGGAGGCAGCTGTAGAGGCAGAAGCGGGGGAGCTTCTTCAGCACAATGTGTGTTGACTCCAGGGCACTGTGGAGCTGGCTTTTCGTTTTCGTTCTCTTGATTTGTGCTTCTAGTTTTGTACTCAATCTGAAGGTGGGGGAAATAATTGTGTCTTTATTGAGGGCTCTTGTTAATGGAGATTTTGTGTGAAGGTCCATTCACACTCCTATTGAAATCGGTTCAAAATTAGACATTCTGGTGACCAGGGCACTAATGTCAACCGTCTGCCTCTGAAGGATGTTTTCCTGTTCTGGAATTCCAAACTCCCTTTGCCAAGACGTCACTTGATTGTAGCCTCAAGGACTGGATATTGGCCAGGGTTCCCTCAGGGTCTCCCCCTCGGCCTGTGACTTACAGGGCTGGGGCTCCTGGGCAGCGTTGGGAGCCGGACCGTCCTGACGGATGGTGAACAGGGAGGCTGGAGCTCACGTGGGCTGTCTTTGCGAGCCAGCGCGTTTGTTCCGGTGTCATAAACATCACCTCTGGAAATACTGAGGCCACATTGATCACTGGAAGCCCAGAGAATGGGTTCGGAAGGGGTAATTGTAGGGGTTCAACCTGTGCACACAACCGTCTATAATAAGAATCTACAGAGATTCTCAAATGCAGTGCTGAATTTGGGATCAGCGAGGTGTGGGACGGGTGGAGGCGTGGGACGGGCTTATTGGTGCTGTAGCTTCCTGTCTGTTCCTGGTTAGAGACACAGCCAGTTGTTATAAACCATAACAGATAAAGGAAGTGGGAAGGAAAAAAACGAGAAAGGTCATCCGTGTTTGCTGCCCAGACTGCTAATGCTTGGATGTCTTCACATGTGTGCATGAATGTGCTCATGCTTGCTTTAAAAAAAAAAAAAAAATTGTGCTTATTCATTTTTGAAAGAGAGACAGAGTGCAAGCAGGGGTGGGGCGAGGGGGGGGGGTGGACACAGAATCCGAAGCAGGCTCCAGGCTCTGAGCTGTCAGCATAGAGCCTGACGTGGGGCTTGAACTCTTGAACCGTGGGATCATGACCTGAGCCTAAGTCAGACACACTCAAGCGACTGAGCCACCCAGGTGCCCCTCCGTGCTTGCTTTTTAACAAAAGTTTTGAAAATTCGCCGAACCGTGTTATAGGGTTTTATTTTCTTTCCCGCCCCATCCCCCTCTGTGTTACGTGACATGTGCATCAGAACGTCGAGACCACAGGGGAATTGTGGATTGTGGCTCCACCATTCTCGCTGGATGTGAACTCGCGGCTCCGTGGGAGTCTCTCGGGAAGAGCGGCTGTGTTGGTTCTGCGTCTCGTGCCAGAGCCCCCTCCCCTCCGGTGCCACATGCTCCCAGCCTCTCATTGTTTCCCCTCAACTGCCCGAGACCACGGGCCTCACGCTGGATGCTCCTGGACGTTTTGTTCGATGCCTGCTTCCCCACCGTGGCGTCCTCACCGTGGTTTCCCCGCCGTGGTCTGTTTGCTGGTCGTTTGGCTGTGATGGCAGAACATGTGGCTTCGGAGAGCAGCGAGCGCATCCCGCACCAGTGGTCGAGCCTCCGTGTCCTCTTTCCTTAGAGACACGCATGGCCAGCCTCATCACACGAGCCACGTGGAGGGGCCCCCTCTGCCTGTGGGCACCTGTCCTGTGGTGCTGATCCTGCCTCGCTCGCCACCTGTGCCTGGCTTGGGGCTCTGCTATCACACGTCCCAGCAATTTTCCCACAAGGAGCCCACGCATTTTCCTCTCTCCTGGGTCTCACACATCCTGTACCAGTCTGGCGGATGTGGTGTTTAGGGTCCCTGCATGGGCTGTGGGCTGGCCTGGCACCCTGAGGCCTGTCAGTGCCTGCAGCCAGCCTGCCCGGCAGACGACCAGGCTTCACTGCTCTCTGTTCAGCCGTGGTCTTGTTGAGGGGAAGACCTAGAAGTCCCAGGAGCTGAAGGTGGCTCTGGTGAGGGGGTCCCTGCAGAAGGAGGGGTCTGTGGCCGGGTCCCTGTGCCAGCTCTGTCCCATGCAGACTGGATGCGCCCCCCCCCCCCCCCCCCGGAGCAGGGGGGGGGTTCTGCCGTAGCCAAGTCCACCAGCTTAAATGATCATTCCCTCTAAACGGTGCCTGCCCAGCTACGCAGACGGGTGCTTGAGGGAGCGTCTGGGTACCGGGGCCCAGCCACGCAGACACGTGGACATAACCATCGTGGGCAGTACTTGCTCTGTGGTTTGGAGCATTCATGCCTGAAATGAGGCTTGAGGCTGAGTGGTGTCTGAGGCCCCGTCGACATGGTCCCCATGGGGAGGTGGTCCCGACTGGCAGATCTCTGCTCCAGAGAGACTCCGGGGTGGCAGCAAGGGCGAGACCTTGTACAGCTGAAGGCTGAATCATGTCGGGAGTCCTTACTGGAATCATGTGGATTTCTTTGCAGCCCTCTAGCAGCATCTGGAAGCTGTAAGGTGGGTCCACGACAAATCGGTTACGGTGAAACCAGACGCTTCCAGGACAGAGACTGAATAATTAATTTTGTTTTTCTGGGTAAAAAAAAAAAAAAAAAAAAAAAATCTTTCAAGCGCTTTTCTCTGTTTTCTGCTGAGGCTTAAATTTTTTAGTCCTTTGACGACATCCCTTCCTCCGACAAGTCTGGTTTCCATGGCGATGGCCGTGCGCTGTGGCCTGGCGCTGTGGCCCATGACAGCAGAGGCTCCTTGTGGGCTCTGTCCAGAGCATCAGAAATCCCCGCCGCGTGTGTTTCTGGTGCGCTGGGTTGAGCGCACGGGTGGCCAGTGCCCCGTCTGCAGGCGCACCCCCTCAGTGGGGCCGCCGTGCCCCCCTCCACAGGCAGGTGCTCATCTTAGGACAGAGAACGTGGACAGATAAGCCCCCACAGCCCCGACTCACCACATTTCCTGGCCCCTCCAGTGTTTCTGCTTGTTGTGCTCCTGTGAGTGTTCTGTCTTACGTGGGAGGAGCTGACCCACAAGGGGCAGGAAGAAAGAATTGCGGGTCCCCTGGGACGTAGCAGGGACTTCGTGGGCCGGTCAGCCCCCATCTGCGGCCACCTTGTGAGGACGTATCTGCAGACTGCTGTTGTAGTCCCCTGGGGAGACTGGCAGGACCCCACGGGCCAGAGGCTTATCCACACGGACATTTTCTTCTCACAGCTCTGGGGGCTGGAGGTAGAAATTCAGGTGCCTGCGTGGGTGGGTTCTTCTGGTGAGACCCTCCTAGGGGAGGCCGTTTTACAAGGACACTGACCCCATTCGTAGGGGCTCCACCCTTATGACCTCATCTTCTCCCTGGGGCCCCCCTCCTGATACCATCACACTGGGGATTAGGGTCCAACACACGGATTTGGGGGCAGAGGTGTGCCGTCTAGAGCAGTAACCTTGGCATTGATTCAGGAGAGAGATGGGCTCCTGGTCCTCCTTTTCTTGGTGTTTTATAGACAACGGGCACAAAAGTACGGGAACAGAAGCCATGGTGGCTTTGGACCAATTTTAGGAAGAACAGAACAGTCTTATCGGAGTCCCTGTATGGAGGGGAGGACACACATGTCCTTCTGCCCTGCCCCTCTGTCTGGACTCACTGACACCTGACCTGTGTCTAATGGCAGACTCCCCCCGCCCCCACTCACTGCTCACACTTGCCTCCCGTGGTCGGGGATCTGCTGGGTCCTCTGTCAGGGCTCTGGGGCTGATGTCACAGGGGTTCCTGAATAGAAAACAATTTGGAACTTGCTTCCTGGCCACTTCTTCCTGGGAGTGTCACGTACTTAGACTTTAGGACTGGGTGTGGGCGCCCACCTTTGAAGATAGCTCTGGAGGTCAGATGGCTGAGGACACCCCATGTGACCGCACACAGCAAGCTGGGGTTAGTATTGTCATCCTCACCTTTATCAGGTGTCCAGGCAAAATCGTCCCACGCTGAGGAAGGAAACTCACGGGCCTACATTCTTCAATGTTCTTTCCTCTTTCAGTATTAAAAACAAAGTTCTAATCCTGGAATCCAGAGTAAAAGGGTAAGAAAGCAATTACATACATTAGTAAGAGTTAATTCATTCTTCTGTATGGATGTTAAGCATGAGACGTCTAAGCAGTGTCTGTAGAACAAATACTTGCTTGCCTTTCCCGGGGAGTGTGCTCCAGGTGAATCTGACACCAAGAATGTGTAACAACTTCAGAGAACTTTGCATATTTTGAAAAAGAAAAGTTTATTTTTCAGTCATCAAGATCTGGATGTTAAATGAAGAAAATGCTTTGTGAAACAAAAATAAATGTTTATTTTTTTATTTTTGAGAGAGAGAGACATTGGGAGTAGGGGACACACAGAGACACACACAGAATCCGGAGTAGGCTGCAGGCTCCAAGCTGTCAGCACAGAGCCCGATGTGGAGTTCGGACTCACGAACTGTGAGATCATGACCTGAGCCAAAGTCAAGAGCTGGACGTTCAACTGACTGAGCCACCCAGATGCCCTGACACATTTTTCTTTAAAAACAGGTTTGTTTGGAAATGATGTCACCCTGAATCTTCTCCCTAATACACAGAGGGCATGGGGGCCGCTGGGTTTGGGGTGCTGGTGGGCACTTTGTCCACTGTGCATCCTGGCCGAATTTCCTTGGCTGCTTCCAAGCGAGTAGACTGATTATTTCCCAAACTCGTATCAGAAGAAACACCTGGGACGCTTATTACAAGATTAAAAGATTGTCAACTCAGACTTCCTCCCGGGACACTTGGGTTGTGACTCCACAGAGCCCATGTGTCCCGTGTGTTCCGGGTCATGTGTGTCGTCAGGAGCTCGGGGAGTCCCCGTGTTACGCGGCACAAGAGGTGAAGCAGAAACGCCCACCCGCTGTGTCTTGGAGAGCTTCCTCCTGCTGCAGCCAAGCCCGCGTCATGCACAGAATGGAGCCTGCATGAAACGCACAGACCTGAGCAGGTATTCGCTGCCACGCTCTTTCTCCGGTTGGCCGAAGGCTGAGCTCTTGGTAGTAACGCAGTCAGTTGGCCTCCCACCTTCCTGCCTCCTGTTTTGCTGCTCTCACTGGTTTTTGCCTGAAGACCCCTCAATGACTTACACTCACGTTGGAACAGAGATCTGGCTCTCTTTTAAACCGACACCATCTGGAACATTCTAGGAGCCCCTCCCTCCCCAGGAGCGCACAGGCCCTGGAGACCAGCCCAATGCCAGAGCTGTTCTGCACTTGCCTCAGGGAAACTTACCCACACCAATTTGTTTACAAAAACATTCTGAGATTCAGAAAACTAAATTGGAATAAGTCATTTCAGATGTGAAACGGTAAATAAGACAAGACGCCAGCGCAATCTTCGTTCGGCTCCGGCTCTAGACTGGACTTCTAGAACATGCAGGGGTATCGGGGTGTGCCTCTGGCTTACCCTTCCTTGTTGAAAGGGCATCTCATGCAGGGAGGCACTTTCACACCCTCGTAGACAGATTTGAGAATATTTGCCAAGGCACAGAAAGTGTGGAAGGGCGCCAGGGTCGTGCGGGCCCTTGGGGAGAAGTGTCTCAGCACACTGAGACAGCCTCTGCACCTGCCGTGACCTGCCTCCAGTCTATACACATGCACCTTTTTGTTCTTCTCTTGCTCCGGACATTATAGAAATCACCAATGTGATTTTAGTGGATTAGTGTGTAGGTGGGAGGGCGTGCATTTTAACAGCTGTCCATTTGAGAGAGGGGGACACTTCATGACCATTTCCTCTGGGGCTAATGCGCATTGTAGAAAATACTATAAGTATGACATTTTAAAGACATTCTTTGAAGCCAAAAACTTAAGAAAATGAGTTCTTAGCACTGCTGACATTCCTGGTACCTAGCTTTCTCAAGCTCTTATGTGCCTTGAAATTTTCATTCGATTTGTTCTTTCTTTTAGACCTTGTAGTAGCTGCTACGAAATTCTCCCCGAGCGCTTCTGGGAATTAATATTTTCTGTTAGCAGCGTGAAAAGCTTCACAATGATGAAAAGCAAACAAGGAGTGATTGGTGTGTTGTGCAGAGCGGGGTGTTTGGTCACTTCTGAAGCCGTGTCTACTTTTGAGCTCCTGCTGTATGCCGAGGGTTGCACTGGAGATGACGTTGGTAAACAGCTTACGGTGTAGGCTGCTATGTGCTCACAGTGGCACTTCCTCCTGATGGGAGGGACCCTGTCCCTTCCCCAGAGAACTCCAGAAGGACACGAAGGAATAGGTTGATGAAATGCTTCCATGTGAGACGTGGAGGCAGGCTCCAGGGGTGCAGAACATTATCTGCCAGCCTGCCACTGGGCTTCCCATAGGAACTGAGCAGAGAGCTTGTTTTACATCAGTCGGTTCACTGAGCAAAGGTAGCCTGACATTTAGACAGTGATGATTAGCGCATAGGGTATTTAGCAATAGTGCAGGTCTTGTATCATTACCCGATCTTTGGCATTCTGAAGATAATTCACTTAAACTTAGATAATGTCTTTCTAATATGCATCGACTTGCATTCAAGGCCCTTATTTCAATAAAAATATATCGCTTATGCTCTGTCACAAGACTGATACAAGAAAACAAAGGTGCAGCAGGAAGTCAGAGGGCGTGTTCTGGAGGGTAGTGCTTAGGCATCACGGTTGACAGGTGTAGTAACCTGTGGAGGTAAGCGCAGTAGTTTGGCTCCCATGACCTTGTCCTCTGCTTGTACGTGACTAAGCAGGAGAGAGGCCACAAAGATGTGCATTTGAGGAATTACATGCTCTGCAGAGACAGACTAAATTTGAAAAATGGTTCAAATTTCTTACAGGCAATAGCATATAAAAATCAATTTCTTAAAGCAGCCCATATTAACCAAAATGTTTCCATTGCTTCACAGCTGTCGGTGTGAACTTTGTTTTAAAACTGAGCAACACAAAACAACGTTTTCTCTTCCCTGCACCGTCTGCGGTGGCCGCTGCTGTGGGGGCGGTTTTCTGTGCTGGCTCTGCCCATGGGCATCTCTAGGATTCCCGAGTGTCAGTCAGCGCATCCGCCTCCTGAGGGCGGGAGCACAGACGTGGCTGTCACTCGGACCCCAGGGCCGGGGTCTGCCCTGGTTTGCCACGGCACGATGCTCCCGCCGAGTGAGGTGACGTGTGCGAGGGGCTGGCTGTGGGGCTGCTGGGCACACCGGCAGGGGGCACGGAAGGTCCCAGGCCAGGGACCGGCGGAGTTGTATTGTCTGGGGCGGGTTGCCCACCTGTGAGTGCTGAATGAGCGAACGCGCAATTCTTCCGTTGTCGGGAAATCCCGAGGGCCAACACTGACACTCTGCTTCCTCTTAAAGCTCCTGTGAAGGGTTTTTATTAAACATTTAATGTTAGTGCTTTTCAAAGGTGGTTTCTCTTTTATTGGGTAAGAAAATGGCATGTCCGTGTCTATGGGATGGGCATTAAAAGCCAGTCTTGACAAACGGAACATTACTCCGCCTTGCAGAGGAAGGCGATTCTGACACCTGCTGTGACATGGATGGGCCGTGAGGATGTTGCGATCGGTGAGATAAACCGGACAGGGACAGACAGGCCAGGGAAGGACAAGTCTATCTGGTTCCACTCACGGACGGTCCCTGGAGCAGGCACGTCCCCAGAGACCAGGACGGGGATGGTGGCACTAGGGCTGGCATGGGGGTGGGGTCCATGTCTGGGGGGACAGAGCTTCAGTTCTGGATGGAAAAGTTGTGGAGGTGGATGGATGGTGGGGTTGGTCTCGCGACTGTGTGAATGTACGTAATGATGCTTAACTGTACCCTTAAACATGGCTTCACATGGTAAATTTTGTGTATATTTTACCACACACACACACACACAAAATGTTTAGGAGCAAAACTAAACAAACAAAAATAGCCAGCATGTATCACATGACAGAGAAATAATTGAATTGTCAAAAAAATTGAGAAAAAAGGTAAAAAAAAATGTATATCCCTATGTAAAATCATGTTCTAAAATTATGTGTTATAAAGTCATATCTGTTATAAAATCACGTATTTGGTAAATATATACATATAGAAACAGATACGTATCTGTCTTACATCAGTGTGATTGGTGTGTCAGCTATGAAATCAGGGAAGGGAAATGGAGTCTCTCGAATGACAACATGAGCCATAAGTATAATTTCAGAGATGGTGAACCATTTCTCTTAATACCGTATTATTGTTCGGAAGTTTTGTTGCTATTGACATCTTGTAGACCTGAGTTCTCCTGAAGGGTAGGCACAGGAACGTGTTCCTTCTGTGAGGTCCTGATAAAATTGTCAGGAAATCCAGTATCACGTGCTCTGAGCGACGCCATTTCGTGTTACAACTTGTCTGCGGAATCTGAAACCTTCAAATCCCGGAGCCTCCTTTCTAAAGCTGTTGAGAGGAGGCCCTCAGAGCCAGGTAAGGCGGGCAGTCCCCTGGCCCCCGGCGCCTCCCTGCCCAGAGGTCACAAAACTTGCAGCCACTGTTACACCATCAGGCCTATTTGTTGGATGAAAGGGGAGGTTTTTGCCCTGAAAGTAGAACAGAGTGGCTGGTGGTGGGTCCCGTCCGGAACCAGGGTGGGCTGAGTCACACAGTCCCTGTAGCCACGGAGGCTCGTGGTGCGTGTGGAAGCAGGAGCACCGTCAGAGGGACCTGAACCATCACTTAGTTGACCCTGAGCACGTCGGTATCTGGACCGTGTGCTCTGGCCTCCCGAGCCTCTGCGTGCCCGGTCGGGAAGCAGTCCAGACCCCTCTAGGAGGGCATCACACGTGGCCACTTGACAGAGCTCTGTGCCTCACAAAGGCCCAGGGCTGATGGGCCGCACTGAGGGCATGGGGTTCAGGAGACACTGATCCTGAAGCCCATAGTGCCATCTCCTTCCACGTCTTGTTACCGTGCAGGCCAGGCTTGCCGGGGACGTGGCCTCAGGGACCAGCTGTGTCTGCTGCTGGATTAATTACCCTTAATTAGGTTGCATCCCTTGCTGGAGAGAGAGTGAGAGAGATATCTAGTGCCTCCTCCGTCTGCAGGGTCTCTGAAGACCAGTGAGGGCTCCCTCCTTGGCGGAGCGAGAGTCCCCACTGCTGGCTCACCTGGGAGGGAGGGAGAGGAGGTCACGGGTGCGGCCGAGGCTACAGTGGCATGGCTGCGGGCATGCTGGAGGGCCACCACGCTTGGCCGTGCCTGCATTTCACCCTGAGATGCACGGACGGCCCTGTGCTCACCCACATCAGCCATACTGCACAAGGGAGCCCTTCCCCGTGGGAATGATATTGCCCGTTATGACGTGGAGCTGAGAAGTCCTGAGCCTGAGGAAGGCACCACTGTCATTTTCCTGTGCCCTAAAGCCCAGGGAAGCTGATTCTGGGCACTTTGTGGCCAAGGGAGAACAGCAGAGAGGGAACACTGCCTGCATGGGGGGCTGCTGGCAGGCACACACATAGTGAAACGAACAGAATTGTTTATTCACCAAGTGCCTGTAGGGACGCTTCACGCTGACCTTCTGTACACACAAGGCCGAGTGCAACTGTGTGAATGTTTCACATGAGCACACACTCCATATAGCGATGCTTCTGCAGGGCTCCTAGGCGGGGGGCTCCCGTCCTCCCCACCGCTGTCCAGGCACCGGGGGTTCCTCTAGAGGCTCCCACCACGTCTGCACTGGAACCCAGACACCCGGGCCTGAGTGTCCTCGCCCTGCCCGTGGACTGTGCCTCAGGGCCACCCTGAATTCCCCAGCCTGGGAGCCATCCAGTAATGATCTGCATTGAAGACGCCTGGAGGACCTGGGCACGTTCTGTGGTCCCCGGCTCTGTGCCATCATCTGTGACTCCAGGCGGTTCCCCAGCTCCTGAGCAGGGAGGGGGCTGTCGCTGCACCCCGCCGCATGAGGGCCACTCCATCCTACCTGGTTCCAGAAGATAGATAACTCTCTTAACTCTTAATGAGATTGAGAGGGTTTTTTTTTTTTTTTTTTTTTTTTTATTCTCTAGACAGAGAATAAGATTTAATTGTAAATAACCTAGAAAGTCAGATCATTCTCTGAGGTCAAAGTAGCTAATATAAAAAGGCTCACAGCATTTCTAATTCATCAATGAATTGGCAGTTACAGATGCCAGTGCCCTGCAGGCATCCTCCAGGGCGACCACAGAGGCCGTGGGACAGACACGTCCATGGTGCCCTCCCTCTCGCTCTTGAGTCTCCAAGTAGTTTGTGTGCAGAAGGTCATCTTGTGCACTGCCACACTCATGTTTTGTGGTTTGTCTAGCAAACTTCAGGGACACTGGAGGGAACTGCAGAGGCAGGAGCTGGATGTGGTGGGTGGGGGGACACGCGGGGTTAGAACATACCTGTCCTGGAGGGCATCACTGCAGCATCTGTCCATTGTCATTTGTCGGGGCCGCGTTCAGGGGGAAGCTTTAAAATGAGAACACAGCCATGGGGACTCCACGGTGAATACGATAGGGAGGCTCCTGAAGCACATGTTCTTCAACATCTCAGACATCTTTTCTTCTGGGACGGGTCTTAGCCTCTGGGCAGAATGAGGGCAGACTGTCGATCAAACCAGATCTGTTCACTGCATCCAGAACACAGAGCTAAATGTGCCCCCAAATGGATTTTCCTTCCCAATAAAGTGTTCAGCTTGGGGAATTATCACACGTGCCTCAAAAATAAAAGTTTGGTGTATTTTTAAAGCATGGTGACCAGGAGCAGCTTGACCATTCTGTGGCTTTGGCTCCGTTTTGTCATCTGTGAAATGGAGACAATCTCTGCCAGGAGGGTCATTGGTGAGGGTGCCCGTCACTGTGCCTGGCACAGAGCTGACCCTGGGCCAATGGCCCCTTTCACTAAAGGCCAAGAGGAGGCTCAGAGCTTGGGGACATGTGCCCTGTGGGCATCCAGGTGCTGTGACAGGCGTCCTTGCTATTGCTGAGACCCCATCAGATGGGGCAGCCTGGCACAAGTGCCCCTTGCACGGAGCTCAGCAAGGCTGTCAGGAGCCCGAAGGCATAGGCTTGTCATCCTGTGTGGATCACGTCTGAGCTGGGGTTTGGCAAAGCCGCAGCCCTGTGCAGTGACCGTCAGTGCGTCCATGGTGTGGAAACTCTCATGGTCCCCTGGTTTGAAGAGGCGATGTGAGGTGGGATTGCCAAGGCCGCCGACTGGTGAGTCTGCTGTTGAGTGAGCTTTCTGCAGGACGTGGTCTCTGTTGCAGGCTTCTCTCCCTTGACTCTTTCCTGGGGTGGCTGTTTTCGTTGGTCATGCGTATTATTTGCAGTTTTTTGCTTTAATTGTGCCAAGAACCCTGCTTCCCCTCCACTCCTCTGGTATGGCTTTGTCCCCTCACCAGGTTTGGAGAGAAGCTTTCTGACCCAGACCCCACGTTCCTGAGGGGGCCAGAGCCATATGTCCACCTGCAGGGCGACCTGCTGTGGTTTCTGTAAAGCTCAGCACCTGGGCTGTCACCCACAGAACCAGTGCTCAGCTCTGCTCTTCTTCCGGAGGTGACCCCCTTGATGGGGTGAACTTCGAGTGCATCATGGCTTCTCGAGAGTTTTCTGAAGATGGCCGTAAAGCCCAGCTTGATTTTCTTGCCCGTTTATTGCTGTGTTTTGAAGAAACAGTCCTAATGTCAGGCCATCCTTTGCACTTGTATGAAGGGTGTCCATTACACCCACGCTCACAACTATGTGGTGCGCAGGAGCTAAGGTGTGGAAGCCGCTTGTGTTCCCCAGGGTGGATAGATAAACACAATGTGTATGTATGCCTAGTGGACTGGTATTCAGCCCCGAAAAGGAAGGAAATCCTGGCACCCGCTGCAACAAGGCTGAGCCTCGAGGACGTTGCACCAAGGGAAATGGACAGATACAGGCTGATAGACACCGTGTGGTTCCACCCACAGGCGACCCTGGTGGAGGCACATCTGCAGAGATGGAGAGAGGGTGGCAGGGGGCGCCAGGGCTGGGGAGGAGGTGGGCTGGGGGTTCACTGGGGACAGAGTGCTGGTCCTGCAAGATGAGCTCTGTGGATGGACAGTGGCAGCTGTCTGATGAAATGGCTGCCACCGAGCCGTCCACGGCAAATAAAAAAAGCTACGGTGGTAGCTGTTAGGTTATATGTATTTTATCACAATAGAAGATAGGAAATGGGTCTGTAAGACAGCTGTGGACACCATGCAGAGTCAGGATTTCAGGCAGGAAGAAGGGACTGAAGAAATTTCGGGGGGTGACTTTGCTGAAATATTCAGTCTAATCATTGCATCTATGTCTAGACACTTTCCGCTAGGTGGTCCCCAAACTCAAGGACATGGTGAGGTTTTCTGCCTTTTTGCTAGTTGATGGGGAAACGGGAAGAAGAAAGTAAAGTGAGTTTTCCCAAAAGTTAAGCATTTCCGTATTATAACTACCCTTTGAGTAGTCTTTTCCACTTGTTTGTTACGACAGAGTTTTGTAATTGACGGTGACAGCGTGAGGTGATTTTGTGAGTGAGCACGTGTCTGAAAAGTCTTCATCTGATACACGAGGAGGTTGACAGCCGTGGTGTCCATCGAATTAGGGGAAAACAGTGACAAGTACAGACAATGGCAAATCCCTGCTTTCAGTGTTCAGGAAGACTCTCAGCTGAATTCCACTGAGGTTCTGCAGGAACCTTCTTGGGCACTTGGCTTATTCATTGTAGCTTTCAATTTTCCTCTCCTGGTGACTGCCAAGAGGTGTGACGACCCACGAGTTCACGCCTTGCTGTCTGAGCCTGGGACGGGCACGGGCACCACCCCGCCCCTGGTCTCCCTGGTGCATGAGGCTTGGTGGCTGTGCAGCTGGCCGGGTGACTGGCTCACGTGCTGGCACAGCCATGCTGGGTCCGCCGGCTGAGAGGGACCTCACTGAGCACACTTGTCCCACCGCCAGCGAGACGGGTTCTGGATCACGGTCCTGGCGCGTGTGTCTCAACACCGCAGGGCCGCCCCTTCTGGAAGGGGAGCCCCTTGAATAGGCTCAGCTCATTCAGAATGAGTGCCCACAGCTTTCTGTCTTGCTGCGCCTCACAGGTCCCCGCACCCGTCCATGGCAGGCACTGTGAACACAGAGGTGACTGAATTGTGCAAAATGATTTAAGCATAAAGAAAACGTGGAAGGATTTGGCACAGTGTCTGTCTCAGTGCCCATTTGCTTCCCCAGAACAATATTGGAAAGAATTTCCCTCAGTTCTGAGGAGGAATAGCATAGGAGAGAGGGAAGGGCATGGATCCTGGGGCCAGGCTACCTGGGTTCAAGTCCTGCCACCATTTCCTTGCCATGTGACCTTGAGCAAGTTTCTCAACCTCTGGGAGACTCTGATTTTTCTGATAATTGGGATAATAATAGTAACCTGTAATGGACTGAATGTTTATGCTTCCACAAAATTCATAAAAAAATCTTAAATCCCCATATGTCAGCAGTGGGGCTTTGGGGGGAGATGAGGTCGTGAGGGTGGGGCCCCCCATGTGATGGTGTCAGGAGGGGGTGATTTTGGGGGGAAGATGAGGTCATGAGGGTGGGGCTCTCGTGATGGGATCAGTGTCCTTAGAGAAGAGACCTTGGCAGAGCCCCAGGCCCTCCTCCATGTGAGGACAAAGCCAGAGTCTGCCGCCTGTAAGAGGGTCTCACCCCATGACCTCCAGCCCCAAGAACTGCGAGAAACAAATTTCTTTTGTTTGTGAGCCACCTGGCCCGTGGCCCGATGGACTAGAGTCCTGCCCTTCCAGGTGGTGGTGAGGGTTAAGGCAGTGCGTGTGTGCAGAGAGCTTGCAGCAGCACCTAAGCCTGCAGGAGCGATTTGAAACTCTGTAAAATGCTGCAAGTACAGGGGAGGTCTTAGGAATCCTACTTGGGGGCAGTGATAGAATCCAAATAATTAAGGAAATGCAGGAGCCACTCTGAGATACACGTGCTGCCCAGAGACTCCCAGGAGAGAGACCACTGGCTACGTTTAATCGGGGCTGGTGCTCCTTGTATAGGAATTCAAGCCAGTGGCCAACCTGGTGGTTTTGAGATTTTATGACAAAAACTATGCCGTTACCATTCCGTTCAGAGGGATCTGACCTGGGTCCTTTTCTGGTCCCATCTGTGGCCCCGTCATCTACGCAGGATGTCCTCGGTATGCTCAACATTTCTGTTTCTCAGAGTGGGGCACGATGGGTCAGACATCCCAGAAGAGCCCTCTGGGGAGTGTCACCTGTGGACTCAGTGCCAGGGAACCACTGTGTGGACAGCACCGAAGGAATCATCAGCCTCCCCAGGCGGGCAGGCGGCAGGACTGTGCAGTGCTCTTGGAAGTGCTGGAGGCCTGAGTCCTGCTTGGGCTTTGTGGTGCCCGAGAGCACAGCTTTGAGTAGGGGAGTCCATTAGACGCCAGATGGGACACATGTCCACTGATGGACGCCAGCCTCGGCCTCAACTGAAGAGAGATGGGGGAACGTTCAGGTCATCTGAGCCTGTCAGCAGATGGCCGTGTTTTCCACAGTCCCTGACCCTGCATGGTTTTCCATGGTCCCGAACCCCGCACTGTTTTCCACAGTCCCCGGCCCCTCACGGTCTTCCGTCGTCCCCAATCACACACAGTTTTCCGCAGTGCCCAGCCCCACACTGTTTTCTGCGGTCCCCAACCACACACAGTTTTCCGCAGTCCCCAGCCCCGCACAGAAGCATCATGGGCCTGCACGCAGAGTGGGTGATGTGTGGTGCGCAGGGGCGCCTGCCGCCGTTTTGCAGGGTGATTGCTCCTCTCTCCCCTTGCAGCTTCACAACATGTCCCACTGACTCTCTTGCTTCTGTGAGTCGACAATGTCATTCTAATGGGCGTCTGGTGGATTGGGGATGAGGCAAACTTGGGAGTCAGAAAGCCTGGGTTTGAGTTAAAATTTACAATCTGGGGGCCGTGCCCCAGACAGGAGGCTCTGAACACTGCCTTATTTTTTCAGTTCCCTTTCCACAGTGAGAATGGGGCAGATAGTGTATTTGAAAATATCCAATAAATATCTGGGACATGCTAGGAACTGAACAAAAATTAGTTGAATCTAAATATGGCTGATGGGAAGACACAGAAACCAAAGCAAACCCCATCAGCCAGCCAGTAGCTTTTGGCTTATTATGCAAAAGGGAAATGCCAGGATTTCTTTTGCCAAAGGAAAGCTGAAATATAAACCTGCTGTATAGTCCTCAAATAAACCCGGAGCTTTCCCACAGGATCTAAAAGGTTTTACGGGGTTTGAAAATTCAGCACGACCATTTTACCTTCTTGATGCTCATCATCAAGAAGAGATTTCAGAAAACCTGACATCGTCTCTTTGACCTGTTTTCTTGAAGCAGCCCTGTGAGCACAGCCCGGCTCCAGCATGGTGCTGCAGGAATGTTCCCAGGGCAGAAGCCATCCACGTGCTCTTGAGCAGATACGTGACAACGTCCTGCAATGTGGGGATGCCTCTATTGAAATGTTAGGATGCACAGGCTTCTCTCCACCAAGAGCTCCGAAGTTCAAGGTTGGAAACATGTAATAAAACGTGGATTATAAGTGTCAGACCCAGAGAGAATACAGGTGGGCACACACGCACAAGGTGGCAGGAACTAGCAATAAACGCATGAGCCAAGTAGGTAAGAGTAAAATCAGGAACCGGCGTTCTGGACGGAGTCCGTGTGGGGTGGGCTTGCATTCCGGGGCTTTGTAATTCCTCCTCGTGAGGTTGCCAGAGTGAGGGCAGGGCATTGAGCAGAGCCAGGGGCACATTGTGCACACGGCGACTCCAGGCAGATGACTTGCACGAGGGCAGGCGCGCACGGTCATTACCTGAGCCCCTCAGCGCCCATTTCAGCGCATGACATCCCAGGTCACCGTCGTGGGTAGCGTTTGTTCAGTTCAATTTTGAAGTTGTTTTTTAGAAAGGCAGACATAAACATCAAGAATGCAAACACGGAAAAAACATTTTAAAATCAAGGTTAATGAGTACATACCCTTTTCCAGATGGAATAGACCCAATGAAATTATAAAGCAAATTCCCTAATCTTGATATATGTTGAAAAGGATAATGGGTTAATTTGATCTTCGGTGGCTTTGATTTTCATGCTATCTCTCAGCCCTCAGTGTTAAGGCTCAGCTGGCCGAGTAGGGGGCTTGGAGCGAGGACCCCAACCACAATTCGGTGGACCTTGCATCGCTCCCTAAGATGCATCCCTGACACACGTGTGAGGGCTGTGGATTCTGAGGAGCGGCTCCACGTAAGTGGACTGCGAGCGGTGCAGGCAAGGGTCCCCTGGGGGGTCTTGGGCTGGGTGGGGTGCAGGCCTCGGGGGGTCTGCTTTATTCTTCTCTGTTCAGGCTCCTCCACGGCCGTCTGGGTGCAGTGAGGGGGGGCTCTGCTGGCTCACGGTGCTCATTCAGCTGTCAAAAAAAGCATAATTCATTTCAGGGCAAAACTCCTGCCTGGGACAAATGGCTTCATTATAATCCAAAAGCAGTGTCAGGAAAACATAAAATTGTGCAGATGGAAGCAAACGGAGCCAGTGCTTCCTGGTCCTTCCTCAGGAGGGCGGGACCTCTTCCTGCTCCTTCCTCAGGGGGGCGGGGCCTCTTCCTGCTCCTTCCTCAGGAAGGCAAGACCACCTCTTGGTCCTTCAGGAGGATGGGATGTTTCCTGTTCCTTCCTCAGGAGGGCGGGACCTCTTCCAG